>NC_136062.1:112347919-112925419 GCF_964261635.1 Lissotriton helveticus | reverse complement strand
GCGGCGATAATGTAACGCCCTTTCTTGATACTATGCCCCACTGTTTTGAAAAAATGAAGGTCGAATTCAGAGTCTCTCAGAACACTGCGTGCCAAATCAAAAGTCAGTGTTATTGTTCGGAGAAAACATCAAATCTTCTAAGTCTGTAAATAATTTGTCTACCATTGTAGGTGAGAGTTGGATTACCTCGTTAAGAAGATTAATTGCACATAGATGTGAAGCATCGCCGTCAGCGTTGGTTGCGTTAGCAATGTTCAAATTGGATGGTACCTGTGTGCCGCTTTCCTCTTGTACCTCACCATCAGCAATTTGCGTCTGTGAGATCTCAATGAATGCCGTCATCAGGATTGGTAGCCGCTGGGGACAACACAGTGCATGAGCTGTCACTGGTCCAAGTAAAGCATCAACATCCGTTGGCAGGACTGATGGGAGTATGAGACAGATGTCTAACACGCATTCTTCTCGCATTGCAGGCATCGTAGAACAGGTTAGATGCAATCTTGCCAGATTGGTCTGAATGACATAAACCATGTGGTATTCAATCCTCTTAAACTAGTTAATCCCAAAATTTTGACTATGCGCTCACGACACCTCATCGCCAGTAGAGTATTTTCCGCGGTGATCTGGGTGTATGCTGTGGATTGGCTTGCCATATCAAAGCAGTAGGAGCAAAAATAGTATCCCTGCAGCGAGTCCCAAAATGAGAGGCAATCCGCCAAACACAAAGTGCACGAAGTTTGGAAATATTCCTAGGACTGCTTCAAAAGGTGCTAACAGTCCCGAAAAAACTGTCTTAAATACATGTACAATACCACTTCTATCAGACATGTTTAAGATACGACCTAGTATTTATGAGAAATGTACAGGGCAATTTGTAGTTAATAGGGTGTGTATCTCTGCAAAAGTCCTTGCGACTTGCAGATCATAGGTCCCTTTGGCCGAGGTCAGTGGCACCGTTTTCTGTAAAAGAACGGCTTTCCTTCTGCTTAAAGTATCAATTCGTATGGAAGAGATGTTCAGTGAAGACCATAACGGCGACTCCCGGTCTGTCTTGGTTTTTGGAAACAATACTTGCATACAGCAAGTGACCCTGGCTGACACAGTTACGAGATAGGTTAAACCTGGCAACATGCCACAGCAGCTGTGATCATTCAACATAATGTAACTCCCATTAGAAAGTTGCCTAAAAATTGGATCAATCACTGCAGCTGGTGAACCTTGCAGGTGGCAGGATAAATTGTTAGAGGAACCATCGCAGGCCCCGTATATATTAATACCCTGACAAAGGAGAGTGCCGCTTAGTGTGTTTTCACAGTTTTTACCACTAAGAAACACTTCTTTCCCCCACTCCAACATTTGTATGTGTATGGTAATTCCCAGGATGTCTTGATGTATTCTTTACCCAACCTTTCATATATGCCTGCTGGCATATATTTTAAGCAATACTGAAAATGGAAAATTGTAACAGGCTGAGTGATTGTTCTGCGTATTATCCATTCAATTGCTGGCTTTTCAGTGACTGTAAATGGAAATCTTTCCAGTTTTTCAATGCTCAGCACTGTATAGTCTGCTCCCCTCTGTGCCAGTTTGATCTGTTTATCAGTGAGATTGAATTCTGAAAACAGTGACGTGGTATTGATTAAACGCCAAGGCACATAGCCTGAATGAAGGTTTTGTAACAAACAGCCTAATAGCATTATAGAACGCAATTGCGACTGACCATGTTTCAACATGACCAATTCCTGTTCCATTATGTCTATGGCAGAGAATACTATGCTGTCCAAAGAATATATCCTGGACGACAGAGAGAGATTTCTCTAAATTAATACAATCAATTTCTCGTATTCGTTCTGCAGCCTCTGTTTGCGTAATCTTCCATGCTTCATTATAAGCAGAATAGATACCGGCGTATATAAAACGTTTATGATGCGGTTTAGTAGGTCCTTGTAACAAGTCGCTCAGATCAGCGCCATCTTTAAGTAAAGATACGTGTTGTTTTACTTCCTTTATTGTAGACTTGTGTAGCCATTCAAGGCACAGTTTCCCTACACTGTATGTTGTAACTATTCCTGGATGCTGTCTCTGAACACATCTTGGATCTGGCCTAGTAAATGTGAACCCTTGTTTTTTATTCAGGGATCTATCTTGACAGTTGTTTGTGTCTTTGGGCCAGATTAACCATTTTTTCCAATCTGGATCTGTTCTGTTGTGATGTAAAATAGTATGTCCGTCGACCTCCCCCTCTGAATTGATATTGATATCAGGTGTAGGTGTAGGTATTTATGGTTTGTTTAAATCTTTTTTCTTGGCTAACTCAAGACAAGATGTCTGTTGGACAGTGTCATTCAAAAACATTATTTGCTCTGGGATGATGCAGGGTCTAAATAAAGCTTCTAAACCCTGCACCTGCCAGTCTTTTGTGCCCCAGACAGTTTTTGTCGCAATGTTGTCTTTCCAAAAGTCGAAACCTAACGAAGACAGCTGAGCATAAAAGGCCGCAGGATAAATTTGCTTGGTATTTGTCAACATACTTTTCATTCCTGTCCTATTAACATTTTTAAAGTAAAATGATTCTGGATTTGAAACATTAAAACCTGAAAAGTATGTAAATTTGCCATAAAATGTTTTGAGCTACTCTTTGGTGGCGTAGGACAATGTTCCCATTGGTTATAGATCAGTGCATTTCTAGGATTTGCAGATTTGTGCAAGAAATGATGACCATAGTGATTATAACAATACATTTGTTCATAATCTGATGAACCTTCTAAGTATTCATGATTAGTAAATTTTGCAGACATTTCTAAGTCTGACATCATATTATTAACAGTCTTGCAGTCCCAATCATCAGAAAAGGTACTAGATGAAACAAAGTCATTCAAGGAAATCTTGAACTGGTGTGGAATCTTCAACAGCTCCGCCGGACGGAAAAGGTCATAATCAGTTCTGTCCCAAGCTATACCACCAGGTATAGGAACGTCTGTGATGTTCACTGATGACAAGTCTCTTTGTTCACGATGTGATGATTTGTGTGGCTTAAGATGTAAGTTGATGTTCTTACTTGCTGTGTCCCTTTTAACATATCTTCCATTTCTCTGCATTCCCAAAGTTACTACAAGAGTCAACCAAAGTAGAAGCAAAAGTACACCCAACACAATCCAAAGTTCAATCCATGGTGAAACCAGATAAGTCTTTTCCAGGAGATGAAAAAGGTCTATTGCTTGTTCTTTAAAAGTTCTTTTTACTGGCGTCATTCCAGGTTCGCTGGGATCCTCGGAAAACGTATCAAAGTTAAAGAAATAGCCAGAGGCAGTTCTTTCAATTGTAGGGATTGCTTCAGGATTCGTTGAAATCACTGGAACCACTTGATCACTTGTTACTTGTGTATAGTCAGATGATAGTTCATTGTAGACCGGTGTTTCTTGACTAACTGTTATTTGGGTCTCAAGAGGTACAAGTTCCATGGCTTTGTTGCATAGTCCTTCTTTTCGCACTGCTGATTTTTCAAAGGTGATGAGTCTCTCAGTTTGAACCTCTTGGATAGTAGCCAGATTAGGGCGTCTGCTACATCTTTGGAGTCCACTTGGCCTACTGCTTCTGATCGGCCACATGATGTGGTTTTACCAGGTCGATGACACAAACCTGTTATCCTTTTTACCAGCAAGGGGCGGCAGTAATACTGTTCTTGATCCGTGGTTTGCTAGGACAGGTAGTGGTTGTCTGTAAGAAGGCCCAAATTCCTTCTTGTCCGCAATCTTTTCTCTGACTAGATCCCCAATCTTTGGAATCCAGACAGGTCTTGCTGGGATGGTCGGTTTCTCTTCAGTGGTTGTTGGCTTCAGAAAGACGTTACTTTGGCTTTTCCTTATTTTATATAAGTCCTACAGCCAAACGATCTTTGATATCAAAGGGTTTTTGTTCTACCACTGAAGTCTGACAATCGAGATCCGAAATAATCATTCTTGTTCCAAAAAGGATTTTATATGGAGTGATTCCCCCTAGAGAACTTCTTGGCAGATTATTAAGACTACGTTGGACACTTATTAGATGTTTGACCCACCCATCACCCGAGCCTAATACCCTAGCTGTTATAGATTGCTTTATGTCCCGTTTTTTTCTCTTCACTACCGAATTTCCCTCAGGATGGAATGGACTAGAGTACCGCAATGCAACGCCCAATTTGGCCATGACCTCCTTGTAAGCTCGAGAGCTAAACGCAGGACCCTGGTTAGAATGTAGCGTGCCGATAAAGACTCGCAAATCATTCATAACAGTTCGAGCGTCAGCCGAGCGTTGGGGCCACATCCAGATAAATCTTGTCTTAATATTTGTGGAACCGCATTTGTCCATAGGGACGTCTGCGTGTAGAAAGTCTAATGCTGTCTAACAATGGTGTCTGTACTGGGCTGGCTACACTGTAGTCAAATACCTGGTGGCGTTCTCTGCTGCGATCTCTGTTGCAGTTATGGCAGTTAAATGTGAATGTGTGAATGTGACCATTCATCCCTGGCCACCAGTACGTCTCTTTTAATTCTAGTATAGATTTAGAGATCCCCTGATGTATCAGACCCTCTCCCAAATGTGCTTCGTGTATCAAAGCTACTCTACGTTTCCTGTTTGGAATCACTCTATCCCCCACTCCAGGAATTCGAGCAAAAGGAACAGAGTTTGTGTCAATTATGTATGAGTATTTGAGTGGATAGTTATGAGGTAACGCTGCAACGCTGCCTTTGCTTGTCGCATTGACAGCTAGCATTATTTTGCCGTCTATTTTAGTTTTTGAATGAGTGATTGCAGCTACGGAAGCCGTTTGCACAGCTGCCTTTGCGGCTTTATCAGCCAATGAATTCCCTGCAACGTGAACGCCATCACGTTGATGACTCAGTGTATGTATTACGTGAGCCTTTTGTAGTTCTTGTCGTAATTGAACTACTTGTTCCCAAATCAATTTATGCTTGATTGTGCCACCTTTTGCATCTTTGTACCCGTTTTGAATCCAGAATTGCAAGTATTCATTGTAAGATTGAACACAATAAGACGAATCGCACACTATGAGTGTGGAGAATTCACGATCAGTATTTTCAAGAGCCATCTTGAATGCTTGTAGTTCAACTCGTTGAGCTGTAAAATCTCCTAGATATTGTGTCCCTATTCCTGAGGTTATACCTCCTTCCATTGGTCGGAATTCACCATCGCGCCAGCGACCTTTAACAATCACGCACGCAGCACTCTTAGCTTGTTTACCCCCCCGTAGCGGGTTGGGCTGATCCGTCAGTATAAATTATACATTCATACTGCTCTAGAGGCAGAATCTTAGTAGGCAGAGGACATTCTTGTTCGTATTGTAGAAATGCTTGTGTTTTCAAATAAGGGTCAAAAACGTATTCAACGTCTGTTGCAGCAAGAGAATTAACCCATTGTATTCATCTCAGATGTAAAGCTTTAGCATTCGGAATGCTCGCTTTTGTCACTGCCTCTAAGGCAGGTACAGGTGTAACAACCATAATGCGCTTACCCTGTGCGAGGGCTCTCTCTTTTGCTACTGCAGTTTGAACCGCTGTCAGAATTTTTCCTATTGAAGTGAATTTCATTTCTGCTTGTGTGTACAAATGTGATTTGTAAGCTAGTGATACTTTTTCTCCTTCATTAAAGGTTAAGTATGTGAATCAGCATTGTCCTGGAATGATTTGGATCACTAAGTTGCGTACGTTTACGTGTGTTTGTAAATGTTTTGTTGCTAACATGTCTGTTTGCAATGAACGCAAAATTTCTGTGTGTTTTTGAGTCTAATTAATTGTTTTGAAATCAGGTTTGATTAATTCGTAGAGAGGTTTAACCCTTTCTGCGTAGTTTAGAATGTAAGTTCTTCCGAAATTCAGGAAACCTAGAATCGACTGTAAGTTTTTCAGCGTTTTTGGAGGTTGGAGCAGCACACAATTCTTTAGAAAGTTTGCTGCCAGGCTTTTGCCTTCACTTGAAAGTTCATGTCCTAGGAAAAGGATGTTTAAATGGGCAATTCGTGATTTCTTAAAATTGAATTTGTACCCGTCAAAGGCGAATCCCAATATTATGGTGTTCACCCTGTTCAAGTGCCTATCCAAGTCTTCATCTGTTAGATAGATGTCATCGACATATGATAATGCATCATCATCATAGGTTTGTAGTAACTCTGTTACTCTGGCTGAAAATAACCCTGGACTATTCTTGAACCCGTGGGGAAGACAACAGAATTGACGTTGTGTCCCCATAATTGATAAAACGGTCAAGTACCTACTTTCTGGTGCAATGTTTTGACAGAAGAAACCGTTAGAAATATCGAATGTGGTTTTCTATTTTTTTACGCACAACGTTATTCATTAGTGCTGCACCGTGTGCATTTTGCACTGCAAAAGTTTTGCAATAAGAGTTTACATGTCTGTAATCCAAAACTAGACAATATGTATTGTCTGGTTTGGAGTCAGGAAATAAAAGATTGTTCATGGATGAGGTGCATGTTTCAATCAACCCTTGGTATTCAAGTTGATCTAAGATCTCCCTGACTTGTTTTTTAGCTTCCTGCTTAACTGTATACTGCCTTTGTGCAGTTGGCTGACTTTTTAACTGGATTTTATGGTGAGGAGAATCCTCATCCCATCCTACATGATTTTTATATAATGCAGGAGCCTGGGCTATTGTCCATTTCCTGGCATAGATATATTTTAAATGAATTGGAATGTGGTTGGAGAAAGCTGGCATAATGATTTCTGCACCATGTGGGCACTCCCTGACAAATTCAGGTGGCCAGTCTTGTTCAGCTAGAAGAATGTCATAACCCTTGGAGAGTCGCTCCCAAAAGAGTTCTTTTTTTTTCTAGTTATGTCCCTCTCCATCCAGAGTGTTACTTGGATGTAGTCATTCAAGTCCACTGTCTCCAGATGATCCTTCAAGTTCTTGCGAGCTATGGTGACTTCTGCTGCGCTCTCCAACATCGTTTGAGCCCATTCTCCGTTCTTGAGTTGTGTCCTCAAGATCCTCGGAATGTCTGATTTTTAGACCTGCTACTTTCTTTTTGTTGAATTGAGTTTTCTTATTTTTCTGAACGTGTTGACCGTCTTTGGACTTCATGCGTTCTTTCTTTTGTTCTGACCGTCCTCTTCTTTTGGATTTTCTGTGACAAAGTTTGAAAGGTACGAGAGGAACGTGTATCAGTATCTTGATATCTATCCGGTTTTCTCAAATTATCCCTATTCCTGAGGTTATACCTCCTTTCAGAGGGCTCCTTTTAAGGAGACCTACCTCTGGATTGAGAAAGCTTCTTTTTAGTAGTTTTTTTAGTGTTCTCCCTCTTCTTTTTAGAAGGAGTAGAGGTGTTGTTAGTAAAGACTTTTAACTGTGTAATTCTACTAATCTTTGTATATTACTTAGTAATTCATCGTCTGACAATGCTTCAATTTCAGGGTCAGGTCTGTAGATGGCTAAAGCTAGCCATGTCGCTCCTGGTCTACCTAGTGGACCGAGCCTGGTAATGTGATTTATATGTTTTAGGGCGCCTTTAAACCAGAGCGCATGCTCTTGGTAAGTTAGTGGAACTTCGATATTCTAGAAAGGAATGTATTCCTCTGGTGGTTCATCTTCTTTATAGAAGTGAAACACTTTTGTTCTTGGATCTGCTTCAGGGAAGACTATCCATGAATAGAATACCTCTGTCTGATGATATTCATGTACCTCTATCACAAAAACTACCCTACCACCTCTTGCTGATAGGCCATTTCTTATAAGTTTTATAGTGATGGCTTTCCTTAAAGTTTCTGAAATGCTTATAGCCAACGGCCGTCGCGAGCAATACCTTGGTAGTGCTGTGCGCGTCTGTTGGCCGACGCGGCCCCGCCCACACAATAGAACCCCCGCACTGCGGCGAAATTATCACCGCGGTAAAGGGGTTAAAACTTGTACGGCGTTGCCGCCTGTAGCTCCCCCGTTCTCGGTGCCACTATCCGTCATTTTGTTGAATGAAAGTTTGCAAATCAAGTTTCAAGGAAACAAAGATAAGGTGCACAATATTTTGGAAACACTGTATCCATCAACGTTGAAAAACCAACAACTAATATATAGGATTTACGTCCTACTCATCTATGGCGGATATTATCCTTTTACCCACTCCAGACGTCTATTGGAGTATTACGGAAAAAGGGGTCTCTGAGAAAAGCACGACTGCGTTACTTTAGTATCTAGTGTTAAATTAGTGCCTTACCAAACGCTGGGTGCCATGTAGTGTAGTTCCTATATTCCCAATAGGCTCTGCGCATTAGAATAATATATCCTATAGATTTGACGTAGGACTGAGGTCAACTAGGTCTCTATCGAATATACTAAACTTAATTGTGTGTGTGCCAGCTAACTCCGAGGTCACTAGAAACTTTCTCGAATTCACAAGAAGGGATTAGTTTCTGACAATCGCATAAACATAACAACTTTGTTTCCCAAGAATATATCTCTCAGAGTCGCGGAAACAATAGATAAGTATTTCACTCAGTCAATCATGCATGCTTAGTTTCTACAAAAGTGCAGAGAAATAGTGAGATGCGCGTTTTCAATAAAAAGGGTTTATTGAACAGTCTTCTTTCTCATGCAAGAGAGGTGAGCTGATACAATCGTTATGCAGACTGCAAAGTATAATGCGTACAGCGTAAACAGTAATATGAAATAATACTGTAAGAGCATTATATGGTTTCTAAGCCATATAAAAATACATACATAAATAACATTGACTAAAATACTCAACTGGTGCTTCTAAAATACGCCTACCCCAATGTACCTAACCTAAGTCTAGTACGAGGGAAGAAGTAAGTATTGTGTAGCATAGGTTTAGTTTTTGCCAAGAATCTACCAAAGGTTTCTCTAGGTTCTAATCAGCTACATACCATGGTTAGAATGAAGGAGGTCTGGTATCTCTGTCTCGGGACTCGATTTCTCAACACCCCGCAAGGGGAGCCGGAAACACTGGAGCTGGATTCTCGGCAGGAGAAGGGCAGCTTCCTGATCAGTGCGTCAGCTGGAAAGTCGGCTTCCTTCTGCACTTGCTGTAGCGAGCTGCATCGGGCAAGTAGGTGTTCGAACTGCTCCGAACCACCGTATCTTGCTAGAGCAAGTGAAGGTGTATTTATACCTTGAAGGTGTTTTGGAATGCCATAGTTTGATGTAAAGTCGGGCATATGAACGTCAGGAAAGAACCCCTAGGGAATAGTTGTTCTTTGTAAAGTAACTGAGTTCTTGGGCAAATCAATATTAAGGCCAGGGGAAGTCTCTGACTGCTTAAGCTGGTTTTCCAAGAAGTCGTTGTGGCATTTGGTACGGGTGGAAGTAGCCATGCCTGTATTTGGGTAGCATGGGCTATGCCTAAATAAGGGCTTGATTTGCATGCCTATATAAGGGCAATGTTAATTGTACCTATATAAGGGCATAAATCTGGAAAATTCACTCGGAGCTTAAAACGCCACACAACAGGCTTTCACTCGGGCATTACACTTGATGTCCTGATGATGATCCCCCCATTTTAATGGGGATCGAAACGTCGTTGACCATTGCATCTTGACTCCTAATTGTTCTACCAAAATTTTCTGATATGGAGTAAAAGAAGCCTGTTTAATTGTGACTGTCTGATATTTGAAATCTTTCACAAAAGCCACCCCACACTTTTAATGTCTGAGGGCTGGAAATCCCTCTGACTTCCAACCTTTGACCCACGCAATTTTGTATATAAACTGTTGTTGGGCTGTTTTATATTCAATAAATGCATTGTATCTCCACTAAGGAGAACATCATCACAGGACTTATTCTAGATCTTTGTCCTATTGTTCATATATGCTTCTTGGAGGGACTAATGTTCCGTATAATACTACAGGGCCTGTAGCACTTATTCTGCCACCCACTTAAGTAGCACTTCAAAACATCTCCCAGGTCTGCCACTGCAGCCTGAATGAAGTTTTAAACTGCAATATCAACTTGCCATTAAAATCCCCTTGCCAAGCTGCTTTTATTAAATATAAGTCACCCCTAAGATAGGCCCTAGGTAGCCCAAAAGGATTTTTCTCAGTTTAGGAGTAGTAAAGTTAGGACTCCTAATTTTAGGACTCCTAAACTGAGAAAAATCCTAACTTTAAGACTTTCAGTATTCACAGAAGGCATTTAGGAGTCCTTAAGGTAGGAGTCCTAACTTTATTACTCCTAAACTGAGAAAAATCCTAAATTTAAGACTTTCGGTATTCACAGAAGACACTTAGGAGTCTGCTATGGTAGGCCCTGAACAGACGATACGGCAGGGCGCACTGCATTTAAAAAGTAGGACAAGTGTTTTTAAGTTTTACATGGCCTGGTAATGAAAACTCCTACATTTGTTTTTCACAGATGTGAGGCCTATCTCTACTATAGGATAACATTGGGTAACCTTATTACATCTAATAATTGCTATCTTGAGATTGGGAGCAGGTACAAATACCATGTTTGATCTCAAATGAATTATAATTTAAAATCCTCTTGAATCATAAAGTAGGATTTTAAGTCACAATTCTGAAAGTGACACTTTTAGAAAGTTGGCATTTTCTTGTCCTAACTAGTTGGTGCCTGCAGCCTGTGTCTTGGATCACATGACTGTGAATAGTTGGCAGTTGGCCTTTGTGTATTCCCCCCGACAGTGAGACAAAAGGAGACTATATGTGAGCAGGATGGGCCATCCTGCCAGTATGGGTGGGACAGAGCTCTTCCCTGACCCAATTACATTTCAAAGGGCTATATCCAGCACACTCACAAAGAACTTGACACCACCCCTTTGACACCTCAGACATCTTGGAATGTGGACAGGGAAGGAAGGAATGATATTTGCAGAACCAGATGGGTGAGAGGCTAGAAGTTTCTCCTCTTTCAAAGGGCTGGCATCAGATATATGTATTGAGCTCTCAGACCAATTCTTGAGACCTCTGGAAGAACTCAGAAGGACTCCCTTGAACTCAGAGGACTGCCCTGCTGCTTGAGGCCAACCATGTTTCTCAGAAGACCTCCACGCTGCTACCAGAGGACAGCCTGCTGCTTGAGGTCTGCCTTATTCTTTAGATGTCTGCCCTGCTGCTTGAGGCCTGCCTTGCTGCTTGAAGGAGAGAGGACCATCTCCTTGTTCCCAGTAAGATCTGAGTGACCCCAACAGTCAGTTGGCTGATCTCTTGTTCTGAGCTATACAGACACAACAAGCTCCAGAGACCTCCTTGCAACTGCACCTGCCTGAGTCCTACTGCCTTCTGCTAAAGTGAGTCCCTGATCTTCAATAGGTGCCTCCACATGTCTTGGTCCCTTGTGTAGCAATAAAGTCCACTCCTCTTAAAGAAAGGGAGAAATCCTGAAGGTTTGGGCTCTTCGTGATCACGAATGAGCCTGTTCACACAAGACTCTGCTGCCCTCAACGATCGCCAAAGTGAAGCTCCGGTAAATCCAACTTTTCATGCATCAGCGACTGCCAGCAATGACCACCAACATGAGATTTGCAGTTTGCGCCACAGCATCCACCGCCCATGGTGACTGCAACATGAAGCTCCAGCAATAACAGTCCACGATTCCCCAACTGGATCTTTGCAATTCAGTGGCAACCATCTGCAACGCCAGGCCTGGTCTTCTATTACAGTGACAACCGTCCGCGACACTCTCCTTGCTCCTTACAGACTCCTGAAGTGCAAATGTACTCTTTCACCGAACTTTGAGAAGGTAACTTTTTCATTGGTACTAACCTGCTCCCTGTATCTGACTTGTTATCCATTGTGATTAAACTCGTGATTTTCTCCCGGTCTATCTCAACAAAATGACTGTAAGTGGTGCTTTGTGCTTTAGGCGCTATAATTACCTGAAACATTGACAATCACAACTCCGGTGTAAGAAATTGTGTTGTTAGTTGACTGGGATGTGTGCCTTTTTCAAGCAGCAACCACAATCCTTGCATACGCCAACTCTAAATTAACCTGTGTTCATCCCTCTGGTAGGTTAGCACAGAGTAGTCAGGCTATAATTTAGAGGCAATTTATTTTATTTTTATTTATAATTACATTTGTTAAGCGCGCAGCTACCCGAAGGTTTCCCGGCGCAATGTGTAAAGCATTTGTGCAACACTGCAACCAGTAAAACAGTAAAAACACACCACCAAAGGATGCCACACCAGTTTAGAAAAATAGAGCTGAATTGAATAACTAAATCAAGACAAAAACTAAAAAATCCAATCAGGAGAACCGGAGTTATAAACTGTTAAAGATTTGAATGTAAAATTGTGTCAAAAAGTAAAACATCGCCAACCAAGGGTATCGGGTTGCGCTAGATAGACCGGGTCAAAGTCACACTTTCAGGCAAACCACAATGGAGCGCTATTCAAGTGTAAGTGGGGCTGGGCCCAGCATCACCCTCCCATCCTGCCAGTGATGGTCTATCCAGTCACACCTAAGCTCCCCATTGTGTATTGCTGTCTAGAAGGAATACACAAAGCCCAAATGACAACTACCCCCCAGTCATTTGACTAGGAGACAGGCTGCAGACAGCAAATGGCTATGGCAAGAAAATGGCAACTTTTTTAAAGTTTAAATTTAAACTCCAACTTCACCATGAGTTAGGGTTTTTATTACAGTTCCAACTACACCAAACATGAACTGGTTACCTTGTCCCATTTGGAAATTAGACTTATATAATGTAACAAAATAACTCCAATCTTATCCTATGAGAGAGGTAGGCCTTGCATTAGGGAAACATTTATGTAAGAATGTTTTACTACCAGAACATGTAAAACCCAAAAGTACATATACTAATTTTTAAACAAATTGCACCCAGCCATCTTGGCTATCCAGGGCCTACCCTGGGGGTGACTTATATGTATTAAAAAGGAAGGTTTGGTTTTGGAAACGGGTATACTTTGCTAGGTTGAAATGGCAATTCAAAACATGCACAGACTGCAATGGCAGCCCTGAGATATGTTTAAAGTGCTTCTTAAGTGGTTGCCCAATCAGTGCTGCAGGCCAACTTGTAACATTTAATTTACAGGCCTAGGGCACAGGGAGTGCCACTTTACTAGGTACTTACAATTAAATTAAATGTGCCAGTTGGATATTAACCAATCTTGCCATGTTTTAAGGAGAGCCCAAGACCTTTAGCACTGGCTAGCAGTGGTAAAGTGTGCAGAGTCCTAAACCCAGCAAAAACAGAGTCAGCAAAAATAGGTCTGAAGACTAAAGGTTAGGGGAAAACCACACCAAGGATGCCAGGTCTAACATCCTGTTTTACTGATTGGATTTTTGTTATTCTGGTATCGTTTTCAGCAGGTTTTTGGATGACATGTGCCAATAAGTGTGGCAACAAGATTGGAGATGGTTTGGCCATGATTCTGAGGGATGGTTGGGAGATCTCCTGCAGAAGGGTAGAACATATAGGGATCATGGAGGCTCTGTCATTTTGCATCAGAGTCTCGCCCTCCCTATCGGTGGCTGGGTTTCTGACATACAGACACCCCGACACTCCAGCATGCAATCTGCTAGAGCTCTGCGACATAGTCGCTGACCTCTTATTGAAACATGCTAGTTTCACTGTCCTAGGTGACTTCAATGTCCATATGGATAGTGGAAAATGCACTAAAGCCTCTCAGCAGGCTGAATCCTTGATGGCCTTAACCTGACGCAAAGAGCCACTGCCCCTACTCATGCAGGGGCGCACATGCTGGACATCATTTTTTCCAATCACTCTTATCATAATGTAGAGGCCCCGTTACCACTGACCTGGACCGATCGCCTATTAATACCATCATTCAGTTTCAAACTTGAACACCTTGGCAGTAGTTCCAAGTCTATCTCTGACAAAAGGAGAAACTGGAGGAAGGTCACCATTGATTCTATGACACCTAAGCTTCAAAATGCCCCCCCCCCCAGTTGACGGGGAGGCAAAACGAAGATATATCCGGCTTCAATAGCTGGGTTACTGACGCTTTAGATAGAGTGGCCCCTCCTAGATCTGTGACACCCTCTAGAAAAAAACCTTCAACCCCTTGGTTCTATATGGAACTACAGGCGGAGAAAAGTTTATGTAAGAAACTTGAGCGCTCCTGGAGACAATCATACGACCCCGTGGCCAAAAGCTCCAATAGAAAGGCTTTAAAAAAATTCCATAGATTTAAGTGTAACATTTTGTGGGACTACTTTTTCAATAAAATTAAACTGGCAGACAATTCAGCTAGAGAACTATTCAAAATTGTCCAATACTTTACTAACCCCACGGCTCTAGATAGTACTGTGACTCCCTCCCTTACCCTCTGTGCTGACCTGTCAGACTTTTTTCAGGAAAAGATCCAATTAATTTACTCTACTTTCCCCTCCAACATGTCTTTGCTTGCGCAAAATCCAACTCCTGATTTTCATGATACTTGGTCTGAATTCCGCCCACTGCCACTTGACGTGTCTCTCAAGGAACAGTATAAATGTAAATCTAGATCCCCGGGAGACCCCTGCCCAGCTCCGTTTTTTAAATTACTGGCCCCCTGTCTTAATGTCCCCCTGAACCAGATTTGGAACTCTTATCTGAGTACTGGTATCTACCCAGCGGTATGGAAACAAGCCTTCCTACTGCCAATCCTCAAGAAACCAGATGGCGACCCAGCAGAGCATAAAAACTTTAAACCCATCTCTCTTCTGACTGCTCCTGCTAAAATTCTTGAGCAGGAAGTTCAGAGACAACTCTCTGAATTCCCAGAATTAAATAATTGGTTCCATGACTCTCAATCTGGTTTCAGAGCAGGATATAGCACAGAGACTGCACTCTTGGCAGTTGCGGAAAGCATATGTGAGACTGTGGACCAGGGCAGCGCAGCAAGGCTAGTGCTGCTAGACCTGTCTACAGCATTTGACACTGTGGGCCATCCAATTCTCCTGGAGAGACTTAAACTTCTGGGAGTACGGGGTACAACTCTATCCTGGCTCCAGTCTTTTCTGGAGAACCGCTCACAACGAGTATTTCTGCGCCACTTTGTTTCCTCCCAGAAGCCTCTTGTATGTGCGGTACGCAGGGATCGGTTCTGAGTCACTTACTCTTCAATGTATACCTTACCCTGCTTGTGACTTTGGTTGAGATTTTCGGTGTGAAAATGATCTCCTATGCTGCTGACACCCAGCTGATGTTCTCATTCCAAGAACACTCTGAGGTGGCTTTTGTCAACTTTAGGCAATGTCTGACTAACATCTCGGCCTGGATGACTCAAAATTGCTTAAAATTGAACACAGAGAAAACTGAGGTGCTATTCTTCAACCAACCGGTCCCGCCACCCTCTAAGGTCTGGTGGCCATCAGAACTGAATCCTCCACCGGTTCCGGTGGACTCTGCTAGAAATCTAGGGTTTAAATTCGATAATGATCTTTCCTATAAGACCCAGTTTTCGCCAGGTTTCCTCCTCATGCTTCTGGAAGCTGCAAGCTTTGAGAAAATGCCTCCACTTTCTCTCGATGGATTGCAGGAGGACTGTAGTTCATGCCTTGGTCACATCTCGACTGGACTAATCCAATAGTCTCTACTTAGGACTACCAGCCTATCTGGTCCGCAAGCTGCAAATAGTTCAAAACGCTGCGGCCAGATTGATTAGAAATTTACCATTCCACCATTGCATCTCTCCCCATCTGCGGAGCCTTCACTGGTTGCCCGTCAGTAGGAGAATTGAATTTAAGGCACCTACTCTGGCCTACAGCGCCACCAGGGGTCGGGCCCGGCCTACCTGCGACTCAGATTGCAAAATTACCAACAAGACTGGGTCCTGAGAACAAACCACATGAAATTGCTCACTATTCCTCATTTCTGTAAGGCCAGGATAGGTGGCAGAGCATTCGCGGTCAGAACTTCGATGCTCTGGAATGCCATGCCTCTCCACCTCCGCATGACAGTGCCAGAACCGGCCTTTAGGAGAGCTTTAAAAACCTGGCTCTTTAACCGTACATAGCGCTCCTTTCGGTGCCTTTCAGTGTGAATCTGCTACCTTAGCGCCGGGACACCTCAGATGGAGGTAACCGCTTGCTCTATAAATTTCAAATAAATAAATACAAATTGTCTTTATGAAATGTTCCTCTATTTTCCTAAATTGGTGTGTGATATTTCTTGTTCTGTGTTTTCACTTCATTACTGTTTGTGTGGTGCAGACATACTTAACACAGTGCCTCCAAGTTAAGCCTGACTTCTTTTGTGTCAAGCAACCAGAGGGTTAAGCACAGGTTATATTTTTGGTTCACCCTGACAAGGAGTTTGGTTGTTGTTTCAGAAGGGTTAACACCCCTCAACCAAAAACGCAATTTCCTACAACTTGGATTTAAGGGCAGACATAAACAAATGTACCTTATTTCAAAAGATGCTGTTCTGTGTATTAAAAGGATTTAATTAGAACACATCACCTTCACTAGAAGGAACAAATTGAACATTTAACGATTGAATGATAGGAAAAACAAATGTATATAGTAAGGCAATATGAATCCGAGTTACAACGTAGTGCAAAAATTCATTTGTTGACAATTCCAAACACAAAGAAAGCAGCACGAGTTAACATTGAAGAACAAGGGACTGAGCAACAGAGCTATTTATAGAGGTAAGTTCAACTTACAAGCACTTGTAACTAGTTTCCACTAAAATCTGCAACTGTTATTCACAAAAAGTGGTGTTATACTCATAAAATATTTTGAACACACAATATAACCAGTATGGTGTGATATTACATGATTCACACAGATGCAGGGAGGTGGCGTTGCAGGGTGGAAACGCCCTGGAACATTTGTGCATGTTGCTATTGATAAAAACAATGCTAATGCTTATGATGATACACTTGCATACATGAATGAAATCGCATCGCTATTGTCAAATTCACTAGTCATGAACTCTCCATCAACCTTTCCATCAACCCCGACTTGAAAATACGTATTTGGGATCTGCAGCCCAGGCCCGCGGTAACTGATTGACAGGTCACAGGTGGGGTGGCTCATAGCTAGCAGACAAACGTGCGCACACAAAACTCTGGTCCATTCCCCAGATAAGCGCAGGGACACCACAATCGTCCAGGGAAATTGGCCCCAATTAAACACATATGGCCGGAGGGGTGCGCACATTCCCAAAGCACCATAAAGTCATATGCCACATACAGTTAGGAACACACAGCCAATCAGGACACAAAGCGTACAGTGATGAAGCGCTTCTCATGTTGCACATCTGGACACACTACCCACTGGCACACATTGTGTCCACGCAAGGTCGAGGCCCACCTGCATTTGTTATCATGGACCTTTTATTGGTAACTCAGCAGACAGGGCCAGTATTCTTTTTCCAAACAAGGATCGCCGAATGTACTTTTTTTTTTTTTTAAAACCTTTATTTGAGTAAGCAAAAAAGTACAAGGATGGGCCTACAACCACACGGGCCGGCCGCTAAAGAGGAGTAGACACATACCATATATGCCCGCAGAGGTAAAAGTCAATCAACAATGCAATACTCATCACTATTTACAGGACAAAAACAGATTTTATTTATATGAAAGAACAAACACACACAAAAAAGGCGAAAGTGTATTACTGAAGGTCAGCTCAATGGACGTAAGGGGGGGGACAGCAACAGAAGTACAGTAGCAAAACTCTAAGCACTGAGGAGCTCGGTGGGGGGGGGGGAGGGACACAGAAGTCAGTACAAAAAGGGGGGGGGGAGGGCCGGAGACACCAGCACAACCCCTATATGAAAGGTTCCAAGAACGCTTGCCTAAGGAGACAGGGCAAGCTCGATAGTGCCCACAAGGGGAGGAGTACAAATGTCGCCACGGTAGTCGTTCCATTGACCCCACACCTTCACCCATGCCCCGGGTCTGCCCCTGGCCACATAGACAGTTTTCTCACGGAACATGGACCAATCCATGTTATCCTCCCATTTCGAGAGGTCAGGGGGCCTGGAGGCCCCCCAGAGTTGTGCAATATCTCGCTTCGCAACCATATAGCCCAGGGTGGCCCATCTAGTCTGTGCCACCGAGTAGTCCGTGGGCTCCCAAACATTCAAAAGACATCGACGAGGTTCCGGACGCAAGGACACCCCTGTCACCACAGCCATCACTTCAAGCACGGCCGCCCAATAAGCAGCCACCATCGGGCACTCCCAAAGAATATGCAGGAAAGTAGCACGCAAACCACACCCACGCTTACACAATCCATCGGAGGAAAAGCCCATCACCACCAGTCGCGGTCCCGTCACGTACACCCGATGAAGGATCTTCAATTGGACCAGACGGAGACGAGCCGGAATAGCCACCTCCTTCGGGGAGGAGAGGGCTGATTGCCAATCCTCATCATCAAGTTCTAACCCATCTCCCATCCACAATTCCCGAAGTCGGGCCAATAAGTCGGTCCGATTGTTAATCAACTTTTTATAGATCAGGGAGATAGTGCTATCAGGAAGATGTTCATCAAGGATACGGTCCTCAAGGGGGGAAGAGTCAGGCGGAATCTCACCAGGAGCAAATACCGAAGCCAGGGCGTGCCTGAGCTGTAAATAACGAAAGAATTCCCGACCACTCAGGCCATAGTCAGCCTGGAGGGCCTGAAACGAACGCACAGAACCCTTAGAGTACACATCCCCCACCTTAGAAATCCCAATCATGTCCCAACGGTCGAAACCCTTGGAAGACCAAAGACCGCCCAGACGTTCTGAAGCATAAAGCGGCGTCGCCAACGTCAAGCGATCCTCCCAGCCCAAGCTCACATTCGCGGCACGCCACACCGTCAAAGCAGTCAATGTAGGTCCCACAAGATGGCGCCCAGCGGAGCGAGAATAAAGCACTCTGTTAAAGTCACCTCCCGGAAGCTGAAGTTTATCCATTTCAAACGCCGGATTACGACCTGGCGAAAACATAGCGTGATTGATAGCGGACAGATGGGAAGCCCAGTAATATCTCTTAATGTCGGGGAGCGCCATGCCCCCATCATACCACGGGATGGAAAGTTTCGCGAGAGCAATGCGCGGACGCCCATCCCAAATAAGCTGCCTCTGAAGGCTCTCAATCTCCCGAAAATAGGACTTAGGGATAGGATCATAATAATTCTGGAGAGCATAGAGAAACCGCGGCAATGACATCATCTTAAACAGGGCCGCCCGACCCAGGGGAGACAGGGGAAGTTTGCGCCAACGGGCAACGTCCAAACGTAGCCTAAGCAACGGGGGAAGGAGATTACGATCAAAACGAAGGGACGAGTCCAAGGTAACAAAAACCCCCAAGTATTTGAAGCCATCCCTGGCCACCTGAAGAGGAAGTCTGCTCGGCAACGGAGGCAAGACACCAGATAAAACATATACACAGGATTTAGCCCAATTGATGACGAGGCCTGAGTTAGCGCCAAAGGACACAAGAACGTCAAATAAAACAGTTAAAGACTTGCGAGGGGAAGTAAGGTACAAAAGGATGTCGTCCGCATAAAGCGAGACGCGGTCTTCGAAGTCCGGGGCCCAGCGAATCCCTTTAAGGGACGGTTCCCACCGGAGCCAGGCCGCTAATGGTTCAAGAGCGAGCGCAAACAACAGCGGGGACAGGGGGCAACCCTGACGGGTACCCCTGCCCAAGGAGAAGGGAGCCGACACTCTACCGTTTACCACAACTTGTGCCAGAGGTTCCGCGTACAACAACTGAATCCAGCTAATAAACTCGCACCCGAATCCGAATTTCTCAAGAGTCGCCCATAGATAGGGCCACTCCACAGTATCAAAGGCCATAGAGGCATCCAGGGACGCCAAAATGGCCGGTTCAGTCAGAAGCCCCGCCCTCGCCATCACGCCGTGAAGGCGTCTCAGATTCAAAGCAGTGTTGCGATGCGGGATAAAGCCAGACTGATCCGGATGGACCAAATCCCCGAGAACCGAAAGGAGACGGGTCGCCAAAAGTTTTGCCAAAACCTTGGGTTCAACATTTAACAGGGATATGGGTCTATATGAGGAACAGAGGTCACGTGGTTTACCATCTTTAGGGATGACGACAATTGTCGCCAGACGCTGATCATAGGGAAGGATGTTCCGCTCACGAGATTCTAGAAACATGGCGCGAAGATACGGCGCCATCTTATCGGGGCGTAGCTTGTACAACTCAATAGGCAACCCGTTCGGGCCCAACGCTTTGCCCGAACGGAGCGAACGGATAGCAGTCGCTATCTCATCATTCGTAAAAGGGGAGTCCAAAGCAATACGGTCCAGGTCGGTGACACAGGGCAAAGTGATATCGCGCAAGAGGAAGCGGGAGTCAGCCACGTCCCTCACAGACACGGGAGCATATACAACACGGAAATATTCCGCAAAACGATCAACAATGGCAGTCGGATCAATCACATTCTCACCACTCGCAGACTGAATCACAGGCACCACACGATTAACTCTTTCTTTCTTGTCCAACCACGCTAGGAGTTTACCCGCCTTATCACCCACATCGTACAATCTGCCTTGTTGCTCACGAAATATCACCTTTGCAGCGTCAGTGACCAGGGATTTATATGCAAACTGTTTTAGACCCAGGGCATGGAGTTTCTCAGGCGTGACACCAGATTCCAACTCGTCCTCCAAAGCAGAGATCTCCCCCTCAAGGTCCACCACCTCCCTCCTCCCGGCTTTTTTGGCTTCAACAATCAAGGAAAGGGCCTGTCCACGAATCACAGTTTTAAAGGCTTCCCACAGGGACACAGCCGAAGGGACCGACCCCTCGTTTTCCAGGAAATATGCATCCATGGACTTGAGCAAGAGGGTACGAGTCTCAGGGGAGGAAAGATACCATGGGTTAATTGGAGCCACTCGGCCCGCCGCCTCTACCCCAACCTCGAAACGAAGCCAGAGCGGCGAGTGGTCAGAAATACCCCTTGGCAAATGCAAAATCTCACGAACCGCCGACGACTGGGCCGCGGGCATCAGGAAATAATCCAGCCGAGACAGACTGCCATGAGCCCCAGAATGGAAAGTGTATTGGAGCTGAGTGGGATGCAAGAGTCGCCAGCAGTCCACAAGGCCAAAGGTATCTAGAAACCCACCCAACCACTGCTGAGTATCCCTAGGGGGATGGCGATCGTGAAGGCCGGAAAGCACCGAATTAAAATCACCGGCCAGGAAGAGAGTACTATCAGGGAGATCTAACAAAACACGGCCCAAATCAGTGAAAGTAGAAGTCTGTAAACCCGGGGGAACATAAACATTAAAGAGAGATAGGGTGCGGCCCTCATATCTACCCACCAAGACAGTATATCTCCCACGGTCATCTTGAATCACCTCGTCAATTGCCAGGGGGAGGGAGGTTCGAACAAGGATACCCACACCCCTAGATCCGGAGGTAAACCCCGAGTGCGCCACAAGGCGGTAGCCCCATCTATTCATTGCATGACAAACATTACCAATCAAATGGGTTTCCTGCATGAAAACAATGTCCGGCGACAAACGTCGTATACAATTCAAGACCACACTGCGCTTAATACGATCTCCCAGGCCATTAACGTTCCAGGAAACAAATTTCAACCCTCTACCCCCCATCCCATCCACCCGAGCCAAGACCCCTCATCCACGAGCAAGACATCAGAAACAGCAGCAGACACAGGAGCAATTCGCCTTGAAAACAACACACAAAAAAGAAAGAACTTCCCAGCCCCCCTCCCCCAAACTGAAAGGAAACACCCCCCACCCTGCACCCCTGCAAAAAGCTAAAGAGCCACCCCAACCTGCAGTGTGCCTGTCGCCCCATAACCCCTAGTCTACACAAAGACCCCGGAGGAGGAAAGGTCTCCGTTCCACCCGCCCCTGACAAACATCAAGAACGAAAATTAACAAAAGAAAGATAAAATAATCACAATGCAGAGGAACGCCGGTCAACAATCCTGAAAATGTATTCAAAATAAAACATGTGAGCCAAACAGTCAGATCTCCACACCACCTTCGGCACCACCAGGGTGAGCGGCGGATTCAGTCTCAGGAGTACGGTCAGGCAAGGAGTCCAGCCAGTCATTAACAGCATCTGGGCGATCAAAGAAAAGGGTACGCTCATTGTACTCGACCCGAAGTCTGGTGGGATAGAGCATAGCATAGCGTAAGCCCCGATCCCGAAGACGTTTCTTGGCCCCACGAAACTCCATCCGTTGTCTCTGAACTTGTTGGGAAAAGTCCGGGTAAAAGTTTACCGTAGCATTCTCAAAGGCCACCGGGCCCTTCACCCGCGAGGCCTGCAGGATAGCGTCCCGGTCTCTATAATGAAAAAGCTTCGCTACAATGGGTCTCGGCGGGGCTCCCGGCCGAACTTTGCCCCCTGGAACACGATGTACGCGTTCCACCGTGAAGAACTTCGTAAGGCCGGAAGGGGCAAGATGGTTCAAGACCAGATCCTCAACCAGGAGATCCACCGAGTGGGGTTCAGGGTTCTCCGGTACACCAACCAGGCGAACATTGCAGCGACGTGCCCTATTTTCAAAATCCTCCAGGCGTCGGGTCATGAAGTCGTTCACCCGACGGAGATTTCCGACTTCTGTCTGGAGCTCCGAGACGTCCTTCGTGAGGCTGGACGATTTAATGTCCAATGATTGCACCCTCTCATTCGTCTTGCCGAGATCAGCACGAATAAGATTAACCTCAATAGCCACGGTGTCAAGTTTATGGGCCAAGGCCTCGTACTGTAGGCCGATGGATTCCCTCACGCCCGAGATGGCACCCATGATGTCCTGTAGGGAGGGCTCCGCCGACTCTTCCAAAACTCGTTCGGACGCTGTACTAGAACCAGGCAGGGCAGCTCCGGGGGACCCCTTAGAATGAGTATAGCGGTCCATGACATTTGATTGAACCGGAGCTCCGCGCAGAGGTGCTTTCGTCTTGCGCGTCTCTCTGTCCCCTCTGCCCGCCATTTTGAAGATGCGTCACAGGACAAGCCACCAGGGTCGACGGGCCCGACACCCAAAGCACAGGATCAAAAGTACACAAAAATGAGGGGCACAACTCGGGTAGAGGTCGCCAAGCCAACAAATAGTCCGCAGGAAAACCCAACAGCCGATCTGCCTCCAGGTCTCAGCCGCAACTCGATAGTCACACCCGTGGCCCAAGTCGGAACAGAATCGAAACTGAAACTTAGGAAGGGGGACCCACAAGGCCAGATCTCCTGCCGTTGTTGTTCAATTCCAGGACGGCTACAGAACCGCACCCCGTCCCGGGCGCACCTCAAGGGCGGAGCCCAAAAGTTCAGACCATCATATCTCAGGAATACGAGATCCAAATCAATTTCTGAAAGGTGCCAGGCTGATCAGCCAAACGTCCTCCACACGGATTCTTGCAAGAAATCAGGATTCAGTCAGGATAAAATGCCGGGAGCGGCGAGGGTCCGGAGAGCGCTGTGCTCAAGCGGCCATCTCGGATGCCCGCCAAGCTCCTCCCGCCGAATGTACTTTTATTGCTCCCAAAACTGTATCAAAATCGCTCGGATTGTTGTACTGTGAGATAGTGCTCCGACCCATTTCAGTAAGCTGTCCTCCCGGCTGCAGTGGTTAATAAACTAATCAATCAATCAATCATGCCATTTGTATAGCGCACTACTCACCCGGGAGGGTCTCAAGGCGCTTGGGGGGAGGGGTATGCTACTGCTCGAACAGCCAGGTCTTGAGTTGTTTCCTGAAGGCGAGATGGTCCTGGGTCAGCCGAAGGTGGATGGGGAGGGAGTTCCAAGTCTTGGCAGCCAGGTAAGAGAAGGATCTTCCTCCCGCGTAGGCTCTTCGCATACGTGGTACGGCTGCGAGGGCGAGGCTGGTGGACCGTAGCTGGCGGGTGGGTGTGTAGAAGGTCAGGCGGTCGTTGAGGTACTTGGGGCCCAGGTCGTGGAGAGACTTGTGTGCGTGGGTGAGGAGCCGGAACGTGATCCTCTTGTCGACGGGGAGCCAGTGCAGGTTCCTCAGGTGGCTGGAGATGTGGCTGCATCGGGGGACATCCAGGATGAGTCGGGCGGAGGCGCTCTGGATGCGCTGGAGTCTTTTCTGTAGCTTGGCTGTGGTTCCGGCGTAGAGGGCGTTTCCGTAGTCCAGTCGGCTGGTGACGAGTGCCTGGGTGACAGTCTTCCTGGTCTCGGTCGGGATCCAGGGGAAGATCTTGCGAAGCATACGCAGGGTGTTGAAGCACGATGAGGAGACGGCGTTGACTTGTCTGGTCATCGAGAGAGAGGGGTCCAGGATGAAGCCCAGGTTGCGTGCGTGGTCGGTTGGCTTGGGTGCGGTGCCCAGGGCTGGGGGCCACCAGGAGTCATCCCAGGCGGAGGGCGAAGATCCCAGGATGAGGACTTCCGTCTTGTCCGAGTTCAGTTTCAGGCGGCGACGTCTTTCATCCCTTCGTGTAGGCAGGTTCTGGCGGTGTCGGGGTCTCTGGTGAGGGAGAGGATCAGCTGGGTGTCGTCGGCGTAAGAGAGGATGCTGAGGTTGTGCTGGCGTGCGATGGCTGCGAGAGGTTTCATGTAGATGTTGAAGAGGGTGGGGCTGAGTGAAGATCCTTGCGGGACGCCGCAGATGACTTTGGTGGCCTCGGAGCGAAACGGGGGGAGGCGGACTCTTTGTGTTCTTCCGGCGAGGAATGAGATGATCCACTCCAGTGCCTTCTCTTGGATACCGATGTTGCTGAGGCGCTGGACTAGGGTGCGGTGGCAGACCGTGTCGAACGCAGCGGAGAGGTCCAGGAGGATGAGGGCCACTGTTTCCCCCTTGTCGAGCAGGGTCCGGATGTCGTTGGTGGCTGCGATGAGGGCGGTCTCGGTGCTGTGGTTGGCTCTGAAGCCGGACTGCGAGGGGTCGAGGGATACGTTCGTCTCGAGGAAGGCGGTCAGCTGTCTGTTGACGATCTTCTCGATGACTTTAGCAGGAAAAGGGAGGAGCGAGATGGGGCGGAAGTTTTTGAGATCGCTGGGGTCCGCTGTAGGTTTCTTCAGGAGGGCGCTGATCTCGGCGTGCTTCCAGCTCTCCGGGAAGGTGGCGGTGTTGAAGGAGGCGTTGATGATGTTCCGGAGTTGGGGTGCGATGGTGGAGTCGGCCTTGTTGAAGACGTGGTGTGGGCAGGGGTCGGTCGGTGATCCGGAGTGGATGGTGTTCATCGTGCGGGCTGTGTCTTCGGTGGTCACCGTGGTCCAGGTGCGAAGGGTGGCGGTGGGGGGCGTTGGTTTGACGGTTGGGTGCGTGGGTGGGGCGCCGAAGCTGTTGTGGATGTCGGCGATCTTGCGGTGGAAGAACGAGGCGAGGGAGTCGCAGAGGTCTTGTGACGGAGTGATGTCGTTGGTGCCGGTGCTGGGGTTGGAGAACTCCTTGACGATAGTGAAGAGCTCTTTGCTGTCGTGGGCGTTGTTGTCCAGTCGTTCCTTCAGGGATTTCTTCTTGGTGGTGCGGATGAGCTGGTGGTGCTTGCGGGTAGCGTGTTTGTGGGCGGTCATGTTGTCGGTGGTCCGGTCGAGGAGCCAGGCTTTGTCGAGGGTGCGGCAGGTCTTCTTGGAGTCCTTGAGGTCGTCGGTGAACCAGGATGCCTTCTTGCTTCTGGGTCTGCTGGGAGGGTTCTTTAGTGGCGCGAGGTCGTCGGCGCAGGCGGTCAGCCACTGTGTGAAGTTGCGGGCTGCTTCGTTGGGGTCCGTTGTGTTGGCGGGTGGGCTCTGGCTGAGGGAGGTGGTGAGCTGGTCTGCGGTGATCTTGCTCCAATTCCTGTGAGGTACCTGTTGCGGGTGGTGGTGGGTGGTGGATCTTTTGAAGCTGAAGTGGACGCAGCTGTGGTCGGTCCAGTGGAGTCCGGTGGCGTGGCTGAAGGTGATGAACTTGCTGGAAGAGAAGACGGGATCAAGCGTGTGGCCGGCGTAGTGGGTGGGGGTGTTGACCAGTTGCTTGAGTCCGAGGTTGGCGAGGTTTTCCAGCAGGGCGGTGGTGTTGCGGTCCTTGTTGTTCTCCAGGTGGAAGTTGAGGTCCCCGAGGAGGATGTAGTCGGTGGAGGGGAGGGCGTGCGGGCTGATGAAGTCTGTGATGTCTTCGCTGAATTGTGTGCGTGGTCCCGGGGGTCTGTAGACGAGGGTGCCTCTTAGGGTCGTCTTAGGGTCGGTGTGAATCTGGAAGTGGAGATGTTCGGCTGCGGCGAAGGAGTCGTTAGCGTCGGTCGTGATGCGGATGGTGTTCCTGTGGACGATGGCGATGCCACCTCCGGTCTGGTTGATGCGGTCCCTCCTGATGATCTTGTACCCGTCCGGGATGGCGATGGCGATGTCGGGTGCAGAGGAGGCGTTCATCCAGGTTTCCGTGAGGAAGGCGACGTCCGGTGATGTAGCGTCGAGGAGGTTCCAGAGTTCCACGGCGTGTCTGTGGACGGAGCGGGTGTTGATCAGGATGCACTTGAGGTGGTTGCTGCTGGTGTTTGTCTTGGCGGGCGCGGGGCAGGTTCGGAGGCAGGTGAACTTGCAGGTGCAGCAGGTGAAGGGTCCGTGGGTGCATCTCGGGGTGGCTCGGCAGCAGGCGTGGGTCCGGCCGGCATTGAGTGCGTTGAGAGTGGCGGCGTCGTAGGTCAGTCGGGTCGTCTTGCCTCGGCGGGGAGGGCCAGGGGTCCTGGCGCTGGGCGCGGGCCAGGCGCGGACGGGCGCAGACGGGCTTACCTTTGGCGCACCTTCGGCGCTCCCGCTGCGCGCGTCCGCTGCGCGGTCGCTCTGGGGGCGTCATAAGTAAGGAGCCGGGAGGGAGGAGCAGCTGGGTGGCGGGAGCGGGGCGGCGAATGGAATCACAGGGGGGCGGGGCCGCAGGGAGGCAGCGGCGGGAAATTCCAAGAAGCAGCGGGCAGCGGGAAATTCCCAGGAGCAGCGGGAAATTCCCAGGAGCAGCGGGATATTCCCAGGAGCAGCGGGAAATTCCCAGGAGCAGCGGGCAGCGAGCGAAGGAATCTGCAGGCAGGAGGCGGCAAAGGCAGGCAGAAGCGGCAGCAGTGAGTGGGGCGACCAAGCCCTGTGGTGGGCTGAGCGGTCACACTCTGTGGTCCCCTACGGTCCCCTTAAGTAAGGAGCCGGGAGGGAGGAGCAGCTGGGTGGCGGGAGCGGGGCGGCGAATGGAATCACAGGGGGGCGGGGCCGCAGGGAGGCAGCGGCGGGAAATTCCAAGAAGCAGCGGGCAGCGGGAAATTCCCAGGAGCAACGGGAAATTCCCAGGAGCAGCAGGAAATTCCCAGGAGCAGCGGGCAGCGAGCGAAGGAATCTGCAGGCAGGAGGCGGCAAAGGCAGGCAGGAGCGGCAGCAGTGAGTGGGGCGACCAAGCCCTGTGGAGGGCTGAGCGGTCAGCCTAACTGTTACTTATTGTTCCAAACGTCTCTTGTTTTTTGTTTTTTCAAAGTAATTCATTTTTGAGCAACATGTGCAATCACATATATGGAAGCTTGTGGGTATTCACAAGCTTTTTCTCAGCCCATTATCGCTGAAGAAATGGTTGGCGGTTTACTCCTTTCAAAGACAAGAGTAAGGGCCAGATGTACGAAATTGCGCCTCGCAAATTGCAACTCATTTGCGAGTCGCAATTTGAGAGGGGCAATTTGCCATGTACAACAGTGTGTTTAACACTGTTTGAGATTCCCAATGGGGTCGCAGATTGCGAGGGTCATTTATATTAATGAGACTCTTGCAATTTGTGAGCCCATTTGGAATAACAAGCCCTCCCAGGTATGGTGGCCTGCTGGGCTTAGCAGACCACCATGTATGGGACTGCTTTGAAATAAAGCAATTTTTTCTAAATGCAGCCTGTTTTCCTTAAGGGGAAAACAGGATGCATTTTTTTTTAAAAATGTAACGTTTTAGTTTCATTTGTTAAGGGCAGGTAGTGTTTCCTGGGACCACTGCCAGCCCTTAAATATTTTTAGAGTCAGTCACAAAATGGAAGGTGTCCCGTGGGGACCACTTCCAAATTGCGACTGCATTACCCCCCTCATGAAGAGGGTGGTAATTTGTGAGTGTTTTGCAACTGCAATTATGGTCACAAAACATTTGTACATTGATATATGGATACATTGATATATGGACGCAATTAGGAAAGGAACGCAATTCCAATTCCTAAATAGCGTGTCGCAAATAAATTGCAACTCGCTATTTACAAATTGTACATGGCCCTGGGCCATTTTGCATGTGCAAACGGGTCACAAACCTGTTTGCGCATGCAATTTAGGGTCATACATCTGGCCCGATATACCTTTCCATTGTGTCAGTTGACAGGAAACAGCCTCAAAATTGTCAAGGGTGTAGATCAACGTTTTTTTCAAGAGGGAAAGGTATGTGTGCAATTGCATTAATGCAAACGAGTATGCGTAATTGTACACTATTCAGAATTATGTGTGCAGAACTTCCTTCATATGAAAGTAATTGGGAAATCACTACAGTTTTCAAGGCGTGCTCCTAACAACTGGGACTGATATTAATTTTCAAGAGTACTTTTGGAAAACTTTGGGATTTCTAAACATTTGTAAATCTCCACCCAATTTTATTAAAGGCCTAAAGGCTTAGATTTATTTATTTTCTAAGAATTGGACAAAGCTTCGGTGAGCAGTGACAAATGTTTCAAAACGGATTTGTTACCATACGCATACAGCTTTGTACATTTATAATAATACTTAAACTGAGGTACGGATTAATCTGCCAGGAACAAGTACGCCAACAAGTACGCAAGTTCTGCCACATAACAGACATATTTTAGCACTATAAAACAAATGTATGTTTTTTTAACAGGCAGATATAGATATTGTGAAACCAAATCACACAAATAAAGAGAGATCAGAAAACATCCCTGAGAAGCATGTTTATTATTATACATACAGAAATCAAATCCTGTTTTCTATAAAAATACAAACTGCATGAGCAAGGCGAGATGATGCAGGATGAGGGTCACATAGCGAGGAGATTCCACCAATACTATTCAAATCTTTACACAACAAAAATCACCCTCGATGATGAGGCAATGAGAGATTACCTGGAACACTTCACCATGACTTGTCTCACCAACAAGCATAGTGAGCATTTGATTGCCCCACTAAGCATAGACTAAATAAAGCAGGCACTAGCAGGTATGTAAGACATTTCAGGATCTCCTCAGACAACATCTGATAACTTTCTTTGAGGAAATGGCAACAGCTGGTATCATGCCCCCCACCAATGATCGTAACTATACTAAAGCCAGGCAAAAAACCCTAGGTTTGCTTCATACAGGCACCTGTCCCTTCTAAATGTGGACAGCAAATTGTACACTAAGATATTGGCCAACAGACTCATCTACTACCTGGAGTGATAAAACAGAAACAGTCTGGGTTTGTTCTGGGGTGAAGCATTACTTGAAACCTCTGCACCCTCTTTGCAACCATACAACAGATCAACTCGGAAGTAAAAGCTGCGGCACTCTTTCTAGACGTGGAAAAGGCCTTTGATTCAGTCGAGTGGGCCTTTATGAGCTCTGTGCTTCGACGCATCGGAGTGGGTGATTTATTCCTAGCTCTAATGGATGTCTTGTATAATAGCCCTGTGGCTAGAGTATGTGTTGGGAACGCAGTATCTCCGCAACTACAAATAATGAGAGGTACCAGGCAGGGATGCCCCCTCTCACCATTGACAGCTGAACGTCTGGCAAGTGCTATACGAGAATACCATGGCCATAGAGGGATTTGTTTCCTTGGATACAATCTTATTATCTCTGCATATGCGGATGATACACTAATATACATTTGTGACCCAGAAAAGAACCTTGCCCCGGACTTAGAGAGGTGGAGCGGTATGGAGCCCCATCTGGAACTCCCCATCAACTTGGAAAAATACATAGTATTTCCTCTTACCTCGGTAATGCAGCCAGTTCCACTTGAGTATCCCTTAAATTGGTCCACTGATTCGGTGAGATACCTGGGTAAAAAAGATTCATACGGACCCAGCAGTAGTAGTCAGAGACAACAACGGGAAAGCAATACACGCACTAGATAAAGAGACTGACCATTGGATAAAGCTTCAATTATCCCGAGCAGGACGTACAGCCATAATGAAAATGGTGGTCTTACCAAGGACTTTATTCCTATTTCAAAACATCCCAATCCAGTTCACGAGGGCATTTTTTACAACATTATGCTCTATTCTAATTAAGCTGGCATGGGCTGAGAAACAACCATGAGTAAAATGGGAAATTCTCACTCTGCCATATGATATGGGTGGGCTTGGTGCTCTGGACTTTGAAACATATTATAAAGCTGCACACAGCTCCTTTGCGCACTGCTGGATCCATGGACCTCCTGAACTATAGCCTCTCCACATAGAAGGAGATGCTGCTGCAACTGAAACTCTACCCCAAAGATTATTCTCTCCACCGTAGAGACGCTATAACTGTTTTGATACTCTAAATTCGCCTGGTGGAGCCTTCTAGAAAAACAGGCGGGTTCACTTTTGTACTCCCCTCTTATACCGATAGACTGGTGTTCGTGGTTTAAACTGTGACAGGAACGAGAGGTGACTGCGGCTTTAAAGACACTGAAAGTCGCAAAATCGGGTCGGGATGGTTATTTAAATAAGGAACAGTGAAAAGCTGGGAGATGATTGTAACTGACTTGGAAGCCCCAGCGAGTATGACGCATTTTCACTTCCATAGACTCAGACAGGCGCTACAGGCAACTCTAGGAGAAGACATGTTAGAACCCCTAGATATGCCTGCATTATCCACCATTTTAAAAGAAAGGGAGCCCTTTAAACTTGTCACTAAACTTCACTCTGTTGAGCAGGAAGCCTGTAGACCACTCACGACCAAAGCTAGATACGAATGGCAAAGAGAGATAGGCAGAAACATTGATGACCAGAGCTGGAAATACTGTTGTGAGATGACTAAGGGTGTGTCGCAAAGTGGTCGTCACAGGCTAAGACAATTCAAGTACATTTACAGGATCTACTAGGCTCCTGAGAGACTACACAGATATGGACTCCTGAGTACAGCAGCATGCCATAGATGTGCAGACCCGACAGCTAACTTTATACATGCTGCCTGGAACTGTCATGGAGTTTTTTACCTTCTGGGGGGCCATTTTTCGAAAGCTGGAGCAGATAACAGGGATCATATTAGAGGAAGATCCTTTTATAGCCCTATTGGGATACACAAATGGTACTGGGAAAAAGCCCCGTAACTTGATAGCAGTGGGGCTCTTATTGGCCAAACATTGTGTAGCGATGTGCTGGGCCAAAGGCCCAGTGCCCACAATTGAACTATGGCATAGAGACATGACCTAAAGCAATATTCAGTCCGAGGTATATAATGATTTGCTTCCCCTAAGTAGTCGACCCAAAAATATATGGCAGAGCTACTGTATATACTTAATGAGGAATGAGACACCTGAACATGTGAGAGCAAGCACTCAAGAGACACAACATATGGCGACACTGCCACAAAGTCAGCAATCACCCACTGAACACATGAATTAAGGCAGAGGCAGCGGTTACGGCCTTCGGACTAGACTTGGTGTACTGTACCAAGAAGAGAGCACTCCATAAGTGGGTCCAATGGTATGTATATAGTGCATTATACTGAACCAACAAAGTAAGATATTTTTGTCATACTGTAAAAGGATGGAACAGTGAGTTGTAATCAGTGATGTTGTACAAAAGTAATGTGCCTTGCCAGTCAACTATGCTAAATGTTTATGTTCACCAACAAAAATAAATATAAAAAAAATACAAACTGCTTGCTTAATGTATTTAGCTTGAATTACAGTTTTAAATAGAAATTCAAAACATCAATGTCTGAAGACAAATGGTCAATAAACTTTTATTTTAGGATCGTATTTTCCTACAGAGTATTCTGGAAAACGGGATGGTCATACACCTTGCTTTTGTCAAGTTCTGTATTCAGAGAATGGTTTCGATACATCCCAAACTTTCCTAATTCATCTGAAAAGTTTTGAGCCATTGGATAGTAGACGCAAGGTGCCATTTCATATGAAGGGGTCAGAGCTCCATATTCACCAGATGTTGTTTTGTATAAGATGCTTTGAGGTTTTGTCCCCAAATTATTGCTACTGTCGCTTGGAGGCATCACGCAGCAGGAAAATATTGGATTGCCAGGATTCACACCAAGAAACACCTCCTCTAATTCTTTTTTCTTTGAGCTCAAAGTAGTTGATGGTCTCTTGCAAGAAGCCATGATCTGGATGAAATCAACGACTCCAACCAAAAACTAGAATTAAAATAAAATGGGTGATAGATGTGTATATCAGCAATTAGTACTAGCTTATAGAGCAATATATTTTCAATAATGCAATATCCAATTATTTTACCAGGAAACTAAACAATGAAGTAGGGAACATTCAGAAGGCTACAGTTAAGTAGAGTGAGAATAAATAAGACAATATATATATTGTTTTGTATGTCCGTTCATGGCAATTATAAAACCCATACATGTAGCAATACTATTTAACATAGCACAAATGTAAAGGGTTAAAACAGCACTTATGAGCACCAGCAGCTATCAATAATAGTTATTATTCCATAACTGTAAACTTCTATAATGTGAAAAAGACACAAAGCAATGAATAATTTTTATTTCCAAGACTCAATGTAGAGCTCTCTGTCTCTGGTATCAACGGTCTTTCTCTCCATTGTTGTCACTTTTGATCGTTTCCTTGTCAAGTCTTCTATTCTGAGAACGTTACGGCATTTCTATTTTTTATAAAATAACTGATTTTGTTACAGCAATAGCTTTTTTTTGTTTCCACAACCCTTTGAAGTATTGCATAGAGCCCTGGTTAGTTATGTTATCAAATATGATCACTTTAGGACAGCACTTACCCCCTTTCTCTTCCAGTTGCCAGGTGGATCCTTTCAAAGACTTCCAAAGATTGGGTAGTCTTTTGGTACATCATCACCTGCATATAGTTTACCACTTTGTTTTCAAATTTCATACATCTGAATCATTAGTTTATTTTTCAAACTTATTACGGACCCAAAGAAGATGGAGACATTTTCTGTTCGTTGAAACAGTCCACCAGTCAAACCAATGCATACCTAATGGATAGTTAAGTTTACCTTCCATTCTTGAGCTGTGATTTTTATTTCAAATTCAGTCCTAAAATCCTCTAAATTCTTTCAGAACAGTCCTCCTAAACACTGATTCAACACCTTGTATGATACATTGTTATTCCTAATGTGCAAACTTGCTCCAAGGTAACAGTCTAATTGATGCATCTTTGAAAGCCAATAATAATGGAGATTGCTGCTCATCCCCTCTTGTAAACTTAAAATTATTACACTACAACCCTATAACCTTTCAGAATTCACCCAGCCCTTGTCCTGAGGAGAACCAGTAAAGGGATTTGGGTTTGAAACGCGTAGACCATTACCCACATGGGATCTTAGCACAACAAACATCAATATAGAGGACTAAAATTAAATTTTAGTAAAAAAACTATTTTTCTATAGCCCTTTTTAGATCAGCCTGGACCCCCTCACTATAAGCCAATAGCGTCAGCTGTGAATTCATTTGTAGGACTGGTGAACATTGAGTAGTTATATTTTTTTCTGCATTATTTCCTGCATGTTTGTTTAAATATACGTTCTAAATATACGTTCCTTTTCTTCACATTGAGCACAATGTTTTTAGGCAAAATTGCACATCTGTGATTTGATTGCTAGTATTCTCTTTCTTTCTTGTAACAATACTGAAGTTTGAAATGTGTCTAAATCAAATGTATAAAAGGAACTAGAGGCCATGTTTATTCAGTAAAATGTCCCTCAAGTGTAAGTAAAAACGTGACCGAATCATGCAGCCACCTCCTGTTGTCTTGTACTTTTAGAAAGTGGGCATTTTTTTTGCTTTACCATTCTGGGCCTCTGTCTGCATGTGGAATCCACGACTGATAATGTCAGAGCAACATTGTGAGGACCTTGCCACTTTATTCGTGCCATCCATCAAAGAGAAAATAGACACGGTCACAATCGAGGTTAACATCTTGAGGGCAGTAAGTTGCTGACCGAGTGACGGAAGTTGAAGATCAAATTGAATTGCTACATAAAGAAGTCAAAATTATTAAAACATTGTCACTACCCAGTCTGTTAAAATGGAATAACATCTGTAGGACATAGATGGGGCACGTGAGGGGCAATAATCTCATATTTATCGGATTCCAAGAAAGATTCGAAGAACCTCAGGCTGAACTGTTTCTAGAGGTGTGGATCAAGCAAGGTTGCGACCCCTGACTCTTTCTTAATTCTTCTCACTAAAGAGAGCCCACTGTTGTTGGTGGCGCCACCATGGGCTTCCCACTCACTGATTAACAGACTGTTCAAATATAGAGACCGCAATGCCATCCTGTACCATGTGCATAAGACTGAGCCGCTGCAATACAAAAACGCCTCTATCATGGTCTTCCCCTACAACTACACTAAGGGAGTGCATGATAAATTGAACATCTTCCTGGCCGTAAAAGACAACTGAGAGATGTGAACTTTAAATATAACCTCATATTTTCAGCCAACCCCTGCATCCAACACGGAGGGGAAGGCACAGTTCTTTACCTCACTGGACGTTTCATGGGAATGGCTGGAAACAGTAGTAGGAACAAACAGCGGAGTCTGGATGTCTGCCTCACCACGTAAATCAAGATCACTGATGAGGCGGATGCAGCACTAGGTACAGGGTGTCCCTCAGCACATGAAACAGCTAGAGGACCTCCGGTCGCATTGTGGTACAATTTGATGCAATGCTGAGAGAAGTGTTGGGGGACTCAAGACAGACTATTTCCTGATGATACTATCAATGAGGCTGAACCTTGACATTGCTGTAAGACCGACCAGTGCAACTGATCAACATAACTGCAGAACAGGGTTATTGTTGCCATCACCACGACTGATGAGACAAATCCAAACACCAGGCAGTCTCCTATGAGCAGCTAGGATATAAATTTAGGGGGTCTATCTTGACTGTTCAACTTGGTAGTGCTGCTACGGACATTGCGTTGGGTAAAATACAATATCTAGTGTGAGAAGGGCTGAGTGACATACATCTTAGGCTTGCACGACTCTGCTTGCTGCTTATGCGATGGGGTGGGACAGAAGTTGCTGGAGAGTATTCCTCTGCAGTTCAAGCGGACTCTCTTTGTTGTTCTATACTCCTATGTGGGATTGTTTACTGAAGTTTTAAAGGGGGTGGCATTAATGGTTTTCTTTCCTTCGGGGATCGCCGGGAATAAAGAATGATACTGAGCAGTGGGCATGGGGCGTTGGGTTATTGCACACTTGTTTTATGTCCAAGATCGAGTCAGACGGAATAATACACACCATAGATTGGCTACCAAAGCAAGACACACACTAAGAAGATTACATCACAAAGACGCTTGGTTTTGGTATTGCTGGGAAAAGTGTTAAAATATGGAGAGTACCTATAAAATACTAGCCTTGAAATTCCTCTCTTTTAGTTTGATTTCACCCCTCCTACTCTCTATCATTCCCCATCTTTCATTATTTTTCTTTCTCACTCATTTTGCTCATGTTACTTGACTTTTCACATTTTTTCTCCCATTGCTTATACTTCATTTGAACCTTCCTTTCTACCACCACCTTTATCAAAACCCTCATATGTCTTCATATTCTTAGTTATTTTTTCTAAGACCCCATACCTCTTTGCACATCATAATCTTGTGCTCTATTTTTCCTATTCATTTGTCTTACCAATTTACTTTTGGTTTTTATCTTTATTCATTTACTTTACTGCGTTTTACTCTTTCATTTCTTTCTAGCTTTATTTTCTTTTTTCACTTTATTTCCTTTTACCTTTCTCCTTTTTTTCTTAAAATCAACCTCTTTCTTTGCTCCTTCTTTCGTTCTACATATTTTATTCTGTCTTCTTTACCTTAATTACTTTTTCTCTCTCCATAGTTGTTACTATGAAATCACCTCTTCTGCTGCAGATGCATTCTAAGTTTTAGATGTTATCTGAGAATGACTGTAACCGGTTTGTCTGCCCGCAGTGCTTGATATAAAGCATGAATAAGAGAGCAGGCGTCTTTATCGGGGTAGGGCCAACAACGTGGTCATTGTGTGGGATTACGGGGAGGGTGGCTCTTGGAAAGAGGTCCATATTCTCCTGGCTCTATGGGCCAGTCTTGCATACTGTTGCAGACCGTTGTTATCTACCTTGTAAAATAGCCCCTCTTCTGGTTCAGCAGTAGATCCCTGCCCTGCCAGAAACATGAAACAGCTTGCACCTGTGATTATTTGACCTATTCAACTGTCCATTAAACACCAGCTTAGTCTCTAAAACTTGGAAATTAACCATAGTAAAACCTCTATTTAAAAAAAAAAACAACCTCATCACAAAATAAACTAACCATCTTTCACCTATATTTCTAGAACCATAAGTAAGACAATAGACGAGCTGATCTTCAACTAACTACAAATTTCCATTGAAAAAGGAAAACATTTAAACTCATTACACGCTGGCTTCCTGACAGGATAAAGCAGTGAATTCATTATGAGCTCAGTCCTGGATTACTGTGAGAATTTGGTGGATGGCAGTGAAGTTGGAGCTCTTTTGTTAGACCGCTCAACGTCATTGACCTCGCGACCCTCCACTATATAAAATTGGCACCACCGGACTTGCCAGGCAATTGCTGGGGTCATTCCTGAGAGAGAATCTCTCTGCTCCACTCTGCCTCCCAGGGGTCTAGTCTGTTTCGACTATGAATATATTCATGAATTATATTTATAGAGTGCATTACTACCCCAACAAGTAGTGTCCTGGCACTAAGGCTACATATTGAAAAGCACATCACAATTGTTGGAATAACCACGTTTTGAGCACCTTTCTAAAAGCGCTAAATTCACAGATTAGTATCAAATTTATGGGCAACATCTATGTTAACCCTTGAAAAAATGACTGAACTATTTTGACGTGTACTTCTATATATATATATTGACTAGCTGTACCCGGCCACGCGTTGCTGTGGCTCAGTCTGGTTAAAAGGAGAGAAAGAAAAGAGTAAGCGCACGTTTCTAATATGTTTAATTTTACAATGCTTGTGGGATACAATATGTTTTTGTGACTATTGTCTCTATGTGTCCCTTGTAGTTGTTGCGCAGCAAGCAAATGGATAGGGTCTGTTCGGCCTTTCGATTAAAAACACGCGCGTATTGTACACACGCGTTTTGGAATCCAACGTTGTGTATCTATAAACACTAGCTAATGTTGCAAAGTGAACCAACTCCTCCCCCCTCCCACCTCCACTACCCAGTCTGCCATCCAGACACCAACTGTCCATCCTAATATATGTAGACTATTGTCTCTATGCGTCCTTTATAATGTTGCAAAGTGAACCAACTCCTCCCCCCTCCCTCCACCCACTTCCCGGCCTGCCATCCTGACACCAACTGTCCATCCTGATATATGTAGACTATTGTCTCTATGCGTCCCTTGTAGTTGTTGCGCAGCAACCAAATTGATAGGGTCTGTTCGTCCTTTCGATTAAAAACACGCGCGCATTGGACACTCGCATAGCTGCCAAGGTTTCAGCTTTCTAAGTTCTAAGTGTGACATTTTCATAATTTCATTGTCTTTATGAGTGACATTTCAACAACTATGAGTGACACTTTCTCGCTAGCAAAATCAAGCAAGGAAGATGAGGGGAACACAAATATCAGAAATTGGAGTTCATGAGGGACTATGTTTAAAAACTGAAATGTTTGCTGTCTTTCAGCAGGACATAGGAAACAGACAAATCTGTTGAGATCCGGCCTCAGCAGATACGACTGTAAAACAGTAAATCAATGGTCACCATGAGGACAGGCAGCAAACTGGCATCACTCAGGGAGCAGCATTTCACTGTTAGCTGGCAGAGGGGGCGAAGTATGATATGGTGAAAACTAAAGAGAACTCGCAGAGGAGTCACTTTCAGTCGACTCTACTGACATGGTACCTGCAGCAGCGGACTCACTGCCAGCACTCATTATCTGCACTCATTCACCTGCAACGCATTGAATTTACATCTGTGAATTTATATGCACTCACAGACAAAAATCTGTTCATAAACCTCTACGCAGGTGAGATTATCGAGGAATGTACACTCATTCTCCTGCCATTGCCGCACATGTGAGATTACCACGAAACCTGCCTCTGAATGTGCATATGCACACCTGACATCCTGTGTATCACAATACACACACAGGATTATCTCTAAATATGTACACATAACTGTCGTCCCCGGAAGACGAACCTCACAAGTAGCGACAGTACGAGTTTATCAGGCGCTCCATCCTTTCCTCACTACCCGAGCACCTCCTTGTTCTCCTACCACATTGGACATGCGACACACGCTGCCTCCGTAACTGCCTACTTACTCTTTGTGCCTAAATTGAAAAATACGATCATATCTACAAAGGTCAGCACGCTATTGCCCATAATCCCGGGTACCCACAGTGACAAACTTGGCCATACCACAAGTCTTTCGTCTCATAGAGTGCAGGCTCTATGCATTGAAGATTCGCTAATCAGATAAGACGACACTCTGTTACTTTGAGGCTATTCTGAAGCTGTCGTGTGAATACTTAAACCCTGTGAGTCCTGATCTTCCTTATTTACGTTCCAAGTAAGACTTGCCAGTTTCAGCACTGACAACCTTACCGATATCCTGGTGCGTGTGGACTCTCCATCCAAAATAGTTTTTGTATCTACAAACCTAGTCCATCTCTGACATACTTCTTGTGGCCCTCCTGTTGAAGGCACACCTTGTGCCGAAACGCGCGTTGAGAACTTTCATCACCCAGCCACACCATATCAGTTTCTTGTTAACTTGTCTGTTTTTTATATGTTGACATTATGTATGTATATGTTTAAATTTCCTGGTGAATTAGTGCTCACCTATCGTGACTTATGGTTAATACATTGCATCAGATGTATTATGCACTTTTGTGTTTGAATACATGTATTGTGTGTTTTTTATCATGTTTCAAATTTTAGATAAAATCTCAATAAAAGAACCATATATGTTTTAAATAGTTGTCACTCCACTGCACTGAGTCTGGGGCATCCCCCACATATGTTGTCTTGTTATGATTAATGTCAATTGAATTCTAGCAACTGCCTAGGAATTTTTTCGCATTGTACACATACCTGTGAGCCAGCACTCCCATATTGAAGTAGAGGCATTTTAGGCGAGAGACAACTAGTACAATGAAGCCATTTTTAGCTTCAACAATCGGGAGTCTCGGGCCTGAGGAGGGTCTTATCAATGCAAATTTTACTCACCTCAAATGCGTAGCAAGATAAGTGCAACAGAAACTCAGGCTGATGGAAGCCTTATAAACCATGCAAATTACCGACTTTAAACGTTATGTGTAACACGATAACAAGCACATTGGTAAAAAAAACACTTCAGTACTGCTCCTCCAAAACCGTCTTATTTACATATTTCATCTTTTTGTTTACCTGTAGCTGCGCAGCTTCGCAACTCTAATAATCAGCCCAGAGCAAGCTCCCTAACTTTTCCGAATCTTCAGGCCTTGGCATGACCCAGCCTGTGGTAGAATGTGCGCTCAGCCATGAAGATGAACCTGCACACCGTTCCGTTATTCAGGCCAAATCACCTAATCTGCCCAGGCCTAAAAACAGAGCCACGTGACTGGTGCTACTTTAAAGTGCTGTGTTCAGGTTTGCCCCGTATAAAAGAGCAATAAAAGCAAAGAATATCAAAGGCAAGTGTTGTCAAAACACAGAAACTATATTTCAAATTCCAGGATTGGGGAACAACTGTAACTGAAACATTTTTAACGTTTTCTCGGCACGGCAGCCGCATAGTGTTAATCAAAACTCGGGTGGGCTGGTACTTACGAATCATTTGCCTCCGGTCTCCTTAGTCCAGGGCTGTTCTCAGAGTCTACCCGGCTGTTCTCAGAGTCTGCTGCTGTCCGGTGACCCTGTCCTGGGTGGCCGCTGCAACTGCCGGTCACCGACTCCATAACGTGAGTTCGGTAATGAATTATAGAGTTTAACGCGGGCTCACAAGATTTTAGACAGCACGCTACGACGGCCCGCACTGGGCAGGTGCGAGGAGCAGGAAGTGCTGCGAGGGCCATGATTGCAATGGTGCCCACAAACCAGTAGCCGTCCGAACCCTTCTTCCAAAAACAAACTCCCCGCCTTCCTCAGCAAGACGTGACGTCCCCCACGGCACCAGATGGATATAATCACTGGGCACTACCGTGACGTCAGGCTGTGAGCCGCGCAACGGAAAATATTCACAATTTAAACATTGTTGCACAGTGCAGTGAGCCTGCCAATAGTCATAACTCAGCTGCAGGAACTAAACCTGCACCAGGAACAGTACGTGCAGTCTACTCTGTAACACTGTACTCTCCACCACTCTATTCTGCACCACTTTACTTTGCGCCACTGCACTCTGTGCCACTGCACTCCAATGTGCAACATTCTATATGACTGTACTGCACTCTACACCAATGCACTCTACGCCAATGCACTCTACGCCACTACACTCTACACCACTCTAATCTACTGTGCACCTCTGCCCTCTATGATACTGCACTCTATGCCACTTCACTCTATACTCTGCACCACTCTACTTTATGCCAGTGCACTCTACACCTCTGTGTGCACCACTGCACTCTGCACCACTTCACACTACACCACTCCGCTATACTATGCCACTCTACTCTGCAGCACTGTACTCTATACCCCTATTCTATGCCACTGCATATCCTGCGCCACGCCACACTACTTTACTTAACTCTAAAACAATTTACTCTACGCCACTGTAATCTACACTGCGCCACTTTACTCTTCACCACTCAACGTCACTCTACTCTAAACTACTGTATTATACGCCAATGCACTCAACACCACTTTACTCAAAACAAATGCACTCTACACCACTGCACTCTACCCCACTATACTCTACTTTGCAACACTCTACACCACAGCACTCTACGCCACTGCATGCTACACCACTCTATTGTACTGTGCACCACTGCACTCTGTGCCACTCTACTCTGCCCCACTCTATCCTACCCCACTCTACTCTATGCCACTCTTCTCCATGCCACTGCACTCTAAACTGCCAGACTGCACTGAAATGTATTCCACTCTACTCTGCACCAATGCACTCCATGCCACTGCACGCTATGCCATTGCAAACTACGTCCCTCTACACCACTGTGCTCTATCTCACTGCACTCTATGCCACTCTGTTCTACTCGTCACCACTGTATTCTATGCCACTCTACTCTGCACAACTCTATTTTGTGCCAGTTTGCTTTGTGGCACTCAAATCTGCGGCACTCTTCTCTCTGAGCCGCTTCACTCTACTCTGCAAGAATGCACTCTCCACCACTGAACTCAACGCCACTCTACACTGCATCAATCAATCAATCAATCAATCAATCAATCAGGGTACTTGTAAAGCGCGCTATTTGCCCGTGAGGGTCCCAAGGCGCTGAGGGAAGGGGGTGCTGCTACAGCTCGAAGAGCCAGGTCTTGGGGAGTCTTCTGAAGGCGAGCAGGTCCTGGGTCTGCCGTATGTGAGTGGGGAGGGTGTTCCAGGTATTGGCGGCGAGGTAGGAGAAGGATCTGCCGCCGGAGGTCGTTCGTTGGATGGGGGGACCGCGGCGAGGGTGAGGCTGGCGGAGCGGAGCTGGCGGGTGGGGGTGTGGAAGCTGAGTCTGCTGTTCACGTAGGCTGGTCCGGCGTTGTGGAGTGCTTTGTGTGCCTGGGTGAGGAGCTTGAAGGTGATCCTCTTGTCGACGGGGAGCCAGTGTAAGTCTCTCAGATGAGGTGTGATGTGGCTGCGGCGGGGGACGTTGACGATCAGTTGGGTGGAGGCGTTTTGGATGTGTTGTAGTCGTCGTAGGTGTTTGGCTGGGATTCCTGCGTAGAGTGCGTTGCCGTAGTCCAGTCTGCTACTGACAGGGGCCTGTGTCACCGTTCTTCTTGTTTCGGTCGGGATCCACTTGTAGATCCTGCGGAGCATGCAGATGGTGTTGTAGCAGGAGGGGGAAATGGCGTTGACCTGCTTAGACATGGAGAGGGAGGAGTCGAGGATAAATCCTTGATTGCGTGCATGGTCGGTGGGTGTTGGTGCTGTCCCAGTGTGGTCAGCCACCAGGAGTTGTCCCAGGCTGTGGGGGTGGGTCCGAGGATGAAGACCTCCGTCTTGTCTTCAGCCTCAGACGGCTGCTCCTCATCCAGTCGGCGACGGCCTTCATTGCCTCGCGGAGGTTGGTTTTGGCGTTGTGTGGGTCCTTGGTGAGGGAGAGGATGAGCTGGGTGTCGTCTGTGTAGGAGATGATGTTGAGGTCGTGATGGCGGGCCACTTGTGCGAAGGGGGCCATGTAGATGTTGAACAGCGTCAGGCTGAGGGATGAGCCCTGGGGGACACCGCAGATGATGTTGATGGCTTCGGATCTGAAGGGTGGGAGGCGGACGCTCTGGGTTCTGCCGGCGAGGAAGGACGTGGTCCAGTCAAGAACCTTCTCTTGGATTCCGTCTTCTAGGAGGCGTGTCTTTAGGGTGTGATGACAGACCGTGTCGAAGGCGGCCGACAGGTCCAGGAGGATGAGGGCTGATGTTTCGCTGTTGTCTAGTTGGCGCCTGATGTCGTCTGTGGCGGCGATGAGGGCTGTCTCGGTGCTGTGGTTTCGTCTGAATCCGGACTGGGACGGATCCAAGATGTTGTTGTCTTCCGGGTGGCGGGCCAGTTGCATGTTGACGATTTTCTCGATGACCTATGCCGGGAACAGGAGCAGGGAGATGGGCCGGAAGTTCTTGAGGTCCTTGGGGTCCGTTATGGGCTTCATGAGGAAGGCGTTGATTTCGGCGTGCTTTCAGCTTTCCGTGAATGTCGCTGTTTCGAAGGAGATGTTGATGACCTTCCGTCGTTGGGGTGCGATGGCTGCATCTGCTTTGTTGAACACATGGTGTGGGCACGGGTCAGACGGAGATCCTGAGAGGATGGAGTTCATGACCTTGCGTGTCTTGTCGTCGTTGACGCTGGACCAGGAGGTCAGGCGGATGGCGCTGGTGGGGTTCACAGGGGAGGTGGAGTCTGGCGTAGTCAGGGCCGTCGTGGTGTTGAAGCTGTCGTGGATGTCAGTGAAATTGCGGTGGAGTCGCACAGTTCTTGTGAGGGCGACATGTCATTGGCGTTGGCACTGGAGAGTTCCTTTACGATGCTGAAGAGCTCTTTGCTGTCGTGAGCGTTGTTATCCAAGCGGTATTTGAAGGAGGATCTCTTGGCTAATCTGATGAGGTGGTGGTGTCTGCGGGTGGCATCCTTGTGGGCTGTGTGGTTGTCCGGTGTGCGTTCATGGAGCCATGTCTTCTCCAGTTTCCGGCATGCGCGTTTAGGGGTCTGGAGCTCGTCGGTGAACCAGGTGCCTGTTGGAGGCTTTCTTGAGCGGGGCGAGGGTGTTGGCGCAGTCGCCGATCCATTGTCTGAGGTTGCGGGCTGCGGTGTCTGGGTTGGTGGGGTCGGTGGGTGGGTTCTTGGCAAGGAAGGTGATCAGCTGGTCTTCGGTGACTTTGCTCCAGCAGTGGCGAGGCAGCTGTTGGGTGGGATGCTGCGTGGTTGGTTTTTTGAAGGTGAAGTGGCTGCAGCGGTGGTCGGTCCAGTGGAGTTCGGTGGTGTGGTCGAAGGTGATGTGGGAGCCTGTGGAGAAGACGGGATCCAGCGTGTGGCCGGCGGCGTGAGTGGGTGCGTGATGAGTTGTCTGAGGCCGAGGTTGTCGATCAGGGTGGCGGAGTTGGCGTTCTTGTTGTTCTCGAGGTGGAAGTTCAGGTCCACGAGGAGGATTTAGTCCATGGAGGCGAGTGCGTGGGTGCTGGCGAGGTCGGCGATGGAGTCGCTGAACTGAGCCCGGGGTCCAGGGGGTCTGTAGATGAGTGTTCCTTTGAGGGTGGTGTTGGGATCGGTGTGTGTCCGGAAGTGCAGGTGTTCGGCGGTGTTGAGGGTGTCGTCTGCGTGGATGGCGACCTTGAGGGTGGACTTGTGGAAGATGGCTATTCCCCCTCCAATTCCGTTGCCGCGATCCCTGCGGGTGATTTTGTAGCCGTCCGGGATGGCTATGGCGATGTCGGGCGCTGAGGAGTCGTTCCACCAGGTCTCGGTCAGGAAGGCCACGTCTGGGGCGTAGGTGTCGAGCAGATCTCAGAGCTCAACGGCATGTTTGCGTGCGGAGCGGGTGTTGAGGAGTATGCAGCGGAGGTGGTTGGGCACAGTCCTTGGAGGTTTGGTGGTTCTTTCTCAGGTGAAGCTGCAGGGGTGGCAGGAAAAGGGTCCGTGGGTCTGTTTCGGGGCGGCCTGGAAACAGGTGTGGTTTCGGCCGGCGTTGAGTGCGTGGAGGGTGCTGGCGTCATAGTGGATTCTGGTGTCGTGGCGATCGTGGGGTCCAGGGGCTCTGGCGCTGGGCGCGGTCCAGGCGCTGATGCTCTACGCAACTCCCTCAATGCCAGTCAATGCCACATATTCCCAAACCAATAGCTCTTGCCTAGGCGAGACCTATTGGCTTTGCCAATGCTTATTCTTCCACCCATTACAGCATACAGACCGAGCATTGGAAATGCAATCAATCTCACATTTGTTTGAGTTAGAGCTTTTGGCAATGTAAATGGCAATGTATTTTACCTATGTGTTATGGAGTGTATGTATGTGGTGTGTAGTAGAATTGTGTGGGTTGGCTTGGATTAGTTAGTGCGGAATTGTGTATTGTGGAGTGGATTTGTGTAGTGGAATTATGTGGCATGGTTTGATGTGGAATTATGTGGTTAGTAATTATGTGGTATTGAGTGAACTCCTGTTTGCTGCTTAATTTTGGAGAAACTTTTTCCTTGCCTTGCCATCAGGACATAGTGCAGCTTCGCCCTTTAAACCATCTGTGAGACACCGGAGCTGCCCGCCTGCCTCCCGCCACCTCTCTAGTGCCTATCATCTGCCTAGTGTGGCCGCCGAGCGGAGTGCGGGTTGGGACCACATTTCCCATCACCCCATGCGCTCCGCGCTTCAACAAACCGCGCCAGGAGGCGCATAAAAAGAGCGTAAGCCCCTGGCGAGTGGGGAACTCCTGTTTGCTGCTTAATTTTGGAGAAACTTTTGCCTTGCCTTGCCATCAGGACATAGTGCAGCTTCGCCCTTTAAACCATCTGTGAGACACCGGAGCTGCCCGCCTGCCTCTCTAGTGCTTGTCATCTGCCTAGTGTGGCCGCCGAGCGGAGTGTGGGCTGGGACCACATTTCCCATTACCCCATGCGCTCCGCGCTTCAACAAACCGCGCCAGGAGGTGCATAAAAAGAGCATAAGCCCCTGGCGAGTGGGGAACTCCTGTTTGCTGCTTAATTTTGGAGAAACTTTTGCCTTGCCTTGCCATCAGGACATAGTGCAGCTTCGCCCTTTTTAACCATCTGTGAGACACCGGAGCTGCCTGCCTGCCTCCCGCCGCCTCTCTAGTGCTTGTCATCTGCCTAGTGTGGCCGCCGAGCGGAGTGCGGGCTGGGACCACATTTCCCATCACCCCATGCGCTCCGCGCTTCAACAAACCGCGCCAGGAGGCGCATAAAAAGAGCGTAAGCCCCGCCTCGCGGGACACCGGGCGAAGCCCGGGCCAAGGGCGGGCCTGTCCAAGCCCGTCAAAGACCGGGTAAGACTGGACTGGGCCACCTTTCTAACGGTTCAACTTATATCTATTGACTGCGACTTCATTTTTGCTTGTTTGCACTACCGCATTGCTTTCTGGAGCAAAAACTGTTTGTTCGCTCTTTTAATAACCGGTCTACTGTGTATTGTGAAATATGTCAACTAGAGGTAGCAGGAGCAAAACGACACAAAGTTTGGCTCAGATTACTGGCCCGATCGACCAATTCATTATCAGGGCTAATGAAGCAATAGACCAGTAATACTCCTGGATCGACGAGTATCGCAAGACCTAGCTCAAGCAAAACGGTCCTCGTTAGGTCCCTTGGCGCTAGCGCAAACTCCTATTCATTCAGCGGGAGAAGGTTGCTGTACTGGAAACACGCGTAGACATCCATGGCATGCCCAACTTGGTGGACTTATCGGCGTCCATATCGCTGCTGGACTAGCAATTGAGTCGGGCTCTTGAAACAATGCCCAATATCTTTGCTAGCCCAGTTCGGGTGGATCCTGTACAGGTTCAACCAAGGGGGATAAGGGAAGGTGCAATCCCAAAGCGGAGGAGACCAAGTAAAAAAACAAGTAATAAAATGCATTAAAATGCAGCTAAGACACTGTCTCACACTCAGGGGGTGGGAAGAATTACATCAGATTTAAGGGAGCAGAGTAACCCTCCGAATGAACATTGAAAATGATGCAACTAATCCCCTCTTAAGTATTGTGGACCCCAACCCTACTGATAACACCGAGGCTGACACGGGTGGCGGATGCAAAGTATGTGAGCTCAATAATCAATTATTGGCCAGGATAGAAGAAATAATTAAGATCCAACTACAGCCAATCCAAGTGAGCCTCACCACTATCGAGAAACAACTAGCAGCAATGACCCTAACCGTGAAGAACCCGAACAACCAGAAGGGTTTAGGGATGGCTATTGCAGGGGGCACAAAAAATAAGACTGCCAATACCACGTCAGGGCAATGTACCAAAAGTATCCCTTTAGACTCGATTAAAAAGGTTCCTGAATCACAAAAAAATCAAGCCCCAATAAACAACCCTACTAAAGATCTTCCCAAAAATGCTGTCTTAAGTAACCATCCTTCGAGAAATACCCACATGGGAGAACTGACTAAGGGAGGGGGGAGCCAGCCCACAAACCCTCCAATAAATCTTCCGCCCGAAGCGAGTCCATTCGTAGTTATTATGACGGGGGTTCCTGAGCTAAGTTATAACACCGAGGAACCCAGTTGGTCCCTAAAAAATAAGGTTCACCATTGGCTGAATGTCAATAGACCACTGCCACAAAATTGTGTCAGCAGGATTATCACGGTGCGTAGGGTTCCCTGGATTGGACATGAACCAAAAAGAACTTCGGGTGACTGTATTATAGTCAATTTCGAGGATCCCCGTGTGGTGGATCACATCTGCTCATGGGGCTCCTTGGAAAAAAAGGATGGAATAAGTACCAAACGCCTATCTTTCTTCTACCCACCAGTGGCCCGCTATATCGAAGGACCGGATTGGTCCTGGAATCAAGCGGGTAACTGGGATAGGGGTTGGGGTTGGAACCAAGTAGGCAATAGGTATGGGAGAAGTGAACGGGCAGACTGGTCAGGCAATGACAGGAGAGATTTAGTGTTTAGGTAAGGCTGGGGTGGTATACCAACTTCTAATAGATACAACTGTTTAGAGATGGTTGATTAACCATCATTATGTTCTGAGCAGGTTTGTGTAGGTCCAAGGAATCACAATGACAAACCTGCTCAAACATCTGAAAGCTCTATAAACGACCGATCCTCTGAGACAACTTTTATACCAATTGACCCACCAATTCTATCCAATAAGTCATTTATTAAACCAAACACATTAGCTGCACAAGAAGAAGAGCTAGTAGCATTAGAGAATACTTACAGAACTTTTAGTATTGAAAAAGATAGCCTATACAGTTTGGGATCCCCCTCCAAAGCAGTAAATAAAACAATAACAAGAGACCCCATCAAGAGAGTGACACAAGATAACTTGCAGACTCAACACATGCCTTCTATTTCCAAAACACCTGACTCACAATTAAGGATAATGTTTTGGAATATAGCGGGTTTATCCCCAAAACACACTGATAATAGTTTTTTGAATCGTGTGCATTTGAGCAATATAATCTGCTTTCAAGAAACGTGGCTTAACGATCCGATCCACCTATTGGGCTATAAGACATATTTTTCTGCAGCAAAAAGATCGACCGCTGGCAGAAGTAAGGGTGGTCTAATCACATATGTCTCAAATATCCTGACCTGCGAGGAAATTATCCCTCTAAAGCTAGAGCAAAACTACCAACTAATAATTCTACGTAGAAATAGACAAGCTGTTTATATTCTCGTAAACTTTTATAATAACTTGAACTCAGGCGAAGTAACATTGTTGATAAATGAGATTTCTCTCTTGCTGCAGGATCTACGATTAAGTATATAAACGATTCCCCTACACTAGTTTGGGGTAGTGATTTTTACTTACATCTATGCAAAAAGAGTAACACCCTTAATTGTGGGATCTTTGACGATGAGGAAAATGGTTTAACACATTTTACACATACGGTAGAGGGTAATAAAATGAACGAGATAATGGTTGAAACAGATATGGGGTTTGCTAATGAGCTAAAGACCCCCCCCAGTTATATTTTTTCCAACATTTAATGGAAGGGGTCTGAAAAGCCTAATAGACTATGTTTTAGTTTCGTCTAGTAAGGCTTTATACATCGATAACTTTGAAACTGTCAACAATGTGCTCAGTGATCATTTCCCCATAAGTGTTGTCTTACAGGAAGTCCAAAGTAGAGAAGAAATTTCTCAGTTAAACCTGTTAGATCAGCAGGAGCTAACATTAGACCGGTTAAATGGATTTACGTTAAAATGGGGGAAACTTGACCAGGAATCTGTAACTACTAAAATAGTTAGACAAAGCAAGCAAGCCATAGAAAAGTGCCTCGACCCTTTGGCCACGCCGAAACAAGTTTTGGCTAGCTACAGTGGGATTGTCGAACATATAAAGAAAGAACTAACCCGAAACTGTAAACAAAAAAAGAAAGTTAAAAAGGGTTGGTTTAGTTCAACATGTACAAAAGGGTAGTGAGACAAAATATCGAAATTAAAATATCGATATACAATAATATCGATGTTTTAGTTTCGATGGTATAGAATATCGATGTCCAAAATATCGACAGACAGAATATCGTTTTTTTAAGGTATGTATGTTACTAATATCGAAAATATCGAAATTTACTAATATCGAAATTTTGTTTAGTGTTATGTATTTTATTATGTTGTTTATATGTTTGTTAAATATGTTTTGTAATGTATGTTTGAAAATTAGTAAATTTGTTTACATTTTGCGTTTTAGTATCAGAGCGGGTTGTGGGTTTATAGGGGAATAGGGTGGGAAGTAATTTAATAATAATTAATTAATATATTTTAGAAAATATTTTTAATTAATAATTAATTGGTAATTAATTAATATTAATTAGTTAATTAATTAATATATTTTTGTAAATATTTTTAATTGATAATTAATTGGTAATTAATTTATATTAATTAGTTAATTACATTAATTAGAGTTAATGTTTTAATATATATACATTTTTGTTATCGTTAATTCATTAATTGGTAATTAAATAATATTAATTAGTAAATTAAATTAATTAGAGTTAATGTGCTAAAATATTTAATTTATTGTTATTGTTAATTAAAAATTCATTTGTAATTAAATAATATTAATTATTTAATTAAATTAATTAGAGTTAATGTGCTAATATATTTAATGTTTTTGTTATTGTTAATTAATAATTAATTGGTAATTAATAATTATTAAGTGATTAAATGATGTGATTTATTTATGTGTAGTGGGTTGTGTGTTTATAGGGGCTAGGGTGTGATATAATTAAATTTAATTAATTAAAGAGATTGTATTTATTTGTTGGCATTTATTGTTAATTAATTAGTAATTAATATGTGTTAATTAGTTCGTTTATAATTACATCAATTTAGTAATATTAATTGTTATTAATTGATTAATAGAAATTTATATTAATTTTGTATTTTTGTATGTGTAGTGTGGTGTGTGTTAAAGAGGGAGTAGTGTGGGAAGTAATTTTTACCCCCATGCTATCCAACGCTTTCCCTGCTGTTGCACCCTCTGGAGTGGGAATAGTAATTTTAACCCCTACGCTATCCAACGCTTTCCCTACTGTTGCACCCTCTGGAGTGGGAATAGTAAATTTTACCCCTATGCTATCCAACGCTTTCCCTACTGTTGCACCCTTTGGAGTGGGAATAGTAATTTTTACCCCTACGCTATCCAACGCTTTCCCTACTGTTGCACCCTTTGGAGTGGGAATAGTAATTTTTACCCCTACGCTATCCAACGCTTTCCCTACTGTTGCACCCTCTGGAGTGGGAATAGTAATTTTTACCGCTACGCTATCCAACGCTTTTCCTACTGTTGTGGAGAAGCGTGGCTCAGTGGTTAGAGGCGGCAGACCCGGAAGCTGAGATCAGCCGTGGACCAGGGTTCAATTCCCCGCCTCGGCGGGTTTCGGGCTCAAAAATTCCACGGACTCGACTCACGGTGCCTACTCGACTCACGGGGTCACACTCTGCGACTCTGGGCAATAGCTTGCTTAATCTCCACTACGGCCCCTCGCGCCGGGATGCCTGGCTTTCACCTTGTGAATACCCTGCCGGGGTATCTCACAGGGGAATACCAGGACGGGTTCCCTAAGCAAGCGCCTTGAGACCCCTGGGTGATTCGTGCGCTATATAAATCGAAATACATTTACATTTACATGTTGCACCCTCTGGAGTGGGAATAGTAATTTTTACCCCTACGCTATCCAATGCTTTCCCTACTGTTGCAGCCTCTGGAGTGGGAATAGTAATTTTTACCCCTATGCTATCCAACGCTTTCCCTACTGTTGCACCCTCTGGAGTGGGAATAGTAATTTTTACTGCTACGCTATCCAACGCTTTTCCTACTGTTGCACCCTCTGGAGTGGGAATAGTAATTTTTACCCCTACGCTATCCAACGCTTTCCCTACTGTTGCACCCTCTGGAGTGGGAATAGTAATTTTTACCCCTACGCTATCCAACGCTTTCCCTACTGTTGCACCCTCTGGAGTGGGAATAGTAATTTTTACCCCTACGCAATCCAACTCTTTCCCTACTGTTGCACTCTCTGGAGTGTGAATAGTAAATTTTACCCCTACGCTATCCAACGCTTTCCCTACTGTTGCACCCTCTGGAGTGGGAATAGTAATTTTTACCCCTATGCTATCCAACGCTTTCCCTACTGTTGCACCCTCTGGAGTGGGAATAGTAATTTTTACCCCTACGCTATCCAACGCTTTCCCTACTGTTGCACCCTCTGGAGTGGGAATAGTAATTTTTACCCCTACGCAATCCAATGCTTTCCCTACTGTTGCACTCTCTGGAGTGGGAATAGTAATTTTTACCCCTATGCTATCTAACGCTTTCCCTACTGTTGCACCCTCTGGAGTGGGAATAGTAATTTGTACCCCTACACTATCCAACTCTTTCCCTACTGTTGCACCCTCTGGAGTGGGAATAGCAATTTTTACTGCTACGCTATCGAACGCTTTCCCTACTGTTGCACCCTCTGGAGTGGGAATAGTAATTTTTACCCCTACGCTATCTAACGCTTTCCCTACTGTTGCACCCTCTGGAGTGGGAATAGTAAATTGTACCCCTACGCTATCCAACGATTTTCCTACTGTTGCAATATGTGGAGTACGTATATATAATAATTTATATGTAGAGTTTCTAATTTATTTTAAATGTATATGTATTAGTTATAATTTTTTTAATATGTTTAAATGTTTTTATTTAATATTTGTAAAATTATATGTATTTTTAAACTATTTTTACATTATTATTAATACATTTAAAAAAACATATTTTTACTTTCGATATTTTTGTACTACGATATTAAATTTTCAATATTTTTGTACTTACCTTTATGAAGATATAACTCCGATATTTTTGACTTCGATATTCTTGTATCGATATTTTTGTAGGTAGATATTCTGTCTGTCGATATTATGTCATAGATTCGTACAAAAGCGTACACGAAGCTAAAAAAGGCCCTCGCCAGAGAAAAGAGAGATAGGGAGGAGGTCAAAAGATTAAGAAAGGCTTATGCATTAGCCTTAAAAAATAGAAAAAAGGAGGTACAATCTGATCTATGGAGTCAACTCCTGAAAAGTAGTACACTAAAGGATAGTGCAGCCTTCTGGCAAATAGTGAGGTCCCCTTTTTTACACGAGAAAGTAGACTCACCATCTTTAGATGTTGCAATTGATGCTAAAGAATGGGTGAAGTATTTTGCCCAAGTATTTAGCCAGGAGAAAGGGCATGGAATAGACCCCTCAGAACCTTTGATCCAAATCCAATACCCACTAGGCCTGCAGTTTTCGCATAAAGAAGTAGTAAACGCAATAAAAACCTCTAAATCCGGAAAGGCTCCTGGACCGAACGGGGTCCCAGTGGACCTCTTCAAATATAATTCAGACTTATGGTCCCCGATACTTACCAATGTGTTAAATGCTGCTAAAGAGGTTGGCTTAATCGAATCTTGGTCAACCTCAACACTGGTTCCTATTTTTAAAAAAGGAGATAGAAATAGTCCATCTTGTTACCGACCCATTTCACTCCTGGATTCACTCGTGAAGATGGCTGGACGCATTCTTCTCGACCGTCTCCAGGAGTGGACTAACAATCAGAACGTAATCTCAGACTTACAATATGGGTTTAGGGAAGGATTAAGCACGGTGGACCAGGCCTTGAACCTGACTTTGTTGGCAGGAAAGTACGTCCAGGCCAAGGGAAGCTCCCTACACATGGTATATGTTGATTTGTCCGCAGCATTTGACTGTGTTATACATTCAAGGCTGTGGACAATCATCTTACAAATGGAATAGACCCTTCAGTTGTCAACTTCCTGCGAGAATTATATACAGGAGCTACAGGAAGAGTAAGATTTGGGACCAAAGGCCAACTAACGGATAGTTTTGTGGTGGAGAAGGGGGTCAGACAAGGGTGTGTGCTGGCCCCCTTCCTATTTACCATGTATACCAACGGACTTGAGGTTACCATGCTTGAGGGCAGTGAAGATCTTCCCGCAATTGGTCGTCGGCAGATACCAGCTTTATTATACGCCGACGACGCGGTCATTCTTGCCAGAACCCCAGTCCAGCTCCAACGGGTTCTGGATAAGTATTGTTTGTTTATGGCAAGTCTGAATCTTAAAGTAAATATAAGAAAAACCTATGTGATGCATGCTGGCCTAAAACGTAGAAAAGTTAAGAATATTTATGTGAATAATGTTGCCCTTGATCGAACAACAACATATCCCTATTTAGGGATTTTAATTGACGACGCATTTAAGTGGAGGGAAGCTATTAATTCAAGAAAACTAGTATTCCTAAGGGCCACAACTGCATTAAAAGCATTTGCGCAGAAACTGGGAAAGAGACCACCAGCAGAAATGCTCAAGATATATAGCGCAAAATGTGTCAGTGCTGCAACCTATGGAGCAGGGGTTTGGGGATGTGTAAACGCTGACCAGCTCCAGAAAATTGAAAACTCATTCCTCAGATACTTGCTGGCAGTGCCGAACAGTACCACAACATACGGGTGTCACCTTGAATTGGGGTTGGATTACATATCAGACACCATAAAAATCCAACCAGTTATGCTGTGGCGCCGTATTTGGGTTACGGAACAATGTCATTTGACAAGATCGATTGTGCAGGACTGTATGAAGCTTGAAAACCTGGGGAAGATTAAATGGTTGGCATATGTTAAGGCATTTCTAAAAGATATAGGTCTTACAAGATTTTTTAATGACCCAACAACAATATTGGACCTTTCAAGGAAAGAATTAAAGACAGCCTGTTTGACACATCTGGGACCACTGCGTTTATTAAACGAGATAGGGAAATCCTCTGTCCAACAAATCTTGTTAGCGCAAACTGTTTTTACTATCCAGCCATACTTACAGTATAATATAAATCAGTATGGAAAATTTTTGTTGACCCGTTTTAGGTTTAATATGTTCCATCGCATGATTTCTTTTCCCTCCCAAAATGATTGGTCCTGAAATTTGTCATCCTTGTCCCTGTGATTTTATTTCCCCACAATCTACTATACATGTACTCTTTTTTTGCAAGTTTTATATAACACCACGCAGGCAATGGATAGTTCCGCTTCTGAAAGAACTGGGGATGCGTCAGTGTCGCCCAGCCTTTTTGGCTCTCCAGTACTTAGAAAATGAACTTATAGCGAAATCTATAGTCCACTTTCTCAAATTCTGTATTAGACATCGTACCAATCTTTGACAAATGTACAGCTTTTATGAACTGTGATGACTCTGATCAGGTTGGAGTAGTTGTAATACAACTAACAAGCGTAAGCGTAATTGACACTGTACTTCTTATGATGTTTTATAACCTACCCATGAAACTGTAAATATATGTACAACTAGATTTTAACAGACAATCATGTCAAATTGGTTTTATCTGTTTTTAAACAAACTATGTAAATAACGTATTTTATGAACGTTTATGGTATTTCGATAACTATGAAAAACCGAATAAAGACCATTGAAATGAAATGAAATGAAATGAAATGAAATTAATTTATATCGCGCAACTAAAACCCTAAGGTATCAAGGCGCCTAACAAAACAAATAAAAAAAAATGGCAGATCAGGCTACAGGTATGCGCGTGCGAAAAGACGGGTCTTCAAGGCCTTTCTAAATAGCTGCAGGGTAGGGAGAGACCTCAGTTCCTCCGGGAGGGCATTCCACCACTTAGGTGCCAAGGCGGAAAAAGCTTTACCCCCCCATCTCGCTTTTCGAATGCGCGGGACTGATAAAAAGGCCTTACTTGAGGAGCGTAAAGTCCTACAAGGACTATAGCGCGACAGGATAGATCCAATTCCTAGAAGGCTATTTTTAGCTAGGGCCTTGTAGATAAGGCACAACACCTTAAACACGATACGATCTTCCATAGGGAGCCAATGCAGTCGTTTTCTGGCCAGGGTGGCCGAGATACCTCGAGGTAAATCCAGAGCAAACCTTGCCGCTGCGTTCTGGACCACCTGCAAGCGCTGCAGCAGACTTTTGTTCAGTCCCGCATACAGCGCATTGCAGTAGTCCAGACGAGAGCCCACTAGAGCGACTGCCAGTTGTTTCCTAGCCTGCTGCGAGAGATAGTGCCTGATCTTCCTCAGTATGCGGAGGATACCCCAACAGGTAGAGATGGTCCTATTAACCTGCTGGCGCATACAGAGGGTAGGATCAATCACTACCCCAAGATTTTTAGCAGATGCAGCAGGGACAGGGCATGCTCCCAGTGAGTCTGGCCACCAATCGGCTGACCATACCTCCTCCTTATCCCCAAACACCATCACCTCCGTCTTCTCCCCATTCAGCTTTAGCGAATTGTGAATCATCCACTGTCCGACAGCCTCCATGCAAGATCTAAAATTGGAGGCTGTCGGAGAAGCTGGCTGGGAGAGAGAGACGAGGATCTGGGTGTCATCCGCATAAGAAACTACCTCCACCCTAAAAGATCTAATTAGTCTGGCAAGGGGGGTCACGTAGATGTTAAAAAGGGTCGGACTTAACGCCGACCCTTGAGAGACCCCACATTGCACAGACAGGGATGGAGATAGAAAGGAGCCCAGCTTCACTCTTTGCTCTCGTTGATCGAGGAAAGAGGTAAGAAGAGCTAGTGCCTCCCCCTGAATCCCAATCTCCCTCAGACGAGATGTTAAAACTGAGGGAGAAAGGGTATCGAAGGCGGCTGTAAGATCTAAGAGGATCAGGAGGGAGGTCTGTCCCCTATCCACAGACATACGGATATTATCCAGTACTATTGTGAGGGCAGACTCGGTGAATTTGAGTGTACTGGAATTATGTGGAGTGGGATTGTGTATTATAGAGTGTATATGTGGAACGGTATTTTGTGTTGTAGAGTAGTAAGTAGTAGAGTTTAATTATGTGGTGTGCTATTAAATTGTGTGGCATGATGTGTAATTGTGTGTTGTGGATTGGATATGCGTGGTGTGTTATTTAATTGTTTTGTTGAGTTGAATTATATAGTTTGATGTTGAATTATGTGGTGTGGATTGGAAATGTGCGGTGTTTAAATGTGTGGCTTGGAACTGTGTCGAAAGCTTTGCCTTTTTGGTGATGAAGAAAACCAAATAGGTAGGATGTTTGTAGAAATAAGAAAATGTGCAATAAGTGCGTTTTTGAGTGAAATCGGATCTGCAGGTAAATACACACAATACATATAGTACAAATTGACTGCAAAAATTATGATGGCAAAATCCTCCATATTGAAAACCTGGCACTTCAAAGGAAAATTGATATGCTAAATCTGATCAGCTAAATGAATATGAGAACAGAAGCTGAAGGGGATTAACAGAGGGCACTTATTCATGGTAGACTAGCCACTTTTAGCTGAATGTGTGTGCCGGTTGTTAGGGTGGGGGTGCGCAATTAAGAGCACTGTTAAAAACATTATCAGAGAAGTACTAGGCCTCCCATATCTAGCAGATATGAAGCTGTCCGGCAAAGAATAGCACTAGTCATAAATTACACCTTTTCTTCTGTCACTTTACAAGAATACAGCGAGCAAAACAAGCAAGGGGGAAAAGTGTTTTTTAGGTCTCGCCTACGCAGCGCACATGCGCTACATAGGCAAAAAGACCTATAGCTACCGCTTTGGCTACTAAGCCAAAAACGTACACGCGTTCCATTGCCTTCAATGGCAACGTGTGCACGTCTGGCGATTCCCTTGCGGGAGCGAGCGCCACCATATGGTAGCAATTATCGCTCTTGCAAGGGAATCGCACAGCCCCCCTCCTCCACCTGCTGCTGGGCGAGGCGCGTGCCTCCCCCTGCTGCCGGCAGCCTGCCGCGCTTGTGCTTGGTGAATAGGATATCTACCCACGGTTGAAAGCTTTTCCCTGCTCAGAGTGCTACATGTGTAACATGTTGCACTCTTATCTGGTTACAAACGGCACCATGTAAACTAGGAGCCTGGTGTATGAAAACTACATTGTATTATTGTTGCATAGCGCCCGACAACCATGAGACCTGATTTGCGTTCTTAAATAATTAAAAACTAGAGGATTGCGTCTTTAAGGTCACACCATTGTTACAAGGAGCCATCATTTACAAACGTGCAATGCCAGTCCTGTTTGTTTTACGATAGAACAGTTTACTTAATCGGTGGGTGAAGAGGTAATTTGGTGGTGAGATGGAGGTGAGAGGACCAAAAATTACTTCCAAGGTGTTGGGTCTGGAACTTGAAAGTAAGTCCCCAGAACTGTTAAGTGACGGTCTGCATGCGGAGCGATACCGACTGCCTCGGTGTTCATTTTAGCCATCTTGCCCAGCCGAGAGGCATCCGCTGTGTGCGTTATGAAGCTGGAGCCTGACTTGAACGAGAAAAGCTCTGCTTCCGGCGGGCTGCCCTGGAGTTACCTCTCTTCCTCTGATGTAGGTGGTGGGGTGAGGGGTTTGACGTAGTACTCCCTCGCTGACGCTGTGTCGCGAGCTCTCTGTCCGTGTCGCAAGTCCCAGGCCGGCATGTTGCAGTGCTGGGAGCAGTGCGTGCTTCTCAATGGACAGTGCGCCAGGTACGTGTTGGAGAATAGAACGAGGACGGGGCGGCGAAGGGGTGGGATTGGAGCACCTCCAAGGGGTGGGATAGGAGCGCCCCAAGGGGAGAGCGATGGTGATACAGGCCCTGACGTCAGAGGGCAGTGAATAACGAGGGTGGTCCTTTCTGCTGCAGAGGGATGCATGCAGGCTCTGGTGTAAGAGGGAGGAGGATGCAACAGGCATATCATGCCTAGCCCACGTGCTTGTGGGGGGTGTCACAACCAGCCTGAGGCTCGTACATGCAGGGGGCTTACCATTACCCTGTGTGAAGTATTAACCTAAAGGACTAACACTACGGCCTGTTGGTAATGAGCATGGACAGGTATCAGACGCAGCTCTTCTGATCGGAATTCACGTGCTACAGCAGCACACCGTACAGAAACTGAAACATAATACAATACTGAATGATGAAAGACCCCAAGGAGACCTGGGTACAGCTGACTGAGCCCAGTGTGACTTGGATAACTAAAGGGGTGCCTGGAAAAGGACAGCACAATATGAACTAGAAAGGAAGCGCATTGAAGCAGATGGGAACTTTGAAAGCCACTAACTGGGATCCAACAAAGTGTGCTGAGCGTTCACCGGGCCGAAGAGACTTTAGCTCCAGAAAACAAGCACTGCTCAGGGTACTGTATTGAGCCAAATAGAGGCAACACTGGAGATTAACATGAATACCCTGCCATGGTTGGACTGGGAGGAAGCGGCGAGCCTTCTCCTGGAGGCTGCAGCCACGATGGGAGCAGTTGCATGGCCTCGGCAAAACAAACACTAGGTGTGCTCTAGGCGAGAAGCATGCCTTTGTGCATAGCAAAGGGCATACATTAGAAGTTAAGATTTGCATGTGAGTGGCAGGGCTTTCCAGTGCAGTGAACACACAGCAGTTCTCTGTACCCAGTCCTGCATCACTATCAACCACCACCAGTAAGCATTTCAGCATGTTCGTTGGTTTTATGATTTGTGATTGGGGTTTGACAGCCTTTGTGACACCATTCAGATGAACACATATCCTTCGATGATGATATAAAACCCAAAGCATAGATTTGTCAGCCAAGTAGAAAGCTAGTTAGTCTCCGCAGCACACCCCATTAAAGAGACAGGTGATTAATCGTCTGAATTTCAACCTAGAGACAAGAATGGGTTCGTGCACTGACCCTGACCGAAGACCTTATCCTGGCGTTGTAAAGGATTTGTAAATCTTGGAAGCTGCAGCATCCTAGCACCGGCGTTTATGACTATATACAGAATCAAACACACCCTTTAGAGATGTATTTTGCCTTTACAACACCCAGCTTCAGAAAACCCTATAACGGGAATGAATTACGTTTTTTTCTAGTGCCCTTCAACTGAGCATGGCCATAAACAATACAAAATAAATCAGTTTCACCGACTTGCCTGTCCTGATTTGACATCCTTTGCTTCCCTCTGTTGGAAACAACCAGTGACTGGTTGGTTGCATACTGTATCTGCATACTGTGGCCTACGATCAGGAGATGACTCAGGAACAGAACAATGATGAATACTTTATCTTAAAAAGGTAATTGTGTTGGAATTTTATGCAAGTTTGCAGTCGGAGGAGGCAGTGCACAGTTACTGCCCTGAGAAAAACCAAGTTTGACGCATCTATACCCTTTGAGGAAAAATATCCCTAGCTTCCATTATCTTAGTAAACACATATTTTGATTTGCATCCGCAACTTAGTATCCTGTATTTAGAAGTGGAGCCAAAACTGCAAGTGCCACACTGCAAAAAAGAAAATACAAAACGTAATACACGACCACAATAAGCATAGAGTAATTTTGGAGCTGTGAGCTGATCCTGGGCCTAAACAGCCTCCCTACTGTTTGTTCCTTTTACCCAGGAGCTAGGCCAGTACTCACAGGTACTGAGTAGCGGCACTTCATATTTTTATCACTCTGAGTACCGGCACTTCTCTGCTGCCGAGGAGAGTACCAGTACTCGTGATAGGGTAGGCACATTGGCTGTTAGTGGTGGTTGCCAGTCTCTTTGGCAGCCAAAGCACTTCTGTAGCCCTGAGCTGAGCCAACAATTATCACAAAAAAGGTTCTATTTTCTTTGCGTACCTGCCGTGCAATTTAAAAACCGCTCGTCTTCTCCACTTCTCCCATTATGCTATTCGCCAATTTCGACTTCCCATTTAACAACCAACAGACCCCTCCTTCTTGGTGATAATGTGGGGATTAGAGTCAACGCATATTTTCTGGGCGGATAGACAGCATCAGTAAAAACGAGGAGCGTTTGAATACTTAAAGCATGTAGGATATATAAGATGCTCATTAATACAGGTTGTTACCAGTACAGTGTTCGTCCTTACAACAGTCCTAGGGGTTCTACTAGTGTTCGTACAGAGCCAGTAATTTAAATGCCAGTATAAAGCGGGTTGAGGGGAAAGTGGCAAAGGATGGCAGGAAATGCATGAATAACGTCCAGTGTAAAGGTTGGATTATAAACAGGTGTAACGATTGATGAATTTGGTTATTAGAGTTAAACGGGAATGTTTTTTGATTAGCATGTGTCACAGTGCATATACGGAACTCTGTTGGAATACCAATAGTAACTCGTGTCATGATTGCTTCTTTATATAAAAAGTGTCATTTGAGATTAGATAACTAATTGGCCAATATTTTATTATTTCTAGTGACCCCCGAAGAAGGGCTCTGTGTAGCTCCAAATGCATTTGGTTTTGACCGAATAAACGCTGCCTGTGATGAGCTTTGCATCATTCGCATTTATTCAAGAGGTCCGGAGGGGCACAGTTTAAATATAAGAAATCTGAATATAGACGACATATTCCGCATGTGGATTTGAATAACAGAAAAGAGAAAAGGGTAAAAGTTGAATCAAGTGGAGTGTTTATAAAAAAATGAAGATTTGGACTACATTGATATACATTTGATGTCGCAAACGCGGCACAGAGCTGTGCGTTTGGTCGGGACATAAACATGTCCCATGTACAGCAATCATTGCACTATGTTTCTGCCACATTCGTACTTACGAGTTCTGTTCCAGTGTCTCCCACGTCCCTCGAGATTCCTTAGGAGTGGACAGCGTGAGAGGTATTGGTTTGTGATGCTACCTGAGATGGATACTCTTGCCGGGGACTGTGCCTTTGTATGTATATGCAGTTATGCCTAAACTGTAGTCTCCAGGAGCGTTGCGCCAGTAGACTCCTTAGGATTGTCGCAAAATGGGCCTCTGGTGAGCTGTTTGAAGCTAAGCGAGGATTAGCAATGCTCTCGCCTTCTAGTGCAGTACAGCAGCAGAAGTGGATAATTTTACAGCTCCCAGCACTTTACTCTCGGCTGGAGGCATTGCCGCCTGACATCACCTCAGCAATTTACGTGACTTATGGTCTGAGCAGTAACGCCTCTCACTCTTTAGGCTTGTCACAGAACTCAATTCAGCCCAACAAAAAATACTGCCTTATTTTGGGTAGAAACGTTTGATGCGCCCTTGTTTTAAGTGTTATACATTAAAAAAAGGAAAACTATGATAAACAGTTATGGCATGGCTCATGTTAGAATTCTCTGCAGAGTTAGGTAGAGCATGTCAGGATGTCGCCGCTGTTTTTCAGCTTGCCTGAGGCACGGACGTGCTCCACAGTAACAACATGGACAAGGGGACCCAGAGAGGCAGGGAGAGAGTGCTGTGATGTGGCCTCTGTTCTGCTTGGCTGCTGCACAGGGGGGGAGCTGGGAATTTACAACTTGGACAGCATGTGGAGGGGCTAAAGGCAACAAGGACAACGGGACGCGGACAGAACTTGGAGCTATGAGCAGGGAACATGAGCAGGAAATGAACACTAGAAGAGGCAAAAGAAGTAGTACGGGACACAATGAGGTGATCCATGTAACAGGGGCAGTCTCCAAGGCGTGACCAAAACAGAAAACAGAGGGTCAAATGTAAGCTATTCACCAATGAAAAGAAAGGAAAAGCACATGAAGGAACCAATCATAAGCGATATGTGTGCCGAATGCCCATACTGTAGATACAGTATGTCTTCAGAGAAATGAAATGAATGAAATGAAAAGAATCTTATAATGCGCAACTAAGCCCGTAGGCATCAAGGCGCCTAACAACAAATCCATAAAAACAAATAAACAGTAACTACGGGTACGCTCTTGCAAACAACCATGTTTTCAGTGCCTTCCGAAACAGCAAAACAGAAGACTGATATTTAATTTCACAGGGAAGGGAATTCCATAACTTAGGGGCAATCGCTGAGAAGGCCCTACCGCTCCATTTACTCCAACGGAAGCGAGGTACCACCAGCAAGCTCCTCGAAGAGGAGCGTAAGTCTCTGCCCGGTACATAGGGTAGCAACAATTTCTTGACACCCTCCGCACCCTTACCGGAGAGTGCACCATAAGTCAGGCAGAGCGTTTTAAAGATGATCCTCGATTCAATAGGAAGCCAGCGTAAGGCCTTTCTGGCTGCCGTTGCTGCCGCTAATCTAGGAGCGTCCAGAACAAATTTAGCTGCCGCATTTTGGGCAGTCTGAAGACGCTGTATCAGGCTCTTATTCATACCGGTGTACAAGGCATTACAATAATCAAGTCACGAAGCGACAAGTGCTACCACCACTTGCTTCCGCGCCTGAGGAGACAGATAATGTTTTATTTTTCGAAGTATTTTAATTATACCCCAGCAGGTAGCAACAGTTCTGTTCACCTGCAAGGTCATGGAGAGGGCGGGGTCAATCAATACTCCCAGGTTCCGTGCTGACTCCGTAGGAGTAGGACAGGACCCCAGCAAAGGCGGCCACCATTCCGGTGACCGGATGTTATTGTTTGGGCCAAACACCAAGATCTCAGTCTTCTCACCATTCAACTTTAGTGAGTTGTAAATCATCCACTGGGACACTGCTTCCATGCAGTTCCTAAAGTTGAATGGTGACGAGTTACCCAAATGGGAGAGGGACACCAGGATTTGTGTGTCATCAGCATAGGAGACTACATCCATCCCGAAAGATCTAACCAGCCCGGCAAGCGGGGTCACATAGATGTTGAACAGGGTTGGACTTAATGCCGACCCCTGTGGGACCCCACATTGCACGGGCAGGGATGGAGATAGAAAATCTCCCAGCTTAACCCTCTGTTCCCTCTGGTCCAGAAAGGAGGCCAGCAGACTCAAAGCCGCCCCTTCCACCCCTATCTCCCTCAGGCGAGATGTTAAAACCGAAGGGGATAGGGTGTCGAAGGCGACTGTCAGGTCCAAAAGGACCAGGACGGTGGTATGTCCCTGGTCTACCTCCATGCGGATGTTGTTCAGAACGACCGTAAGGGCTGACTCGGTACTATGGTGCCTCCTGAAGCCGTGTTGAGATTGATCAAAAAGACCCGAGGAGTCAAGAAATGCCGCCAGATGTTGATTAAGATGAGTCTCCAGCATCTTCGCCGGAGCTGGAAGCAAAGAGATGGGGCGAAAATTCTTAAGCACCTCGGGATCTAGTGTAGGCTTCTTTAGGAGGGGTTTGACCACCGCACTCTTCCATTGGGATGGAAAAATACCCTCTCTCATAGCCCTATTCATGATGTCCAACAATAAGGGCAGTAAGGAGTCTCTGCACTCCTTCAGTACCTTAAGGGGGCAAGGGTCCAGTGGGGACCACTACCTTGTCTTATTTAAAAGCAGGTCAAGCTCCTGATAGGATAGAGGCGGAAACTCTGACAAATTCATAGGGGTGGTGGGAAAAACCTCCTCCGAAGACGAACAAGAGGGGACGGGCGGAGGAGGGGTAACGGACCTTTGTAATTCAAGGTTCGAATAGATGTCCGCAATCTTCGAATGGAAGAATCCTGCAATTTTATCACAGAATTCCTGGGAGCTTACTATAGGGTCCGGCATCTGTAACGTGCAGAGCGAGTCCACTATTTTAAAAAGATCCCTGGGGGAGGAAAGAGCTGTTGTCAAGTTGGCAAAGTAATCTTGCTTCACTCTAATGACCTCCACCTTGTACTCCTTCAGGAGTTTCTTGTGTTTATTCCTCTCCTTCAAGTTCCAACTCGCCCGCCAAAGCCTATCTTGCTTCCTGCATCCCTGCCTCATGCGCCTAAGAGGCTCCGAAAACCAGGGTGCAGAAGGTTTATTTCTCGCAGAGTAGCAAGGCAAAGGGGGAGCCAGCACATCTACTGCAGCCCTAATGGCTTTGGAGAGATCAGAAGCGGCTAGATTAACATCCTCAAAAAGATCCGCTTTATAATTTTGCATCAGAGGGGCCAATGAGGTGCTCGTAACATTCCTGAAGTTCCTCCTAGATTTGATTTGGCTAGGGACCCCAATCTTCGCATGCATAGGGGCGACCCGGAGCTTCAGGGGAACGGCAAGGTGATCGGACCAAGGCAAAGGGATGGGATCGTCTGTTTTGAGCCTATCATCATTAGAAAAAAACGCATCCAGAATGTGACCCGCCTGATGAGTAGGGTGTTTGACCAGTTGCAAAAGGTCACATGCAGACAGTGAATCCAGAAAGGCCAAAGAATCTTTAGATTCAGGATTGTCCAAGTGAAAATTTAGATCACCCAGAACTGTCAGATTGGCAGATCCGAAATAGGGCTCTAGAATGTTAAGAAGAGACTGACTAAAGTCTGTCCTGGGCCCAGGTGGTCTGTACACTAGGATACCCACGAAAGGGGCGGCATAAGGAGATTTTATGAGAAAATAAAGGGCTTGAAAAGGATCGGAGGGCTTGGAGAGTTGAATGGTATGACAGGTATGGGAAGACCTATAAAGGATTCCAAGGCCACCTCCTCTACGCCCCACTCTATCCAATCTAGCTAAAGAGTAACCATCCGGCACAGCCTCTACCAAGTCAGGTCCCGAAGACTCCGAGGCCCAGGTTTCGGTAAGGAACACCCAAGTGGGCTTTCTTGCTGTGACGAATTCACTAAAGGCGATGTTATTTTTCACTAGAGATCTAGTGTTAATAAGAAAGCCCGTTTCCTTTAGGGGAGGAAGCGTAGGGGAGGTGACAAGAAAGGGGGGGGGGCCTAACAGTACGAGTTGACGGTAGCTTACCACAGGTGATCCAACAGTTACAAGAAAAGGCATTTTGTAAGGTGTCCGGAGACCAAGAAAAATGGCATGGAAGCCATACAGGTCTCAAACGGTTGAGATCCTGGTAAGAGTACAAAGGACATGCAAAGATGACATATCGAGTCCACCCGGGATCCGGAGTCTCCCGCCCTTTAGCCCGTCCTTAGCGCAGACGGGCGCAGACGGGCTGGACTCTGGCGTCACTACAGCTCAAACGCTGCGCGTAAAAAGGGCAGCTTTATATGCAGGTCAGCGTGTCCTTATGACAGCTGGTCTGCTAACAAAAATGGCGCCGCCAGGCGTCCAAGTCTCCCCCCAAGATGGCGCAAAAAGCGTGAGGTGAATCAGGGGACCCGCAAAAGCGCGGTGCTGTAAACAATTATAGTGCAGGTTGAGTGACTGAGCAAAGCCTATTAAAAACAGGGTAGAATACAAATAAATTTTAAACAATATAGCAAAAGGAATTATTTTAAAAACGCTATCGCGTTAGCAAATAGTCCGCCCTGCAGCGCGCTGTCTGCCCGAGCGTACTCGGAGATACTAACAAGGAGAGACAGTGCATGCACAACCTAGGCGAGACCCAAAAATGAGTCAACCCACTTCAGCCATTGGCTAACTTCACTTTGAGCAATAGCATTCTGCCATTTCAAAAAGAACACATCCGAGCACAAATTAGTGCCCTTAAGTGGCAGTCTCTACTATGGTAAAGTTTACTTTTTAGAGACACAAAAATATTGTATTTTAGATTGATGATGGTCAAGCCGTTTACCCAACAAAGTTCTGTAAACACCATGGGAAAACATTGACAGAGCCAAATGAGTAGTGGCCAAAGCCAGACATTAGATTTAGCAAAGCTTCGTTTTTTGAGTTTTCAGGTCTGTAATGAAACACATAAACTGTATCCAAATACGTGCGGATAGCAGGACGTACTATTTATCATGCCATTCTATTGGCACGGCTTAGGCGCTAAATACTCTCAAATCTGGAAAAGTAACACCGTTACACCGCTGAAAATTATTAATTTCTTTGTGAAACACTGCATTTGATAAGCTGTTATACTCACAAACACGCGTAATGGGAGGAGTATTGGATTGTGTGGACAAGCGCCGTGCTGCAGCAAGTCAGTTCAACTTCTGGAAGGTCTGGTCCTGTGCTCACCTCCGCCACATTTGTTGCTCGTTTCCATGGCAATCGAGTCCCCTGGCTACGGAGGTCACGTGATCTTAAGTGTTGCCTACCTTCCGGTAAATAATATGCGCATGCTCAAAAATTGTCAGCGAAATGAGCGTGCCTGCATTCAAAATGCAGGTGGCCTACCTAATAACCGTGTAGTTTCCTTTAGTGACGCTCATCATGGTCGTATATGACGGCACCAGCGCAGGGTGTGTTCCACAGAAGCCAAGGATACATCAACGTGTAGTTTGTATTTAACGTTGTAAGCGTACGCATAGACATTCCTGCATACAACGGGCTTCTGTCTAAAAAGTCAGGACTGGCTGATAGAGTTCCACTGTCACAAGCGTGCACTATCAGTTATTTACTTAAAGGGGGCACTATCAGTTGTTTACATATGCCGCTGTGTATGTCTGTCTTTTACGCCCCTCGCACGCGTCCACTGACGACACCACACCGCCCCTTTGTTGACTACTGGTACTTCCGCGTTGTTGCCTGGGTTCCTGGGTGTTGTATTTTTTTAAGGGGCTGGGCGGCCCAGTGGCCTGCCGCATGGACTACCCTTCCCATGCCGCACTGCGCGAGTCTCAGCCCTACGTATATTGTTTTCTTCTGAAGGTGGCGCTGCACAAACGGAACTTTAAGTTCTGACGAATAAACAAACACAGAAACTGAGGGAGGCTGATGTGAGACCTACGAGGCCGCCTTATGCATCGTGTGGACAGGCGGGTAAGTGATCTTGCTGGCGGGAAGGTGGAGAGTCGGACATTTCTTTCTGTAGATGCCATATACAGCGCAAGCAGCAGGTAGTTAGGGAAGGATAACCCCATCGCTGTGCCTCCACTATGCCAGTAATGCACTAAGAACAGCATAGTGCGCAATGTACGTGAATGGGGTCCTGCTCTCCGCGCCGCCTTCAGTAGTCATGAAGATAGTTGGTTAATCACCTCACGCCCCAGTAAACAGAGTATATGGGTCCTACTAAGCAAGGTGCTGCCGCTTGTGTCCAGCCACATGTCCAAAACCAGAGCCGGCTACCGTGATAATATAACCGCCCCCCCCCCCGTCTTAAATATCCTAAACTTTTTGTTATATTCCACCCTTCATGTTGGCTTTGGGCTATCTACCGAGCACCAGTAGTATGCGGCGCCTGACTGGTAAGCCTGCACCCGGATCTTCTCTAGATCACGAGTAAGTGAGAAACTATAGTATACACAAGACGATGGTGAACACATACATGACAGTCACAGCAAGCTTATCTGCCATATAGCAGCCTTCTGAATGCCATATCAAATGCTTGACTTTGCTTATACATGACTCTGATAATAGACATTAAATTGACATATTCTCCCCATTAGAACTCCCTTAATAATACCAGAAAAAGACACAGCAAACTTGTCTGGAACATAACCGTGTTTCTATGCTTCATATTGGAACAGACTCCATTAGCGGATTATGAACAGTTCCATTTGGTGCACAGATTAAAGGAGTTTAACTTAATTTAGCGCTCTGTATAGGCTTGTGATGTCCCAGCCTTTTGTTGGAGCCTAGCCGGTATGTATTCTCCAAGATTCCGTCCATTGTCCAATTAAAGTTATGAACCTCCTACGAGAACTGTTTACTTATTCTTTTAAATGTATGGGGTGAAGTTTGTGGAATATAGTCACTAATTGAATACCTTTATTTAAGTTGAAGGGATCTTGGTTCTAAAGCCAGATCCATACCCCTGGTCCCAAAACTCACAAAAACATTTTATCCATTGCCGAAGGTCTATATGTTTGTGCCCAGTCATTCATAACATAGTATGCCCTTGTCACTTTCATGCCCATGACTAAAATGTCCAAGACTTGTCGATTAACAGATTGCACTGTTGACAATAAACAACACTTAAAGATTTTGGTCCTTCATCTTTGCCTCCAGTGGTCCACTTTAAAGGTTCCTCTTTAGATCACTCAGTGCATGCATACTTAACCAGAGACAAGATATTATTATCTCCCCTCAAGAGACAGGAATCCTGGCTGTCATTATTGACCATTAATTCAGTGTTCAGAATCCCGTATCTTGGGTAGTGATGCAGTTCAAGACAACGTGTTTGAGCCACACTCCATTTTAATAAAAGCTACTTTCCCAATCCAAAGACGAATGGGTCACTAAGCAATAGATACATTCACAGTTCAGAACATGTGTGCTGCAAGTGGACAGTGAAGGAACCATATCTCCGAGATTGTTTCCCTCCACCAACACACGATTATGTTATTGAGACTAGCCAGAAGGCATGCGGGTCACCTACCTTCCCATCCATTCCCATGGCGTTCTGGGAGTAGTGCTTTGGTGAGGTTGTTTTTGATTTTTTTTTTTTTTTTTTTACTGAGAGCAAGGGCAAGGACTTTGTCATGGTTAATGTGGTCACTTCATCTTGTGCTGAACATTAGGTGTTAGGAGTGGTTTGTACATGTTGCTGCTTTATTTGATTTTTTTTAATGGTGTCTCTGGACTTTACTTTACACGTGTGACACATCAATAATCTGTGCCCCCTCTGATTCTATGCTTCATTGAAACTTAGTTCCCTTTGTGATGTATAGCGCAGCAGCAGCACTGTGCTCTTTACCTACCTTTCCTGATCCGCCTACAAACGTTTCCCCCTTTGAAAGATCATGTTACACGCCACTTTTCATCCTGGGCATCACTGTTCGTCATTCTTGACATCACCCTTCCTGCGCTTCTCAATCTATTAGCGTATTCACTTTTGATCATTTCATCTTCTCCCTGCTCACACCTCTTCAAATTACACTTTATGCCTAATAAATCCCTATCATTGCAGCTCTGGAATTTCCTTGTCCACACTATTTATCCCTCTTATTACTTCTGTCCACTTGACTTTTATATTTCTCCAGCTGAGGTAATTAGTTTATGCACAGCAACTCCCACCAATGTTTGCAGAGAATTGCCACTCTACTGAGCTAGGCTTATGCATCATTTTAATAATGACATCCGGTGCAGAATTAATAAGTGTGCAATTAAGGGCTGTTGCTTCGTGAACACAGGACCACATTCCTTTGCCAAGGTTGTATTCCACATAAGCTGACCATAGTTTATTCATGTGAACCTACTGATGCGCCATTTGCCATACACTATGTGGCATATTAGTAAAGAAATACTTTATTTCGGCCAAAGGCCATAAAAGTTTCACACAAAAACATGAATTTTTCAGTTGCTTCTGCTCCACAGTACTGTGTATGTATATTTAACACCTGTTTAAGCTAAAATTCATCAAGCAGTATATATAGATCTTCATCAGTCTCGGGATAAAAACAGTATAAATTGATCACTTGGTATTTTAATGTATACCCTTGTTATATGCATGTTTAAAATCAGCTACAACTATGCATAATAAGTTTTAAACGATTCCAAGTGCTTTTCCAAGTAAAGTGCATTGTCCGTTGCAACGTCACAGTTTTAATCCCGTTTTAATTTTTACAATCCCTACTGCAAACAAGTATCGGAAGAGGGTGAATATTACATACGGTGCGGTGCTAGCTGTCAGCACCCTCAGGGCATCTTGGTGCTTCCTGAATCCCAGGGTGTTGCACAGCAGGCATATCCATTTCCTCCTTACATGACTTTATGCTGTGAAAAAGAATAGAATGTGCGCTATGTTTTTGATAGGCCTTAAAGTGCGTGTAGTACATTAAGTACAGGTGCAATCTCCATTTGTTCCCCAATTTGCTGTATAACTCTTGATCTGCAGAGTGCCATATCTTAATTTTAGATACAGAATTCTTGCTATATGTGGTAGTACATTATCAAGAAATTCTACAAAGCTTGGGTTAGGTTTTATAATAGGAAATTGGGTTGTTAACCTTTCCAACCCTGGGTCACAATGAAGGGCTTTCAAAGTGTGTAACCATTAAGTTCTTTTCAGTATATTTTTGCAGCTTGATGTTAGGTTCTGAGTAACCTCAAGGATTTTATAATCTATGAGCAATGTTACATTAAGTGCAGCATTGTCATCCTAAGCTGGTCATCTCAAAGATCTTCAGCAGTCATCAGCATATTTCTCCTTGTTTGGAACACATCAGGGTCATGAAGAAAACTTGGGGGCATATTACCAAGGAAGTGGCGGACCTTTTTTGTTCTGAGCCGGCTGTCTGGGCCCCCTATTTGTGTTCCTTGTTTAATGCCATCCTATAGGGTATGGCGATTCCCACTACCAGGGCTGGGGCTGAAATTATTCAAATTTTCAAAAAGGGCTCCCGGCTCGTTCCTGCCTACTATCGCCCCAATAGCCTCAAAGATGTAAGCCAGAAAATCTTCGCCCGTGCACTCCTGTGGCGAATGCAAACCTGGATGTAGGAGCATAATGCTCTTACCCCCCTCAAAGCCAGGTTTAGAGCAAAGATTATTTATTTATTTGGAAATTTTATATAGCGCAACAGATGCCTCAGCGAAGGGGCGTCCCAGCGCTTCAGGTCATGCCAACAGAGAGCAGAAGCTAGGCCCTAAGAGAGGCGGCTAGGCCCTGGGAAATAAGAACGTTTTAATAGCTTTACGGAAGGACAGAAGGCAGTCTAAATGGCGGATCTGCACAGGCAGAGAATTCCATAATTTGGCAGCAAGGTACCGAAAGGACCGACCCCCAGCTCCAAGTCGCTTCACCCGGGGAACCGTGGCAAGGCAGTGCTCGGCCGAGCGTAGCTGGCGAGTAGGTACATAGGGGATCAGTAGATTGGACAGAATCTCAGGAGAGGATTTTTTTTAGAATTTTAAAGGTCAAACAAAGGGCCTTAAAATGAATCCTTCGAGGCACAGGCAGCCAGTGCATGCGCTGCAAAGCATCCGTCGCAGAGCACGTTCTAGGGAGCCGCAGAAGGACTCGGGCCGCTGCATTCTGAACCCTTAAGAGGCGCGTGACTTCCGCCTTATTGGCTCCCAATAGAAGTGAGTTAGCGTAGCCCAGCCTGGACAAGATAGTTGCTTGGACTATCAGCTGGCGGGTGGGAGGGTCAAAGAAACCAAGCATAGGTCGTAGACCTCGGAGAAGACCGAAGCAGGAACCAGCGATCTTCTTCGTATGCTCTTGGAAATCCAGTTTGGTGTCGAACCAGACCCCCAAGTTTTTTCCCGCCGGCTTAGGGGTGGGGGCACCACCCATGGAATTCGGCCACCAATTGTTTGCTCCAGAGTCCATTATCTTTCCCCACCAGTAGCACCTCTGATTTATTAGCATTGAGTTGCAAGCAGTTAGTGGTCATCCACTGCGCGACCGCTGCAAGGCCAGCCTGAAACTGCGTGGCACCCTGAGTGTGATCTTCAGAGAGGGCCACCACCAGCTGAGTATCGCTAGCGTACGAAATCATGGTCAGGCCATGGTCTCTTGCTACCGCCGCCAGAGGTTGCACATAAAGGTTAAACAGGACCGGGCTTAGAGCTGAGCCCTGAGGGTCCCCCTGCTTGATGGCATGAGCATGGGAGAGGAAGGGGGGGGCCGTGACCTGAAATGCTCGGTCAGAAAGAAAAGAACGGAACCACTCCAGGGCCGGCCCTACCACCCCCACTTCCTCCAAGCGGCGTAAGAGAATCTGATGGGAGACCGTATCAAACGCAGCGCTGAGGTCGAGCAGGATGAGCGCCGCAGTCTGGCCCTCGTCCAGGATGGTACGTAGATGTTCACACACTGCTATAAGTGCGGTCTCGGTGCTATGGCCCGGGCGGAACTCGTTCTGGGTGCGATCTAAGGCGCCAGTGTTGCTCAGGTGGCCAGAGAGAATATTGTTAGCGTGGGCTTCAGCAATTTTTGTGACCCAGGGTAACAGGGATATGGGGCGAAAGTTTTCTGGATTAGCAGGGTCCAGAAAAGGTTTTTTCAGCAGGGGAACCACCCTCACAGTTTTCCAAGGCATGGGCACAACTGCTGTAGTAAAAGAAGAGTTTATAATCTGGCATATAGGTGTCAATAGCACAGATAGAGCATCTCTGAATTGGACAGGTTTCATAGGGTCGATAGGAGAGTCAGATTTGACCCTCTTACTTAACGTAAGGAATTCGTCGTGGGACACAGGGGGGATAACAGCTAGAATAGTAGGCCGAAGAATAGTAGAGGGAGCAAAGTCCGTTGGGACAGTGGCAAAGGATTTATAGATAGTTTCAACCTTTTGAACAAAGAAAGAGGCTAGATCCTCACATTGTTGTTCAGACGTGATATATGTTGTGGCGGGATCTTTCCTAGTTTTGAAATCATGGAGTATTTTAAAGATGCTTTTGACCGGATTATTGCTGGCCTTAATCTCATTGGCGAGGAAGGCAGAGTGAGCCTGGTGTATAGCCTTGTGGTAGCGTTTAATCGCTTCCTGATAAAGCTTTTTTGCCCCAGGGTCGTAGGCCTTTATCCAAGCGCGTTCGAGCTTTTTACAGAAGCTGCGTAGAGCGGCTAAGGAGTCATCAAACCAGGCATTCGACTTCGAACACCGGCCCTTTGACCGTTTGGCTGGAATCAGGGAGTCTAGAGCCTGGAATATCCAGTCACAAAATGTGTTGTAGGCTTGCTCGGGGTTCGTGTCTAAAACAGGACAGGAGGATGACAGAGTGGAACACAGATCTATTATATCAAGTTTATGCCAACAACGTCTAAGCGTGGCCTTGAGGTTGGCTCTGGGAATGACCGTGGAGAGGGGGACCAAGAAGGTGATTAAAAAATGATCAGTCCAACACATAGGGCTGGGTGTCTCGACCATAAGAGCAGGGATGTTGGAAAACACAGGATCAAGTAAATGCCCAGCTAAGTGAGTGGGGCCCACTACCGACTGTTTTAGTTGGCAAGCCGCGAAATCGGCGAGCAAGCTACTGATTTTGGGATCGTTGGGGTGGTCAAAATGCAGATTAAGGTCCCCGATCAGGCAGAAGTTCGATGCCTTAAGCGCCAGTGAGCCGGCGGCATCGATAATGGCTGCCTTGAAATCATCGCTGGCTCCAGGGGGGGCGATAAACTAGAAGGCCAGAAATGGATGAGTGAGCATTAAAGGAGATGGCAAAACGGGCGCATTCGCACCCAGCCACTTCCTCCTTGACGAAAGTACAATTATAGCAATTTTGAAAAATCACTGCTATACCCCCGCCTCTGGACTCCCTATTAAGCGTTAGAATACTAAACCCCAGGGGAAGGGTAAGACCAGGTTCAGCCACTGAGGCATCTGTCAGCCAAGTTTCGGTGATAAACAGCACATCAGGCGACTCATCCTCAATAAGGTCGAAGACCTCCATATAATGTTTTACCAATGAACGGACGATTCAAAAGCAAAATTTTAGCAGTAGGTCTAAGAGGAGCGGAGGCCCCTGGAGATTGAACCCTATAACCGCATGTAGGACAGCAAAAAGGGCCTACCTCTCCAACCCCTTGATGCAGATCACATGATCCGCTGCGCAGACCGATGGACAGCAAGTGTTCCCTGGTGTAACTCAGCGCCCCTGGCTGGGAACCACCAGCGTGTCTGGCGGCGTCCAGGCGCGGACGGGCGCAGACTGGCTAGCCTTTGGCACGCCCCCGCTGCGCGCGTCCGCTGCGCTCCAGTGCCATGGAGGGGTTAAATAGGAAGCCTTGAGACCGGGACCGGGAGAGGAAAAGACTAGCCCGCCTCCCTTACAAGATGGCGGCCGTGGGATGGCAAACCAGAAGAGAAAAAAGACCCCACAGGCCGGGCCAGAGCAGTGCTCCCTCCACAACAATCAGCCCGCTATTGGCTGCGGTGGACCGGGGAGGTGCAAAGGCTGCTTCACCCAACTGTACAGCAGGTAAGTGACACACGCTAAAAGTGCTCAGAGTTCGTGCAACATAAAGGATAAAAATACAATGGTGCAACAGACCTAGCAAGTATTAAAAGTATGTTTTTTTTCAAAAATTAGAGGCAATCTCACACACACACACACTAGCAGCTCGCGAAGCATAGGGCAAGCCGTCCGCTTCTGCCGTCAACTACAGGCTTACCACAACCGATCACATTTTCAGGCTGCAACTTTTATATTGGAAAACTGTGACCATAGAGGGTGGCAGCCTCTACTTAATCTTTTTGGACTTTAAATCCAAATTCGATCTCGTCCCAAGGGATAAACTATGGGCAATCCTACTGCACATGGGAGTCCCGGAGTACCTTTGCCACCAGTTGAAACTTTATACCAAGGTAATTTTGCACAAATTAGGTTTGGCAAAAATGGCGAACTTTCATTTGGGGTCACTGCTCATCAGGCTCTCTACAGCTTGCAGAGAATTCCTTCGCTAGGCAACTTATCGGTCTTCCTGCTAGCTCCCCACTAACACCTCTCCCAACGGACCTCAGGATTAGACCCATCTCAGAAGAAGTAGCTCTCGGGTCTCTTTTATACTGGCGATGTCTGTGGAGCACTCCCGAACTGGTTCCATATAGGGACGAGCTGAGCGAAGTTATGGGCCTCCAAGGTGCGGGAAAACTCCCATGGTTGGCATGCATTAGGAACATCTGTGATGCCTTGGGGAGGAGCAACCTGTGGAATACTGCAGCAGAAGCCTGTCTCGTGACCTCTAGAAAGGTACTTTCAGAGAGTTATAGAGAATATAAATTGGACCAGCTACAGAGGAGGTCCGCGCAAGGTCGTTTGACCCTTAGGTTTCTGGAAGTAAAAGACCAATACAGGTTAGAACTGGTTCTGGCCGACATTCAGCAGCTCCTTGCCAAGAAGCTCTACCTCCAATTCAAACAAAGGGTGCTCCCCATGCGCACATTTACTAACAAGTGTGCGTGTTCTCCCAGTCTGGTTTGCCCAGCCTGTGAGAATGCACACACGACTGAAATCCATGTGTTAGTCTTGTGCCAAGGTTACAGGAGGGCAAGGATCCGTTGGCTGTTACAGCTATGTAGGAATCTGGGGTCCAGACATTGATGCAAGGTTTTTAGGCTATTTAAATATTATACCGATATGCCTATTGTGTTCTCTATCTCGCGTTTTTTATTCTCCATGTGGTGTACTCGTAGAGCTATTTTAAAGAAAAGCTCATAAGTTTGCCCAGTTCATCATTATCCATCATGCAAATTGGCCCCCACACTCTTTTTTTAAAAATTTTTTTTTTAAATGAATGAAATCATTTGATGACCTACTTGTTTATTATTATTTTAATGAACAAGTGTCTCATAAATCATTGTTTTTAAATTGTCTTATTGTAAACTAGATGTTTGTAAAATATCTTGGCTTTTCCCTTACTCGCATCGGTCTCTGTTCCACCCGAGTCCTTTTTACGCACTTTAGTATGTATGGCTTTAATTTTAAGCAATAACCTTTATGTTGCTGAAGCTTTGCACATTCACTTTTTTCTTTCTCAGGAACTGTAAGCCAAGTTGGTGGTTCTAATGAATCACTTTGGATTTTCCTTATATTTATGCCATTGTCCAGACATTACTCATGCATTTTATTGAAATTGCCATTTGAAATATCGTAATTGATCTGTTTGAAGGCTTTGCTCATATACCTTTTAATAAGATCACATCTGAGAGAAGACTATCTCATGCTAAAGCTACCTCATTGTTTATGCAGATGCATTATATCGATCTCTATCCTGTGGCTAATGTAAAGGCCACATGTTCTCCTCTGGATCCGTTGAAGCCAGCCCTCATCAGTTTGCTTTCTCCGCTGTGCCGTGGTCCGATATTGACCCTTATTAATTTGTCTTTGGCAACCGGAGTAGTCCCCTCCTTTTGGAAGCAGGCGGTAGTCACCCCAGTTCTGAAAAAGGCTACTTTAGATCCGCTCCGGCCTGAGAACTATCGCCCCATATCTCTCCTGCCCTGGACTGCTAAAGTGACCGAGGCTCATGTTAATTCCATTCTATCTGACCATCTGGCCCGCAATCAGATTCTGGACTCTAGTCAAAATGGCTTCCGCTCTGGACACAGCACAGAGACCGCCCTGCTCCACATTATCGAGCATCTACGCCTGGTGCTTGACTCCGGGCGTACGGCAGCGCTCCTTCTATTAGATCTGAGCGCTGCCTTAGATACTGTGTCCCACTGCATTTTGATTCAACGCCTAGAGGAAGCCGGAGTCACGGGAATCGCTCTTCAGTGGTTTCGATCTTTTCTATCTGATCGAACCTTTAAAGTGGCTATACCACCTTGCCAGTCCACTACCTATCCCTTGGATCTGGGAGTCCCACAGGGCTCCTCGTTGAGTCCCACTCTGTTCAACTTGTATGTGAAACCGCTAGCGGGAGTCGTCAAACAGTGGGGTCTGACAATGGCCTCATATGCTGACGACACACAGCTAGCGGTGACACTGAGTGGAGACCCTGAGGTAGAGGCTCCCAGATTCCGAGCTGGACTCGTAGCAGTAGCCAATTGGCTTCGTACCAACTGCCTACAATTGAATGCTACTAAGACTGAAGTGATGGTCCTAGGAAAACATGCTGAGCTATGGGGTGATCAGTGGTGGCCTCCAGAACTGGGTGTCACTCCCATACCGGTCACAGAGGTGAAAAATCTAGGGATCTGGCTAGATCCTGCGCTCACCTTCATTGGGCATACGAAGAGGGTTGCAGGTACATGCTACGGCATATTGCGAGGCATAAGGCCGGTCCTTAAATACTTCGATCCCCCAACTCGGCAGCTCGTAGTCCAAGCCTCTATACTATCTCGGTTGGACTATGGAAGTGCGCTGATGCTGGGGGCTAACCAGGCTGAGGTAGCCAGACTTCAGAGGGTGCAAAATGCTGCGGCACGGGCCATTGTTGGTCTCCCCAAGTATTGCTCTGTCTCCAGCACTATCTCTTCTCTTCACTGGCTGCCGGTCAGGCAGAGGATCAAGTTTAAAGCACTCTGCCTGGCGTTCAAAATTTTGAAACTTTCTTCCCCACCGGCTCTGGTTAATCTACTGACCCCTTACATCCCTCTGAGATCTCTTAGATCTGAGGCCTTGCATTTGGCGATCTGCCCTCGGTTCAAACTCAGCAGAATGGGTGGTCGCTCTTTCCGGGTGCTTGCTGCGGGACTATGGAACTCGCTTCCAGCGCACACCCGTGCCATGAATGATTTGTCAATTTTTAGGCGAACTATTAAAACGTTCTTGTTTTCTACCTCTGAATAGCTCTCTTTTATTCTGCCTGTTATGTTACAGTACCTGTCTGAGCCCCTGGACGCCCCTTTGCTGGGGTATCAGTGCGCTTTAAAAATATAAATAACATAACATAACATAACATTGTGTGTACATTGTACAACCATTTTTACGTCTTCTACAATTGTGGTAAGGCTAGTGAGAAGGTGAGTTGATCTCGCCAACAAAAAAAATCAGACAGGAAATTTGTTTTTCTTCAAAGCACTATCTGGTCTCACGTAGCCCAAAGGATATTATCTGTGAGTTGTATGCAAAGTATCGTATTTTTAGTTGTGCTTTTATGGCCTTACAGGCCGAAATAAAGATTTATGATGATGATGAGAATGGAGAGGAGCAGTCAGATAGACTGACAGAAAGGAGGAATATCTAGAGAAGAGACATAAAAGAGACAAGGGAATGGCATTAAGTAAGAGGATATAGTAATGATGAACATTAAGGAGGGAGTGAAGTGATGAAAAAGCACCAAAATATTGATTATAGGAAGAGAGAAGAGAGGAAAGGCGGAGCTGTGATGGCTCTATTTATCGGTAAGAGTTTATGATTATGTGAGTGAGAGACATAGGGAAGAAAGAGACAGACCTGTTGAAATTATTAAAATAAGCAGAGCCCGTACTGTCTTTAAAAGAAGGAAGGATTTACATAAGTACAGCTAGAGGAGCACAAAGCAAAATAGTTGTTAAAAAGCACACGTTCACGTCACTAAAAGTTGCATTGTGTACTGACAAATGCTCCAGCTACTTTGTTAAATCTAAGAAAGTGAAGCAAAAGTGACTAATTGGAAGATCACATAAGAAGTAATCTCAGCAAAAAAAGATAGACCGTTTGTTTAAAGTTTGTTGCTAATTGCTTGGTTAGAGCTAATGCCAAAGCAGATGGAATCCCATTGACTGAGGCTATCTGAATTGATTGTGTCAAACAGCTTTCTAGGCGTGATGGGTCGGCACTGCTGAAACAAGGAGCAAAACTCTTTATTTGATATTTAACTGTCTTATGATGTACTGGTTGCGATTTCTGCAAGTGCTTGATCTTGAAAAGGAAATTTAACCAGCCCTGTTGGTGTAGGGAATCAGAAACAAGCTTGATTCGATTTTAAACATTAAAATCATTAAAGCATACATATAAAAGATAAATACATCATCGTGGTTAAAATGAAAAAAGTTCATTGATGCACAGTTATCACTGGTAAACGTCCAAGAATTCATAGTGTACATGTCAACATTTTCTAATTACCCGAGACAGTCCTAATTAATCCATTTGACACTTAAGAGGTCCATCTCATTACATTTCTTGTGACTCAATTATTTAGAGATTTCCTAGTCCTCAACACACTCTTTAAAAAAAAAAACACCATTGAGCCAATGCAATCAAAATTTCCCAACATCTGTAAATGCATAAATGCTGGGCGACATTGCCTCCATCCTCCCTGTTTTAGTAGGGGTATTATCCAGCTACGCCTTTCGCTACTATAGTACTTGCAAAGCAAAACAAAATTGCATGTATGGTACTCTGTATGGAAGTATTGTCGCAAGGGCAACAGCGAGGTTCCTTTGACCAGTCGTTAATGACAGGCTGGGTAATCAAGTAATGGAAGGTCCCGAATCTAAATCTAGTCAATAGGTATCTATCGTATCCATCCATAACATGTAACAGGTAAGGTTGGATATCACACGTAGGTGTAGGGACTTTTCGAAAATGAGCATATGTTAGGTGGTGGGGCCCTTGTTTCTTACCAGCGGCTTGAAGTTGTAGAATATCATCAGTCTGAACTTCTCTGTGTTGATCACACCCTTCCTCATGTCATTTAAAAACATTAGAAGGATTGGATAGATGAGTTCAGTTTCACCCCTTTTGGCTGACCAGGCGTTTTCAGAGAGATGCCCACCAGGCATTGATGATTATGGCATGATAGGTAAGGGAAGCTTTACCACCAAATTGTGATTGTTTTTACTTCTTCTGTCACAGCGTCGTAGAATGCTCTAGGACAAATAGCTCATATGATATGCGATTCAAATTTAGGGTCACACTAATGGACAAGTTATAATCTGATACCAGCAGTGGTTTGGGGTGTTGAAAATATAAGTTGTTTCCTGTCAAATTCTATGTTTAACAGGAGAAAAATAGACATGATTTCCACGTCCATTATTTAATTCTTATATTGGCTATCGTATAAAGAATTTAGGTCAGACTATCTTATCTCAACATGCCTTGGCATATAAACTATCCCATCACTCTCATATGTCGAAGATCCTGTTGTCCTCCTGGACCAACTCAAATTGTTTACCAGTTGGGACTGGCGATACTTGGGAACATTCTAAATAAAAACAGACCAATTTAATGACTTTTACAGGTAGATTTAGTGTGGTTAAAAAGATTTTCAAAGTTCCATTGCTTGGATTAACTGGGCCTGACACTAACCATGGTAATCACACATAATGCTTAAATTCTTCCAGTCCAGGTGTATAGATTGGCAGTTGAGTTTCAACACTGGAAGAAGTTTATTGAAGCCAAAACCATGGCCTCATGCATAAACCCCAATAGAAGTTATTAGACTGGAATGTGCGTTAAAATCCAGTTGGATCTGTCATTGAAATACTTTGGGTTAACAAATGCCTCTGCAGATACGAAATCTGTTCTGATAACTGAAAACAAAATCATTATTACTCGCAGATTTCTACAGGAAGTCTTTCTGAATATAGGGATTAGTTGCAGAGATCATTCACTATCTCTGTCCTAGGAGCAACATAGAAAGCACCTCCACTTCTGTAAGCCATTGTGTTTGGCTCATAAATGAACCATTGAATTGTATTGTAATTGTAATTGCATTCATATAGCACTTACTACCCCTGACGAGGCGTCGAATCGCTTTTTTAGCGAGTAGCACTCTACTCCGGAACCCATAGAGTATTAGTGTTGAATTAGTATAGTGAAACATGCAAGTACATTTTAAGTGGTGGATAGGTTAGTCAGTTATTTGGATTTGGAATGATAGTAGAAGGATAGAGGAGGACGAAGGTTTGTATTTATTTATCGCTTGTTGACCCACGCTATTCAGGAAGACTATAAAGGATTAGTGGTGAATTAATATGGTGAAATATGAAGTAATTTGTTAGTCTGTTACTTGGAGGGATAAAAGGGGAAGAGAGATTTGCATTCATATAGCACTTGTTACCCCTGATGGGTGTTAAAGCGCTTTTCTGGCGAGTAGCATGCCACTCCGGAACCCATAAAGGATTAGTGTTGAAAATTAGTGTAGTATAAATATGAAGTAATTTGAGTAGTAGAAATGTTATTCAGTTATTTGGGCAGTATATTAGTATAGTTGAATATGGAATTTGAGAAGTGAACATGTTAGTCTGTTAATTTTGATTGAAAAGGATAGTGGAGGAATAAAAGAGTGAAGGATTTTTAGGTCTCGCCTGTCGATGCGCATGCGCATCGAGCTTGCGAGCCTATTGCGGCTTAAACAAGCTTTAACTAAGAAGCAAGGAATCGTGGCGATTCCTTGCAGTGCCCGTGACTTTTAAGCTCAATGCGCATGTGCATTGAGCTTAAAAGCGCATGCACAGCCGCCCGCATTCCTCCGACACCTTTGAAGTGAAGCTTAGCTTCACTTCAAAGGCCCGGCTTCTTCACACCCACAAGCCGCTCTGCCCCGCTCCGCCCCCTCCCCTGAGTCATCCTGCCTGCCCAGACTTCTCCTCCCCCCTAATTACATCCCGCTTTCACTTGTTTTTTGTTCCGACTCGACGTGCACAGCTACCCTCCCCCCGCCCCCTCCCGCCACGCAATGCCGAGAGCTTGTTTTCCTTCTCGCCCCTCATGCTCAACCTCGTTGTCCCTTGTCCTACCCCTCTCATCTGTTTCTTCAATTCTAATTTATTGAGTGCCCTCCCCGCTGTCATGTTTTATAATTATATCTATCAGAGCCCAGGCCTCTTCTTTTACGTCCTCCCTCCTCTTGCCTCTACCCTCCTTTCCTCATCTCGCTTTCCCTGCAACATTCGTCTACCCTTTTCATTCTTCCTCATTTATTTTGTCTCCCATTTCCCAGTCTTTCCCTTCTCTACTGTCTTTCACTATTCTCTTCTCCCATTCGGTTTTCTCAATTCTTTTCTCCCGTATCATTCACATTCACTTTCTTTTTTCTCTCCATTCTTTCTCACACCTACCCTTTCTCCGCTTTTTTCCTTCTCACCATCGAATTCTTCTGAATATTTCGCTCCTCTTTTCTTTTTCCCTTCTCTCGGACTGTATTTTCTGCACTCAATCCCCTCCTTTCTTCCTCTCTTCTCTCTCTATTCCTCATTTTTGGTGCTCCCTTCTCCAGTCACTCGTCCTTTCACGGCGTCTCCCTTTATTTTACTTTTCTTGTTTTAATTCCGCCCTAAAACACGCAGATATCAGCGTAGGCCTGACAGGGAAATAAATCATAAGCATTTTCTGCCAGTGTATTATGCGCCTTTCTGCAGGCCCTTCCAAACCTAACGATGCCACTTATTAAAAGACTTGCGGTGACGCAGCACAGATGTTTCCTTCCACGAGATTTTAAGTAGCAGCACGTGAGTTCCTAAAACTGGCATACAGGGCATGTCCATTTAGTAAAATGTTCGTTAGCAGGTTGCATCGTTTGCTTTAACCATCAAAAGGTTCGTGTGAGGTTGCAGCCCGGTGTCCGTCATCCTCCCATCAGCGTCCCTGGGTGCATTCACGGCAGTTTTTGGTATTCTTTTACACGCTTTAACGAGCAGTGTTTTTCACCTTTTAAGCCCTCAGTGCTATGTGTGTGACTCTGCTCGGGTTCACCGTATGTGGAGCTGGCATCCCATGACACCTCGGGCCTGGAGTGATTTGCAGTGACGCCATTACTCAGCAGTTTACAGTTGGTTCTGGTCTGCTTTATCTGTATGGGGAGGGGAGACATCAAAGGTGTGCAGTGGCTCCCAGCCCCCGAGAGACTGGGCGGGGCAGCTACCTCTTATCTCTCCATCTTTTCACAGGGCACACTGTCTCTGATAGCATCCCGACCTCGGACCCTTTAAAGACGGTCACGTGGTTCGGCTGGACAAAGGGGCCTGAATGTATCTGCCGCCAGCAGCTTCACTTGCGCTCTGCATCAAAGGCTGTCGTCTTCTCTTTTCGAGAGCCTGCGCTGTGCCTCATGATCTGCTAAATCTAGGCAGAATGGCTAGGTTGGAACCGGAATCTGGAAGGGGGCATGGCCGAATCAAGGGCTTGAGGCTTGCATCATACTTTCTATCACACTTGTTTAATTTCCGGAAGACTGTGTGTTCCGTAAACTCCCTTATTAGGTGACTGGATTAAACACTGTCACGCAGTATTTATTAAATGAAGTCTGTTCACGAGCTGCGTGCGCACCAGAGCACAACTCACAAAGAGATGGAATGAAACAATGCAGAAGTTGTTCCAAAAAACAAAAGGGGAGTTAGCGGCTCAACTTTTCAGCTTCTTTCTAACCAGGCCCGCAGGCGCCGCAACACGGCGCTGAAACCTCCAGGGCACAACTAAATACATTTAGGGCAAGCACCCTTTTATCTATGTAGGTGTTTGTACATGAGGCATAGGCGAGTGAAGTGTTGGTAAGTAAGGCATTAGATCCCTTAGGCCCTTATCCTGGTCGTCAAGGTAATACTGGTTCAAGATCGAGCTCCCTTGTAATGTGCATTTACTGGGTGCACAGTGCGTCACCCTCACTCACCCTCAACCCCTCACCCTCACTCACCCTCAACCCCTCACCCTCACTCACCCTCAACCCCTCACCCTCACCCACCCTCAACCCTTCACCCTCAACCCACCACTCACCCTCACTCTCACTCACCCTCACTCACCCTCAACCCCTCAGCCTCACCCTCACCCCTCACCCTCAACCCCTCACCCTCACTCACCCTCAAACCCTCACACTCACTCACCCTCAACCCCTCACCCTCACTCACCCTCACTCACTCACCCTCACTCACTCACCCTCACTCACCCTCACTCACCCTCACTCACCCTCACTCACCCTCACTCACCCTCACTCACCCTCACTCACCCTCACCCTCACTCACCATCAACCCCTCACCCTCACCCACCCTCACTCACCCTCAACCCCTCACCCTCACTCACCCTCACTCACCCTCAACCCCTCACCCACCCTCACCCACCCTCACCCACCCTCACCCACCCTCACCCACCCTCACCCTCACTCACCCTCACTCACCCTCACTCACCCTCAACCCCTCACCCACCCTCAACCCCTCACCCTCCCTCAACCCCTCACCCCCACTCACCCTCAACACCTCACCCTCACTCACCCTCAACACCTCACCCTCACTCACCCTCAACCCCTCACCCTCACTCACCCTCAACCCCTCACCCACCCTCAACCCCTCACCCACCCTCACCCTCACTCACCCTCACCCTCACTCACCCTCAACCCCTCACCCTCAACCCCTCACCCTCAACCCCTCACCCTCAACCCCTCACCCTCACTCACCCTCACAACACATATTGTGTTACAATAGGTGTCACATTTGCGAAAGATAAAACTATCTAGAGATGTAGCATAACGACCAGAGCTGCCATATAAGTCACGTAAATACAAAACATGTTGCATTCCAAATGCTATAGGTGTCACATTCGCAAAAGTTATAACTATTGGCATTGTAAATGACAAAGCCATCAATTTAGCAATTTTAACAACGAAAAAATAAATAAATTATGTCATTTACAAGACCAATAACTACAACTTTTCTAATGCGAAACCTATTGCATTCCAACCCCACTCACCCACGCAACGCCACTCACCCACGCAACGCCACTCACACACGCAACGCCACTCACACACGCAACGCCACTCACACACGCAACGCCACTCACACACGCAACGCCACTCACACACGCAACGCCACTCACACTCCACTCATCCACGCAACGCCACTCATCCACGCAACGCCACTCATCCACGCAACGCCACTCATCCACGCAACGCCACTCATCCATTTGCAAAACGAAAAAAGTTAAACTCTTCTATTGCGAGACCTATTGCATTTTCAATGCTTGTTTTTAGGTCTTAGCAGAGGCTTTTGGGTGAGTAAAAAGGAGTTTTGGAGGGGAGGAGTCAGAGGGAAGAGTTTAGAAAGGTTTCTCATTTAGCAATACCCAGCCCACACCATCCACATCCACAAACAGAGCAACACACTCACACCAAATGTACACCATGCACAACACTATGCAAAGATTAATGTACCAGCATGCACCACAAACCCAACCAAACCACATCTACACACCCTACTATCCCAACTACCACAAATATCCACCATAACCCACAAACAGTACACAACTCTATCCTATACCACTAACCAATACACTCATCACTAACACAACGCCAATAACTACATCCCATTCAGACACACTCTCCCTGCTGTAATTACACCTAACTGACCAACTTTTATCACTAACAAATATATAATGATCCTTCCATCAGTTGTCCAACAAACACCCTCCTCGCCCTTCTACCATAATAACACTAACACACAACACACAACACACACACTGCACACCACTACACTTTGTAACTCTTGCAACAAACCAGTCTAAGATAAACTCTCACCTCTACTTCATTCCCTCCTACACACAACATACCCTCTACTCATAAACACATCATCACCCCCTCTACGTCACAACCTCCTCTCACAAACAATACTACACAACCAAATCCAGTGCATGAAACATATACATCAGCACCCCTTTTCACTACACCTCAAAAGCTAAACATATCACACACACCAGCACAATAAGATCTTCAGAGCACAACACCTCATAATACTTACCATCACAAAATCCATACATATACCCACCTTTCAAACCACACAAAGGAACAAACTCCAATGCCAAGCTTTCACTGTTCCACCACACCTAACACAGATACAGCAATACAGCACCTCTCTTCTAACCGCCTCTCATCCATTGGACAATTTAGAACATTAAAACATGACCCACATGCTGCACCACCTCCCCTGACTCATACACCTCTGCCTTAAACACACGCAAAAAATATAAGCAGCATGTTACACTTGCTCCAAAAGGTTGAGAACCTAGCTAAATGAGATAAAGGGCAGCATTTCTGGCCCTAGTACCGACTAGTCTCAAACAGGCAACTACCCTTGTCCTCTTCACCCTCAACCTCGACGCCCGGGCTAAGACACCCTAAGCCTGGCCTTTTTTTTTTTTATAGCCCTAGTAATCAGGTGACCCCTTCAGCCAATGGGAACCCTAGCCCTAACACTATCCAATCAAAACACTAGGCCTAAAAATCTAGAACGAATAGGAGACCAGGACCTTACAGCCAATCTTAGCCCTAGTCCAAGCACCCAATCAGTTCAAAAACCCTGATCTCTACGTCCAATAAAGGCCTTAGCCCTACCAGTAATCCCAACCCAAGTCTAAGCAGCAAATGGTACAGGTAGCCCTGGTCCCTACTTCCAATAGAAAGCCTAACCCTACTCTTAGTCCCACAACTGGTCCAACAACCAAGCACACCAGAAGCCCTAAATAGCTACTTCCAATTAAAGGTCTAACCCTAGCCCTAGTCCCACCCTACTCCCAACATCTAATAACATATGAAGCCCTAGTCCCTACTTCCAATAGAAATCCTAGCCCTAGCCCCAACCCTACAATGATTGAATCACAGACCCAGAAACCAATCAGATCCCTCAAATACCCAACCAATGAGGACATTAACCCTAACCCAATAGAAACACCAGATACAACCACCAATCTGTGTACACGTGTGCCAACCACTAGCAGACCATATAAGGTCCCAGCGACCTCAGACAAGGTTTGCTGGCCAGGGAGTTGGAAGCTGCTTCTCCTGTTCAGAATCTCCTAGGAGACAGACAGGCTCAATCCACACTTTGGACTTCTGCAGGTAAAGGCTTCACTAACTCGAAATCTAACAATACTGTTTGAATAAAACGTTACTCCCCCTGCTGGCCAAAAAACGAAGTGCACAGGCCCCAGTAAATACAGTTTAAACAGCTCACAGAAGCACCCTCTGATGTAGAATATCCCTGTTGCTGGGGGGTGGGGAGGCAGGGGGGCTGGCCTCACTGGCTTGTGAACACAAAATGGTGCCTGGGGGTGCACTGTTTTAACACACAGGCCTTAGCACAAAGCAAAGGAGAAATTTGGAGGAAGAACAGATTTGTCACCAAGGAATGAGAGGGACAAACTACAGACGTTGGACTGCAAATCCCACAATTCAACAGGTTAAATGCAAGTAATCATGGGCAGGGAAAACCACAAGTTTAAAACACAAAACAGGTGATAAAATATGCAATCACAGGCAGGTCAAAACTGCAATTTTAAAACTGTAACAACCACATGCAAAGACTAATCACAGAAAGGGAAAATCGTTTCTTAAACAACTTTTGTTTTGGGAAGAGACAGCACTGGTCTGTCTCCTTACCACTTCCTGGACTCTGCTCACTGCAATATGGGGCACAGGTAGGCTGCAATTCACAAGATGGAGGCAAATGATTTGGGGTGCACCCAGCAAGGCTTTAAGGGGCCTGGCCTGGTGTGAGAGGAGGGCTCAGACTTGCCTGGTAGCTGAATAGCCAATGGTCTTCTGGCCTAGGAGTGGGGGCTGGGCAGATATAAACTGGGCCAGAAAGTGGGAATTCTATTAAACCAATTGCAATAACGTGAATTCAAACTTGTAAAATGTATTAAAAAACCTGTCTGGATTTTGCAGCACCTGATTTTGTTTTTTAAAAACGTGGTCAAATTAGTTAACGTGATGCTTGCTGTTTGGGCCTACAATGATGCCTACGTATATGAAAGTGCAATTAAACTGCTATCTTCATGGCATAACCTGATGCTTAACAGACAGTGTAACGGGTCTCAGTGATATCTGACTTGGTATTAAATTACTAAAATTTGTGTTGTGCATGTGTGAATACCTTCCCCAAGTACAATGATGCACTGATTGTAGGATTGATGAAGGTTGTTGACCTTTGACGGTAAATTCGAACACCTATTTATAGTTCTGGGTGTTAAAATTACAAGGAATGCAGTATAGCAATTCTTAATAATATTGAGACCTCTCATCAACTCCATGTTGGTCAACCTATGTCAGCAGTTTGAGCCACTATAAAGCCAATATAGCCCCATTTGGTTGAGGCTTGCATCCTAGATTTGACTGTGCAGTGGATTGAGAAAATCCACTGAAAGAAATTGGTTCTTGTATGGAAATGATTGAGTGGTGGTTTTGCTTTAGTGAATGTGATGTAGCATGTTCGCCTCTTAGGTCTGGTGTGACAGTGCTGTTCTTTGTGACACCTTTTGTTAACATTTCTTCATAACATTACTACAGTGGGCTTTGCCTCCGTCCAGTGGATTAGTTCCCTCACACCATATGCTCTTGGCTGTCTGGTGTCTCATTCCTCTTCCCATGGAGCGCTTGCTTTACAATGCATGAGTGACTATTTCCCATCTCAAAAGTACACTGAATTATCCAATATAATTTTGTTTCTTTCATAGATGCATTATCCAGAGAAAGTAATACGTATTTGTTTTGCATCTTCACTGCAGCAAACAAATTTAAATGCTTTAGTGAGGAATACATAAAAAAGCAAGCCACATATGTTGTCTTTGCCAGTGCTTGGTTTCATTGTTGCCTACCCTTCCCTTTGTTCCCTTTTAAAAAAGAAATTGGAAAATACTAGTTTTGGAATATGTCTCACAAAGCATCATATATATAGTTGTTAATGTATATTTACATGTTTGTTAAGGTATTTACTTACAGACATACGTTGTGAGACAGTAGGTTTTAAGGCTATAGGTGTGTTTTTGCAGTTGCACCTGTGTTATGGGTATGTTTTGGCGTACAGTAAAATTAGTTGATGATCAAATAAGGACTGTGTGAAGAATAGAAGGCAGTGTATTGTTCGTGTTAAAAAATTTATAGGAAAGTAAAACCCGATGAGTAGATAGAGGTTGGGGGAGGGAGTAGGGGAAAGCAATTCTACTGTTCAGATTACTAGTGCTTTGCTTTTTTATGCAGTTCTGAGGGCAAGTAATAAAACACTTTTTTAGTAGCATTGCTGCTTCCTTCTCAGCGTGTACTAACTACTGTTTTGTTTTCTCTGTGCTGGTGTGCGTGGAGCTTTCTGATTGGAAGCCGCTTTCTATTGGAAATCCCCAGCTGATGAAACCTCTTTGCAAACTTTATCGCGTGGTTGAACACACAGACCGTCAGATATTCGCCACACGTTTGTCCGATCATTTGTAGGTGTTTGATAATTTTGTGTTTCAGGAAGTTTTTAGAATGGAACAAAATAGAGCGTATCAAACGTTATGTTTGAAAGTACATGAAGTATTTGCCTAATCCGGCATTGCCAATTTAGAGTCAAGAGGTGGGTGTTAATATTAGATAATTCTAAGAAGGTAAATCTCGCAGGTCTAAAATAGACTTCAGTGGACCAGCCCTAATATGAAGAATATATTTGTGGTACTTCTTAGTGCGAGGTACGATTTTACCAGTATTTTACTCTCTGCTTCTTATTATTGGAGCAAAGTAGCACGAAGCAGTGAGAGTTTTTTGGCCATGGACCTCACAAGTGAAGGTAAACGGACATAACCCCTGAACCCGGCTGTTAGCATAACTCTCAAGTCGAGTGCGGTGGTAACGTCGGTACTATTACATTGGACAGGATTAATGAGTGTGAGAGTAGTTGCTGAGAGGGAAAGACCTGCGTTATTCTAGAGATCGCGATTCCTTATTCGGTTTGGTTTCCCTGTTTGGTCTTTATGGCTTTTTGATTTACTCTCCCAATATCAGCAGAGTGGTATTCTGATGTTGACTCCCCCATCCCCCTCACCCTCACGCCCTCAATTATACTCTTCTTTAAAGAGAGTGCCTTACTACTGTCCTCTCAAACTGTGCTATGTGAGGACATGTGGTAGTTTCAAAGTGATTCCTAGTAAATAGGCATTGTTTTCAGTCTCCTTCAGGCGGAGGTGCTAACTGGGCTTCACTTTGTAAAGGGTTCTGCATGTTTTTCACCTGCATATGATTGGGATCTGAATAAACGGGTCTGTGCAATTTGTATTTGCCTCCAGTGTTGAGTACGAGGCATGTGAGTACCGGTTTTGTCAGGAGATAATACATTTTGGATTCGAGGGCTGGTATTCTTTTGTAAAAGGAGCATAACAGCTGCTGCCTGGGTAGGAATGCCAACTTGTCACTTTTTTTCCCCACCAGCATGGCTTGTGTTTTTTTTTTTTTTTTCAAAACTGTATTTATTAGAAGTTCAAGCAAATCAAGTGCACAGCTCTCCAAGAGCAGGAGAGCACGTCAATATGCAAATTACAGCAGAATATACGTATGGCTCAAACCTATGACTAACCCCTACCCGCCCCATTATCCCCCCCACAACTGCAACAGTCCCAACTACCCACCCCTTATCCCACCCCAACCCGATGCACGTGATCACAATCAGCTGCAGTATACAAGAGGAAACACACTAAGTGTCTTGGAACTTTCCAGGCCCCGAGGTCTCAATCATCGGACAGATCACCCTCCGTTTCAGCGGGAGGATCCAATGTCAGGTCTCTGTAGTCCGCCCACCGCTTCCAGATCTTGTAATGCTTCCGAGGGCAGCCCCTGGCTTCAAACACTGGCTTTTCCAGCCCCATGAGGAAGTCTAAGCCCGCCTTCCAAGCGTTAAGCGGGGGGGCGCGGTCACTCTTCCAGGCCCTCGCCAGATCCCTCTTGGCCACAACAAGGCCTAACAGAAGGAGATGGCGCTTATAGATGTTACCACCCACTTGATCCAGGATATGAAGAAGACCCAACCTAGGTGTACGAGGTAGCTCCCATCCCAGCACCTCCGACAGGCAGTCCCACACTCCACCCCAGAACCGGACCAGGCCCACACACGACCACACAGTGTGCACCAATGTGCCTCTCTCAGCCCCACAGCGCAAGCAATCAGGGGAAGCAATCAGGCCCGCCCTCCACAGTCTCTCTCTAGTGTAATAGGCCCGATGTAAATATTTATATTGTATGAATCGCAGCCGCACTGCTATAGCTGTGCCCCGGGGGGATTCCAACGCCTCTCTCCAGTCATCCTCATCCAGCGGACCAACATCCACCTCCCAAGAGGCCTTCAGCGACACCAGGGAAGAGGAGCAGTGAGTGACCAGTGTTTGGTAAATTTTCGAGACTTTTTTATCCCCTAGGTCTCCCATGAAAAGCTTAGCCTCCACGGGGCTAAAGTCTGGAAGCTGGTCCAGCTCCACCAGACTCGGCGCCAGAGCATGACGAAGCTGTAGGTACTTAAAAAACTGGGTCTTAGGCATCGCAAATTCGGCGCTGAGCGCTTCAAAGGATTTAAGGGTAGTCCCGGTAAGTATATTACCAAGTGACGAGATCCCTATGGAATCCCAGCCACCAAACCCCTGCAGGGAAGCCAGTGCAGGGAGCTGCCCGTTGTTCCACAGCGGAGTTTCGGCCGTCAGCCGTCCCCACCAGCCCATTCGACGCAGTGCCTGCCTCCATATCAGGAAGACCACTTGAGTCGCATGCGGCAGCGACTTCCGCCGCCTGGCCGAATACAAGAGGGTATGGAGCGTGGCATCCCCCATCAGAAAACGTTCTAGGGCATACGCCGGATCATCACGGCCACCGTACCACCACTCATTTAAGACCAGCAAATGAGAGGCTTGATAGTAGGACAATATGTCTGACGTCGCGAGACCTCCACAGTATGTGGACAAAAAGCAGGTCCGCAGTGCCACCCTAGAAGCACCCCCAGCCCATAGAAACTGGCCCAATAAGGAGTTTACACGCCGGAACCACTGCGGGTCCACTCTGTACGGATGGTTTTGTAGCTGGTATAGCAGTCTAGGGAGGGCCACCATCTTAAAAATAGCAGATCTGCCATAGATATTCAGAGGCATGCGCGACCACGTTTTGACGTCGAATTGAACCCTGTCCCACACCGGTTGTATATTACGCTCCCACGCAATATCAGCAGACTCCGACAGGAAGACTCCGAGATATTTCAGGCCACCGATCGCCACCTGTAGATCCATTGCCCAAGGAGACACGTCGCGCCGGCCCCCTAGTATCCAGAGAGTCGATTTACGCGGGTTAAGGTAGAGTCCCGAGACGTCCCCGAAAATGCGCATTATCTCCAAAATACGCGGGCCTGAACGATCAAGGTCTGTCAAAAAGAAAAGAACATCATCCGCATACAGTGCGATTCTGTCCGTGAGGCTCGCACTCCATACAAAGCCACGAAGCTGCGCGTCAATGCGCACCCAGGCTGCCAGCGGCTCCATGACTAGCGCAAAGAGATACGGGGACAGGGGGCACCCCTGCCGGGTCCCCCTAGCAATCGGGAATTTCTCCGAAATGGCGCCCGAGACACGTACCGAGGCTGTGATGTCGGTGTACAACAGTTTGACATACGAGACAAAAACCGGACCTAAGTTGAGGCGTGGTAACAGAGCAAAGAGGTACGTCCAGCTGACAGAATCAAACGCTCTGTCGATGTCCGCCAGTAGGAGCACCGCCCGCTCCCCAGTCGCCCCCATCGCACCCACCGCTACCTGTGCCCGTCTGATATTGTGCCTTGTCGCTCTGCCCGGCATAAATCCCGCCTGATCCGGGTGGACCAGCTCTGCAACATACGGGAGAAGACGATTTGCCAACGCCTTAGCCAACAATTTGGCCTCAAAATTAATAAGGGAAATCGGGCGATACGACTCGTGTCTGTCAGGGGGCCTGCCCGGTTTCAGGAACACCACTATTTCAGCGTGACGCCAGTCATCCGGCAAGCAACCACCTTCCCGCGCCGCCTCCAAAGCCAGCCGATAGTGCGGTCCCAGCTGCAAATGAAATTTCTTGTAGAACTCACTGGGAAAGCCACTCGGTCCAGGCGCCTTGCCCGTGTTAAGTTGACCTAGCGCGTCGCCCAGTTCCTCCGCCGACAGGGGAAGGTCTAGAGCCGTCTTGGCCTCATCCGATATCACCCGGGGGGGAAGGTCAGCTATGAATTTGTCAATTGCCTCCGGTGGGAGACAATCACGCGAAGCGTATTGTGCCCTATAATAGTCGGCAAAACTCGTCGCAAGCGCAGCAGGGTCCGTCATGGCAATCCCCTCCCCGTCGGTAAGGCCCGGCAGAGAGATCGGCTGTAGAGTTTGCTGACACAGTCGGTGGAGCATAGTGCATGATTTGTCGCCCCACTGGTACACCCTACTCCGCGTGGCCAGCCAGGCTTGCCGAGCCTCGTCCAGTAGGATCGAAGCATAGGATCGCTGTGCCTGGAGAAGTAGCCTGAGCGCCACATCTCCTGCATCTCCACTACACTGCCCCTCCAAAGCTCTCACCGCAGCCGCAGCCGCTACAGTGGCCTCCTGACGCTTCCGACGGGCGGCAGCACACCAGGCGATGTCCACGCCCCGCAGCGTGGGTTTCATGGCCTCCCAGACCGTCACGCTGTCCATGTCTTCGGTCAAATTCTCCCGCCAATATTGGGCTATCGCACCGCGCATGTGGGTCGTATATTCCGTCCGTTGGAGATGCCACGAAGACATCCGCCAACGGAACGGCTGATGGGATTTACACAGTGCAATCCGCACTGCGACTGGGGAATGGTCCGACAATCCTCGAGGTTGGATCACGGCCTGCTTCACCCTATCGAGGAAGGCCCCGGGTACAAACACACAGTCCAACCGGGAAAAGGAGCCATGCACCGCCGATACATACGTGTATTCACGTGTCCTGGCATGTAGATGTCGCCATGCATCCACCCAACCTAGCCCATCGCTCATCGCTCATCGCTCTCAGACGCGTAGGGGTAGGCGCCCCCGCGGCCACCTGCATTCTCTGCCTGTCCAGACTCACATCCATCACATCATTCCAGTCACCCCCTATTACAGCCAGGCAGTCCGGGATATCGGCCCACAATTCAAACAGGCGCTCCGCCAGAGACCACTGCAGGGGAGGGGGAGCATACACACTGCCGAACACCACAGGTTCCACACCAATCATGCCTCTGACAAACACAAACCGACCCTGGGGATCAAGCCAACTGCGCTCGTGAGTATAAGACAAGCGTCGATGAATGAGGACAGCCACCCCTCTCGACCCCCTGGTAAAGCCTGCATGGAACACCTGGGTATAACCAAAACGTTGTAAACTCAGTACCTTCGTCCCTAACATATGTGTTTCCTGCAACAACATGACATCCGCCGAGTCCCTCTTACCCCAGCGCAGTACTGCTCCCCTTTTAATTTTGTCCAGCATTCCCCTGACATTCCAACTAAGAATCCTCATGGAGCCACTAACAGGCGCCGTCTCCGGGGAATCACCCATAGTCTCGGTGGGAGAGCATCTGGAAACCCTCGGACCTAGCCCAAGCACCTTGCAGCACAAAAATCACAGCAGCAAAAATCACGTGCATCCCCACCCAACTACCCTGCACCCCCCCCACCCCGTTCCCCAGCATGGCTTGTGTTTTTAGGTTTAGTTTGCGCTGTGCTTACAAAATTTCTTTTAACTAAAAGAAAAATCTTAAGAGGGGCTTAGAACCCACCCATTACGTACCTTAATTACTATTGTTTGGCTCCCACCTTCCTCTTGATTTATTTCTTCCTGTTGGTCAGCGCCTCCTCCTGCCTCCAGCTTCCTTTGCAGCTTTATGTCTTCGTCTTTGCTGTGGCGCTTGGACCAAGTACTGCTTCCTTCTGCCAATGTCCTTCTAAAGGCTGCACACTTGTGTTATTTACTTTCTAGGGCAGCACTCCATAAGAGTGCATCGTTTTGCAGTGTCTGCATTCCGTTCGTTGCTTGCCTATCCCTCCCACCACCTCACTCCCGTTGCTGCATGCCCCTTCCAGTGGACTGTTCCCATGAGGAGCAGGGTCAAGACAGATTTGCATATGACTGGATCCAAACTGAGGTAGCATGGTGAGGAAGAGCCCCATGGGTTGGGATGCTATCCAGAGTGATTGCCAGTGGTTAGACAAATTGCAAGTGTTCTTCCCATCATCTTTTCTTTGTTTCCCAGTAGCATATTATCGGATCATTCTAAGGAACTATTCAGAGTTATTTTGGAAGTCCATGATAAAACCCAAGATGTTGAAACCCCAACCTTACTGAGTGAAAAAAATCTTAAAGATCAATGTCTCTATTCTTTTATGTACTTTCATGCTTCTATGTGTGTTTTTCCTCCAGATGCCTATTTATGTTTCTTAGATTCCCTAGGTAGTTCTGAAAACTCCATCCTCTCAGAAATAATGCCTCAGGCAAACTGAAATGCTAACACCACAGGATGTTGTTGTATCATGATGGCATGTCTCTACTCACTGTGCTGTATGCACATTGCTCTTGTTTTATTACAAATCTCACATTTTAAAAGATGAGCTACTCTCTACTAAAATGTATATATATTTTGTGGCAGCATAGTCTTGCAGCATATGACCCAATGAATTAACTCCTCTTAACTATATGTATTTTCAGTGCTAATGTGGGAGAGTGGGACGCTGGTATATTTTGTGAATTTTATGGGAGGGCTACTAAGAAGGGCAGAAGAAGGACGAAGAAGATGAGGCCATGTTGTGCATGGCTTCCTCATGGTCTACCCCTGCTGAGACACAGTTCATGCATAGGATCAGCTGTGCAGTAAGCATTGATTGACAGGGGCATATATAACATAACACTGTAAATGTGTAGCTCTCAATAATGTAGAGCTTCCTACTTTGTGGTTTCAAGTGCAGAGTCATTTTTTTTAACATTATGGGCCTCACGCTCATTTTATGCTAGATGTCATTTGGACCCTCTTGATGGAAAACAACCCCCTGTTTACAATTACGCATTTGTAATTCTATATCTTGCAATATTATCGACCCAGGTACCTAATAGAGTGCTAAAAAAATACATAGCATGAGCAAACAAATGATGGTCATAAATAGATTGATAATCTAGGGAAGATAATGTAAACCATTCTGTCAACAGTACTTTATTCAACAGCTGGTGCAACGTCAGTGCCATGACAATTGATGAAAAGCCAGATTTTCAGGCGATCATGGAGTATGTCAATCTTGTAGTTTGTAAGGTTCACACTATGGTGAAGTCGCTCACTCCTATCTTCTGTGTTGGACACTTGTGATGCATCTTTCTAGTTTGACATGCTGATTTTTATCTTGATTGAAGTAAGCAGGTTAGTGAGGTGGCCTCATGTACAGGTGTAGTCATGCTTTGAGTATCGTAATCCTTCTCCTCTGAGTATTATGTTTTTGCTTCTAAGAGCCTTCATTAAAGGTACCTCACTAGCGCTGTCATCGTTTTAGAAATATACAACTTTTCAAAACTGAGAAGCCTGTTATCTTCAATGTGACCGTAATACCAGGCTTCTGCACCTGCTCACCTCCCTTACTGGCTCCAACAAGCTCACTGCAGAGGAAAGCAGTCAGCGGAAAGCAGTAGCAGTCAGCAGAGAGAGAGGTTACTTCGTTGAGCAGTGCTCAGCGCCCCGTTCAACCATTTGAAGAGCTTTCTGGCCTTGCAGTCACCTCCTGTAGCGAGCTCCATCATGCAGCCAGGCACTCGCAACATTTTGTCTTTCAGCAGTAGGCTATGGCGCTCAAAATCCTGCAACAAATATCAAACACCACCAGCCCGAGTTGTAGGCCGCACTCTCCTCTTGTCCCAAGTTCCAGAGCACCTAGTGGTACACTGAGTGTGGCAGCTTTAGGTGGCTTCCATGGAGTGTGAGCCCCATGGGACTCGCGGAGGCGGCGTGGCTATGGCCGAGGCGCAGCCTGCTAGTTGACCAAGTGTGCCCCACTGAGTCCGAACCGCCAAGGGGAGGGCGGAGCGGAGTGGTGCACGACTTGGACCCCCGCCAGCAAGTGCCAGTACGAGCTGGGCCCCCTGCCAACAAGCGCCAGCCAGAGGTGAAGGTATAAGACAACTAGGAGAAAGGAGGGCACCAATTGAACTCTTCCCACAACGCTGTATGAACATGGCGCTCAAATAGAAGCAGATAAGCCACAAGGGGACAGAAATGGTTTAGGATAAAAAAAGGGAAACCAGAAGAACAGCCATCCCACAAAACCTGGAGCAGTCCAAAGTAAATGCTCCACATTAAGGGCTCATAACACATTTCGTTCAAGCCCCAGGAAGCTTAATAATCACTTTTGACAGCTCAATGGCAGGAGAGGAAGAGACTGTAGTTAAATCACGAGGATCCCTTGGAGATAATAAGGACCAGCGTGGGTGGCACACTAGTGTGGGAACCAAAGAGACTGTCCCCCACACAAAACACAGGGAACTTGGAGACTCTTCAAAGTCAACAGCAAAGGCTAATAGCCCCCAACTGATTTAAGCTGAAATACACCAGTGGAATGAAAAGGATATGGAGGTAAACGTGGCCAACGTTATAATGACAGCCACCCCAAGACCAGTTCCAATTCTGATACCCGGAAAAAAAAACAGCATGTCAACTTCCCAGGAACAGACTGCCTAAACGGCTCCTTCCTACAAAAACTAGAACTGACAATTGAGAGAACCTTGGACCTAACCCCAAAAATCTTCAGAAAGAATGCAGATACAAAGACCCCCCAAGCTGAGGGATGGAGCCCGCAGGGCCAAGAGGCCCCGCAGGAGGTACTCCAAGAAGATCTAAATCTGAAAGCAGTAAGAGAACCACAAGACGCAATCGCCAGAGCTCTGATTTGGCTGTCAACAAAAATGGGAGTCCAAATTGATCTACTACAATCAATCACCCAGCGCCTTGCGAACCAGGATGACCAGCTGGGAAAGATGGAGGTAACTATTCATAATTACCAGGCTGCCTAAGCAGAGCTAGCCAAGGGCATCTGGGGAGTCTCCAACACAAATCCAAACAACCCCCAGGCCAAGAGCTGGGGAGAATGTGCACCCATCCTATATTGAAAAAATACCATCTTGCAAATAGCCCAGAAACCAAGGGGTCTAAGGTAGGGTACAGAAGCACAAACACTGTAGTAACCTAAAGCAGGAGGGTAGTAGAGGAAGCACCGATCAGCACTCTAACCCTCGCCCCATACAAAGAAGTAGTACCTGAGGTACCTACTAAAAAGGAAGCAGGAGCAGTGGCAGTGGCAGAAGCCCCTTTGTCAAGGAGGGCCAAGAAAAAGCTGAAAAAACAACTGAAGAAATCGAAAATCAAAAGAAGACCAATAATGCCAGCAATGCTGAATAGCAGCATCTCGGAAGACAAAAGTAACCAAAGACCAATTTTTCCTATTTTTAACATCAAGCAGCAAAATAAGACGTGCGCGATAAAGTAATTAAACACCCAGGTAACCAAGGCCCGACGGCTACAGAGCATGTATCGGGAGGGACCACAAACAACAGGGCCAATATCATCATACCAGGTAGAGGAAGAGGCAGCAGGGCCTTAACCTCTAAAGGAGGTTTTTTTATTATTTATTTATTAAATCTTTTTATTGAATTTAAGACCAAACAGCGGCTAACAAGGTCACCTTTCAGGGTTTTTCATGTATACAGCAGATCTTACAGAGGGTCCAATGTTACATCATCATCGTGGCAAAGGATAAATAAATCACAATCATTGGTCTTCAGCCTCAAGTACCTGTCTTCTAGTCTGGGGGGGTTCGCAGATGTTACCTCTGTATTCATTCCAATTTTCCCATATTTCCCCCCATTTACGGGGGCACCCTCGGGCTACATACACAGTCTTCTCTTGTAACATGCACCAGTCCATATCTCGTTTCCATTCAGAGAGACGTGGTGGCGTGGCTGCCCCCCAGAGTCTTGCAATGTTACGCTTAGCCACCATTTGGCCGAGCGTTACCCAGAGCCTGCCTCTAGCTGGTAAGTCCGTTGGCTCCCATATGTTTAGAATGCAACGCTTCACCTCCGGGCGAAACTCCTTCCCCCAAACAACCTGCATACATTGCACCACCTTCACCCAGTAGGCCTGCAACACTGGGCACTCCCATAGCATATGGAAGAAAGATCCAGTCATTCCGCACCCCCTTCTGCATTCATCACTCTCGCATCTGCCCATCCTTTTTAGCCGCGTGTTCGATATGTACACTCGATGCAGGATTTTAAGCTGGATGAGTCGCAGCCTAGACGAGATAGCCACCTCCATAGGGGAGGCTAGCGCAAACCTCCACTCTTCCTCATCAATTTCTAGCCCATCAGCCTCCCATCGTCTCTTAAGGTCGTGAAGCAGATCAGGAAGATTATTTATCAACTTCGTGTAGACGAGTGAGATTGCATGGTTCTGAATGTGCCCATCTAACAACCTATCCTCGAGGGGGGATGCTTGTGGGGGCACAGTGCCCTGTGAGATGTTTTTCTGCAGTGAGTGACGGACTTGGAGGTATCGAAAGTACTCAGTGTCTGCTAGCTCATATGTCGTCTGGAGGGAGGGAAAGGACTTGACCCGTTAGAGTCCCATAAATCCCCTATCCGGGAGATACCGATAAGGTCCCAGTTCCGGAACCCCTTCGTACGGCCCAAGAGGCCAAGCCGTTCCGAAACCCAGAGAGGAGTGGCCAGAGTAAGCCTATTGTGCCAACCCATGTGTCGTTGAACATTGTGCCACAACTGCACTGTGTGGAGAGTCGGCCCAGTAAGCGCATGTTTGCCTGGACGTGAGTACAGCGCTGCTTCATAGTTCCCCCCCCTCCCCCCGGCAGGAGCCACCTATCCATGCCATATCTGGGGTCATTACCGGTGCAGTATGTGCCCTGGTTAATGGCCGATAAATGTGCGGCCCAGTAGTACCTACGTATGTCGGGCAGGGCAATCCCTCCGTCGTACCACCCCAGCGTCCGCTTCTGCAGAGCTATTCTGGGTGAGCCGGACCACAGTCTCTGCGCCGCCTCAATAGCCTTGAAATATGAGGAGGGAATCAAGTCAGGGTAGTTTTGCAGGGCGTAAAGAAATCGGGGTAGCGCCATCATTTTAAATAGTGCTGCCCGGCCCAACAGGGAGACCAGGAGCTTCTGCCAGGCAGCAGATTCGCGCCTAAGCCTCGTGAGGGGCGGGAGCAAGTTTTTATCGTACATGGCGTTCTTTTCTTTCGATACAAAGATGCCCAAATACGTGAAGCCCTCAGTGACCACCTTTATGGGACAGTCACGTCGAAGAATGGGGATGGCACCATTGAGGACGTATAATAGGGATTTACTCCAGTTGATGCTGGAGTTCTTACCAAAGCTTGTAAAAATATCCAAAGCCACGATCAAAGACTTCTGGGGTCTCGAGAGATAGAGGAGGATGTCGTCTGCGTACAGGGAGATCCTGTCATTGTAGTCCTTTAAGGGAGACATCCTGGCTGATCCAGGTGGCCAGTAGCTCAAGGGAGAGGGCAAACAGAAGGGGCGAGAGTGGGCACCCCTGGCGGGTCCCCCTCTTCAGGTTGAAGGCCTCTGAGACCTTGTTGTTCACGACCACCTGGGGAAGCGGCTCGGAATAAAGGAGCCGCACCCAAGAGATGAAACATTTTTTTTTTTTTTAAACTTTATTTGTCATTTTCAGAAGCAACGCACATAGACCATCAGCAATAGAAAAAATACACACCATCTTATAGTACAGGACACCCAGAGTGACAGCCCTCAGGTCAAAAATAAATGCGATGTCCAAAGGGAATGGGGTCGTTCTCAGCAGGCGATCGCAGCCCCTAAATAGCCCCGTGTTCCATAACATTCCCACCCGGCCCATGCAAACAGTGTTCAGTAGCAGCGCATAAGGTGTAACATCAGCACAAGCTAGCCCACTCCTTCTGGGTACAGTTGATTGTCTAATTGCGCCTGGCGTTCTGCTGCGAGTTTAGCAATGTATGTGCGGTACGGCCCCCATATGTCCAAGGGTCTAGATGATGTAGGGATGGTGGAGGAGTATTCGACACAGTTAACATTGCAGGAGGCCAAGCTCTTTAACCATGATTTCACCGTCGGACTCCTCGCGGAGCACCAAAGCAAGGCCACCTCTCGCTTAGCTAACAAGAAGCCCAGCGTCGCGAGTCTGCGAACTGCTAATGGAAAGTTCGTCACAAAGCCTAACAAAGCTATTTCGGGGGTCGGAGTCAGTGGGACGCCTAGTATTTTGCCAAATGCGGTGTGTACCTGTAGCCAGTAATCTTGCAGTCGGGGGCAGGTCCATGAGAGATGAGGAAAATCAGCATCCGCAGTGTTACACTTTGGGCATTTAGGGGAGCGGGAGGGGTCTATTCTGTGGGCCAGAGCAGGGGTATGGTACAAACGCCGCAGGAATTTAAAATGAATGAGCTTGTGTCGCGTGTTCAGTGACACTGTTTTGGTTACAGCGCAGCACTGGGCCCATTCTACATCTGAGATCTGCTTCCCCAGATCCTTTTCCCATGCCAGTCGGACCTTCGCATCAGCTGCAGGAGTGGCCGCGATGCTGAGTCCGTAAAGTTTAGTAATCATGTGTGCCCCTGATGGATGTTGAATGACAGTAGTCAGAGGTTGCGCCTCCTCTGGAGCCAGTGGGAAGGTGGGAAATGTAGCTCGTAACAAGGACCGCAATCGGGACAGTACAAAGGAGTCCATGAAATTGCGGTCCTGGAAGCGGGGGTCCTCCGTCAGACTAAAGGCATGTCCGTCCGGGAATAGGTCACCCACTGTATTTAATCCGAACTTGGAGAGTGTAGTGCGCACCACCGTTTCGCCAGTGATCGGAAGCCAGTGTGCATTAGGGAGGGGGAGGAGTGGGGAGTAGAGTATATCAAGTTTAAGTAGCCTCCGGAGTTTCTCCCACGCCCAGCAGGTGGACGATACCGTTTGGATATCCTGAGTGTCGCGTGGGATCCCCTTCGGGAGCATTGTAGCCAAGGAGTGGGGTAACACCAGGTCCGCCTCCGGTTTCAAGAACAGTATGCGTGCATCTGGGTGGAACCATGGATATGCGAAGGAACATTGTGCTACCAAAAAATACAGATAAAAATTGGGTACTCCCAGGCCACCCCTCTCGTAGGGCAGGGTCAAAACGTGCCACGCCACTCGAGGGGTTTTGTTGCCCCATATCAACCGTAGCAGTAAGGTCCGTAGCTGCGTGAAAAAGATTTTAGTCAGAGGTATTGGGATGTTATTAAATAAATACAAAAACCGGGGCAGTACCACCATTTTCACTATGGCAATGCGCCCCACCATAGAAAGCGGCAGCCGGAGCCATTTGTCAATGTTATCTTCCAAAAAGTGTAATGCTCTGCCATAGTTGAGTCGAATAATGTCCACCGTGTTTAGATGGACGTGTATACCCAAGTATTTCACCGATTCATCACACCGCTCCAACGGGTACTCGCAGTCCCAGGGTGTAGTGGCGGCGGTCAGCGGAAAAATAAGGGATTTGCGCCAGTTCATGCGCAGCCCGGAGTAGGTGCCAAACCGCGTGATTTCCGCTAAAAGCGGTGCCAAGTTTTCGGCTGGTGCCCGGACATAGAGTATCAGATCATCCGCATACAACGATGCCAGTAGAGGACCAGTACGAAATTGCAGGCCCCGGAAGCTGTGATTTTCCTGGAAGTGACGAACCAAGGGGTCCATCGCCAATATGAACAATAAGGGGGACAATGGACACCCCTGTCTCGTGCCTCTGGACAGGGAGAACGCTGCTGTAATGGTGCCATTCAGGCGTATACGAGCCGTGGGTTTAGTATATAGCAACGCCACTGTGGAGATTAAACACTCCGGCATGCCCATCCGTCTCATAATGGAGAGGAAAAAGGGCCACTCTAGGGAGTCGAACGCCTTTTCAGCGTCTAAAAGCACTGCGGCTGCCGGGGTGTTGGGGTCTACCCGATGAATCACTGCGAATAAGGTACGCAGATTTAACGAGGTGGAGCGATGCGGCACGAACCCCGATTGGGCGGGGGATATGATGAATTCCATTAAAAGTGCCAGCCGTGTGGCCACTACCTTCGCCAAGATTTTATAGTCTGTGTTCAAGAGCGAAAGGGGCATATAGGAGCCACAGAGGGTCGGTCTTTTCCGGGTTTCGGGAGCAATATGATTACCGCTTCCCTAAACGTGGGGGGTAAAACACCCGTCTCCAGAGCCTCAGCATAGACCTCTATTAACTCCGGCACTAGTTCCTCCTTGTAGGCCTTGTAGAAATCGGCCGAGAAGCCATCGAGACCTGGAGCAGCTGAGCCTCGTAGGGCGTCTATGGCTTCCACCAACGAGTCGGTTGTTATCGGGTGTGCAAGGAACTCATGCATGTGTCTTTCCAGAAAGACCAGCGCAATTTCGTCAAGATAAGCGCTTTGGGCGCGTAGATCGGTGGTAATGGACGAGGAATAGAGGGTAGTGTAATAGGTTAAGAAAGTGTGGGATATTTCGGGGGTGGTATGTAGTAGTGTTCCGTCCGGGGTCGCTATTCCCGTTATGTATTGCGCCTGCCTCGGTGGGCGGAGTAGGTGCGCCAATAGCCTCCCGGGTCTGTCACCCTCCCCATATTGCCGTGCTGAGTGTTGTGTGGCTAGGAAGTGTAGTTCTCTATCGGCCGCCTCCCGAAACTCCAGCAGTAGGGAAAGGCGGCGCGTTTCAAGTGTCGCAGAAGGGTGTCGGAGCTAGTCCTCCTCCACAGTTCGGATGTCGTTCTCAATGCGTGTAAGTGTGGATCTAATCGAGCGCAGGACCCCCACATGTGTAGCTATGCATACCCCTCTGATAGTGGCCTTAAACCCCTCCCACAAGGTTGCATGCGTGTCCACGGACCCCGCGTTCAGTTCAAAATAGTCAACAATGGCGGTCCGGATTGTTTCTGTGAACACTGTGTCAGCGAGGGCCTTACCGGGGAACCGCCATTGCCGTTCAAAGCCGCCAGGTCGTGGGATACCCAATTGAAACGCCACTGGGGAGTGGTCCGACAATGTACGCGGCAGCGTGGTGTGGGACGTCACCCAGTCAGCCACCCCGGGGGAGAGCAGCCAGTAATCTAGTCTCGTCCAAGTGTTATGGAAGCTGGAATGGTGTGTATACTCCGGAGATTTCCCGTGTAGTCTAGCTTCGATGTCTATGAGGGAGTAGTCATCACAAATGTCAACCAGGACTGGTCTGGAGTGTTTCCTAGTGTCTGCAGCAGCCGAAGTCCCGTCACGTGTGGGGTTAAGGAGTAAATTAAAATCCCCCCCAACAAGAATGTGGCCAGTGGCTATCGTGGCCAGTGTCGTCTGTATGGCCTGAAAGAAGGCTGGGGTGTCAGTATTGGGGCCATATACATTTACCAGGGTAACCGTCTGATGAAACAGTGAGCCCATCACCATCAAGTAACGGCCCTCCGGGTCAACTACCACGGAGTGCAGTATGAAGGGTATTCGTTTATGAACCAAAATGGCCACCCCCCTGGAGTATGCTAAAGTCTGAGAAAAAGCGGTGCGAACCCCAGCTCCTAGCCAGGAGCCGGGACCCTGTGGGACTCAGGTGCGTTTCCTGAAGAAACGCAATGTCGACTGTATGTCTGCCTAGATAGTTGAAGACCTGCCTGCGTTTCCTCGTGTCAATCAGCCCCCTAACATTCCATGACATCAGGGTAATCCGGGACGAATCATCCCGCCTGGGCTGTCTAGCCATGAGTGTTTGTGTCCATGCGTCCGAACCTGGGTGTGTCAGGGTCCACTGAGACATGCGATGGAATGTGGTGTGTGCTTGCAATCCGAGTGCAAAATACTTCCAAACTAACCAATAAACCTTCCCCACCCCCTCCCCCCACCCAGCCTCCAAACAACCCAGGGAGGCATATCCCCATGAACCATGCAGTGAGCCAAACAAAACACAGGGTTGCAAAGTACATTGACAAATTACAGCTCAACTGCAGTAAGAAAATGAGTAGAGAGACAACAGTGGCATCCGCCATGGGGTGTGGCAACGCCACGCCGGTCGGGGAGTGAACTGTAATGGAGAATCAGAGCTTGCGTAACCAAACCAGTCCGGGCGCCCGAAAGGCAACAAGAGTACAACTTCAGCCCGAAGTGTCTAGATAGTGTGTTCAGCCATTGCCCGTTTCGGCAAATAGATCGTCGCTGGCCTGGGAGGCATTTCTGATCGGGGAGGCTGGCGGGTGTGTCCCAGACCGAGATGGGCCCTCATCTCGACGCTTGTAATGCTGGCAAAATTCCTGGGCCTCCGTCGGTGTTTCAAAGATGTGGGGCCTGCCATCAATGTCCACTTTAAGCCTAGCCGGGTAAAGCATTCCGTAGCGCAGGCCAAGATTCCGTAGTGTGGCTTTAACTCCATTAAACTTTTTGCGCGCCTCCTGGACCGTGAAGGTGAAATCAGGAAAAAAGGAGAGTGTGTTGCCCTGCCAAGTCACCACACCACGATCTCGAGCCGCCCGGAGGACCGTGTCGCGGTCTCTGAAATTCATGAGGCGGGCTATGATTGGGCGCGGCGGGAGACCTGTTCTGGGTCGGGGCCCTAGTGATCTGTGGGCACGTTCTACCACGAATCCCTGCGTGAAGGAGTCACGGCCAAAGAGATCAATGAGCAACTGTTCAACAAACGTGTCCATCCGGCCAGTTTGCGTCGTCTCCGCCAAGCCCGTAATGCGTACGTTGTTTCTTCGTCCCCGGGCCTCGAGATCTTCGTTTTTGATGGCCACTTCCTTGAGGATCCTCTCCACCCTCTCCAGTCTCTTCAGAGATTTCGTCGCGCCATCTTCCACATCAGAAATCCTGGATTCTGCCAGGTCCAGACGTCTGTCGTGTGCCTATATCTAGGAGCCCATGTCCGCCATGCGGCGCTCCAGACTGTCAAATCGCCCATCCAGTGCCTTGAAACCAGCCCTCATCTCCGTCATCATGGCTGTCATGAGGGAAGTGGCATCCTCTCGGTCCTCACCTCCCGTCGCCTCCATTCGTGTCTCTGGAGGGGGGTCAGTGATGGGAAGGGAGGCTCCAGCAAAGTTCAGTTTGCGCTGATTTAGATCTCTCTTTCCCATTGCGGCCGTTCTGCAAGGCCACCCGGTCAAGGCCTCCGCGCTCGTTCCCACACACCAGCGCTTTTCAAAATAGCCGTGTGACTGGGCAGGGCAATGGATCAGTCACCCTCGACGGCGGCTGGTTAGGGCTAAGCCCGGTCCGAGGCCCAGGCAGCAAGGAGTGGCGTACTGTGTGCAGTGGGCCAGGCGAGCAAGGAGCAGGTCTTTCAGGCTCTCTCGTGGTCCGTCAGGCCAGGCGGCGAGTCGGTTGTCCCCTTCGCCAGCGCCCCGGGGGGCAGGGGGAGGTCATTAGCGTCGCAGACACGAGGCCGGGCAGCGCCGGCGCAGCAGTACCCAGAGCGGCCCCGCAGGCCAACCGCCAAGCAACCCGCCCCCAGCGCCGGGTCTACGTCTCCGCCGCGGCCCTAATGGAGCTCCCGGCTTAAGCCCGCCCCCAAGGCCGAAGGGCTCGCAAGCGAGTCCGGCGCTCAGGGGGAGCCGGGTAGCAACAGGACCGCCGCAGAGCCGAGCCCCCAGCCCACAGGACGCGGACAACACCGCGGTCGGACCCCGCTGGCCACCTAGGCGCCCCACGCGCAGTCCGCCCTACCTCCGCTCCGCGCCGCCGCAGCCTCCCGCGTCCCGGCCGGCCGCCGGTCGGGTCGCCGTATCTTCGGATCCGCTGCCGCCACCTTCACCAAATTTGCATCCGTCGTGTTGTGGAGGATGGTGTACAGGATCGCGGGTGTGGATGCACTTTAGGAGCGGGGGTTACCGCATTGTACGGGCGTTAAGTCCCCGGGCCGGCGGAGCTTCAGCAAGAGGCGGCCATCTTGGTCTCCTCCTCGTCCACGCCCCCACCCAAGAGATGAAACTTGGGCCAAAGCCCAGTTTGCGAAGGACCGCCATCATGTAGGACCATTCGAGGGTATCGAAGGCCATTGTAGCGTCGAGTGACACCACCACTGCATCTTCACCTATCATGTGGCTTCTCTCTAGCACCCCATTCAGCCGACGGAGATTAAGCGCCGTGTTACGATGGGGCAAAAATCCGGATTGGTCCGGATGCACCAGGGTGTTGAGGACCGGCTGAAGCCTATTAGCAAGGACTTTCGCCAGTATTTTTGGTTCCGCGTTTAGCAGGGAGATAGGCCTGTACGAGGTGCACAGCTCCCTAGGCTTCCCTTCTTTAGGAATCGCTACAATGGTTGCTAGCCTTTGGTCGTGGGGTAATATCCCTTTGGACTTGCTTTCTTCAAACATACTCTTGAGATAAGAGCTAATGCCATCCGGCTTGAGCTTGTAGAGCTCAATCGGGAGGCCGTTCGGCCCAAGCGCTTTCCCAGTACGGAGATCCCTGATGGCGCGTTCAACCTCTGCCGCAGTGAGCTGCGCTTCCAGTAGATCGCGTTCCACGTCAGAGAGGGCAGGCATCCTAAGGTCAGCTAGTCTGAGTCTTCTTCCGGCCGGTCAGACCCCTGCTATAGACAGCCCGATAATGACGAGCAAATTCTGTGACTATGTCATGTGGTTCTGTTACCACAGAGCCATCCAGTGTGCGGATTTCAGCCACTACCTTGCTCGCCTGTTATTTTTGTCCAGCCATGCCAGGAGCCTACCCGCCTTGTCTCCCTGGTCATATATCCTGCCCTCCCCGGTGGCAGCCATCCTCTTCGCTGTTTCCAACACCATCGCCTGATATTCCGCTGTCTTGAGGGACAGCTGGTGACGCGCCCCGGGCGTGTCCTCAGTACGCGCCACCACCTCCAGCGCCCCCATGTCTGCCTCGATTGCCACGAGTTGTGCCTCCCTTTCCTTCCGCCAGCCAGCAATTGCCGACAGGGCCTCCCCTCTGAGGACTGTTTTAAAGGCCTCCCACAGTGTAATCGCCGACGCCACTGAACCGTCGTTGCTTTCAAAGTAAATTGTTATTGAAAGGGTCAGCGCCTTGCGTAGGTCTTCATTGGGGAGGTACCAGGCATTAATCGGTGCCACGCACCCCTCCTGCCTGTTACCCACAGTTAGGTAGGCCATAACCGGCGGTCAGAGATACCTCTCGCCAGGTGCGCGGCTGCGCGCACTGTCGTATCTTGATGTAGAGGAGTAAGGATGTGGTCTAGGCGGGAGAAGGAGTGGTGCGGCCCCGAAAAATACGTGTATTGTGTGTCAGTGGGGTGTGTCAGACGCCATATGTCTGTGAGGCCAAACGTCTCTAGGAAATCTCCCAACCATCTTTGTCCCCTTGGAAACTCCCTGGGTGGGTGTCTGTCTAGCGTACCGGAGACTACTGCATTGAAGTCCCCCCCCCTATGAACAACTGTCTGTCCGGGAGGGAGAGGAGGAGTTTACCAAGGTCAGTGTATGCCTGCGACTGGAGACCTGGAGGGGCATATGCGGATATTAGAGTCCGCCTGCGCCCCTCCCATTTACCCGAGATTGTGGCAAAGCGGCTCTGCAGGTCTGTATCTGTGTGGTCGGGAAGGAAGGGAAAGGTGCGTCGAAGAAGGATGCCCACACCCCGGGACCCAGTGGTGAAACTAGAGTGGGTTACTAAAGCATAGCCATATCTATTCAGAGCGTGGCAAGCATTACCCAACAGATGAGTCTCCTGTAATAGCACAGCGTCAGCCTGGTTGCCCTTGATGAACTGAAGTACCATGCGTTTAAGTTTATCCCCGAGCCAATTAACATTCCAACTTAGTATCTTGAGGCTTTTGTCCCATTTCTTAGCCATAGCCATCGTTCACATCAGGCGCGGACCTTTGAACCTCTGCCCACCAGATCTTTTGAGGACCTCTCATTTGTGACCAAACAAACATTCCCCCCCCTTCTCTAACTCCCCCCCGCCCCCCCTCCCTCGTCCCCTCTTCCTCCGGCTCCACCCCCCACCCCCACACCTCCTGCACCCCCGTCCCTTCCTAGCCCAACTGGACTCATGGATCCCCTTCAAAACAACCCCCCTCCCTGCTCCCTGCTCTGTAGGTTCAAAACTACCCACTGCCCCAATTAGCAGAGCGCCTATCGCCCAACCCCGACCCAGGAGTGAGGAACCTCCCCTCCCGGGAAACCTCTGTGCCGGCTCCGACTCCGTCCGCCGTGCCTGTACTGCCCCCAGACTAGAAAAGTCCCTTCAGTCATGGAGCACCACTAACCAACAGCGAAGTCCCGGAGTTATTTGGCAAAATAATGACCTTCCCCACATTAATTCAAAGGTCGTAAACATCACAGTTGCAGTATACGTTACAGTTCAGCAGGGTACGGTCCGCAATTAAGGTCCTCAGCGTGCAGCCGCGTCTTGGCCTGAATCCCATCTGGGACTAGCTGATCTGGAGCGCCATGGTTGCTGGCTTCGTGTGTCCCCTTCTGACTCGTCCGCGGCTGACCCAGGGGATGGGCCCCGAACTTCTCGCCATGTGCCCTGATCCTGCTGCTCCTGGGCCGCCGGTGCCGCCGTGTCAAGCCATTCCTGGACCGCCTCCGGAGTAGTGAAGAAAAGTGACTTGCCTCCCACGATGATCTTTAGCTTGGCTGGGAAAAACATCATGTATTTTATGCCCCGGTCTTGTAGCGCCGCCTTCACCCCCAGGAAGGAGCGACGTTCCTGCTGGACCTGTAGGGTGAAGTCAGGAAAGAAAAAGATGGTGGCCCCCTCATACTTCAGGTCGCCCTGTTGCCTTGCTACCTGGAGGATAGCATCCCGGTCTCTATAGTCCAGTATTTTGGCAATGATCGTTCTGGGTGGCGCCCACGGCTTGGGTTTGGGGACCGGTGGGCCCGTTCAATCGTCAATATTTTTGACAAGCGTTTAGGCTTCAAGTGTTGGAGGATCAGATCTTCAAGAAACAGTTCCACAATTGGCCCTTCCATTCCCTCCCGCACACCTACCACTTGGATGTTGCTTCTTCGGGCCCGCCCTTCCTGGTCCTCGAGGCGGAGGGCCATCTGGCGATGCTGGTGCACTAGCTCGTTGATCCGACCTTCCAGCCGTTTTTCAGAGGTCTGTAATGCTTTGATGTCTGTCTCATTTGTCTTTGATCTATCCGTGGTCTTACTCAGGTCTGTGCACAGCAGGTTTACCTCGATGGAGATTTTATCCATTTTGGTTTCGAGGTTGGTGCCTAGTGTTTGAATCGCGGTCATTATTGTCGTTAGGAATGGTTCCACTTGGCCTGCCTGGTCCCCACCAGCCGCTCACGTCTGGGCCTGGCCCAGTGGCACCGCGTATTTGTCCAGTTTGTTAGTCTGAGTGGACGCAACTCCCTTCGGCCTCATGGCGAACAGGTAGTGTCCCCTCGGCCCAACCGTCAGGGCCGCTCGAGCGACGGAAGGCACGCGGGGAGCTCCGGCGCGTCCGCCCCCACAGCCCGTGCGGTGGATGTCTTCATGTGGCCGGGGAAACTCCAACTCGTCTACTCGGATCAAGTGGCAAAGGTGAGCTCAGCACCTCTGGCCCCAGCTTACCGATCCTGGCCAAGGACGTCTTCTCCCGGTCCAGTCAAGCCTCTCACGTGTTCAGTGCCCACCACTGCGAAGACTGTGCCGCCGGGGGTCCAGCTCCACGCCACCGCGACAATACTTGGATGACGCAAACACTGGCCTGTCCACTGTCTCCAGGCCTCCTCACCTCTTCTGGTGCCCAAGCCTCGTGTAGGGCCCAGTCGCCCTTCGCCTTGCGCTGCTGGGGGACCCGTCCCCCCGGGACTTCCCCGCAGGACCCATTCGATGTCGCCCCATTGTGCCGGTCTGTCACCTCCGCGGGATCGCAGTCGCCCTGTCTTCAATTCTGGAGCCCTCTCCCCGCTCGGGGGTATTCGCGGGGGCCTGGCGCTGGACACCAGGCACTCCCTTCTCTCCGAGTCTCTGGGCCCATCTCCCACTTGGCCTCACACTGGCGCAAAGACGATGTGTTTTGGTGCTTCCGGGATACCTCCGTTTCCTCCACCCCCCCCCCCCCCCCCCCCTTGTTGCGCCGCAGTTCTCAGGCCTCACCGGGTGCTTGAAAGATGGCGCGGCCCGGGCGCCGCGTCAACAGGACTTTTTGCGGGCCAGCGGCCCTCTTCCGGCCCTCGTGGTGTGAGTAGGCCCCAAGTGCAGCCCCACCCGGCGCGGGGGTCCCAGGCACCGCAGACCCCCGGCCCCACCGGGCGTCTGAAAGATGGCGCGCCTGGGCGCCACGTCCACAGGTCTTTGTGCAGGCCGGCAGCCCTCTTCCGGCCCTCGTGGCGTGAGTAGGCCCCAAGCCTGGGCCTCGAGTGCAGTTCCACCCGGCCCGGGGGCTCCAGGCAGACAGCTCAAAGTCCGCCGCGGCTGGAAAATCGGCCGCGCTGGGTCGCGGAGCTCCGGTTTTCGCTCTGTTCGGTGGCACTACCCAGTAGGGGGTCAGGGCGCTGATGTTGAGGCGCCCTGGCCAGGATTTTGGGCGGATTTGTGCTGGGGCAGCTTCGGTCCCGGCGGAGCTTGGCTCTCAGGCGGCCATCTTCTCTGGCGCCTGGCCATGCCCCCCCCTAAAGGAGGTTGTTAACACATAAACCAGAGCACGATCGGAGTTTTCACACAGTAGGGCGATATACACCCCACTCCCTCAGATCACGCAGAAGATAAAAGAAAGCTGGGCTGGATTGTTAAACCAGGGAAGCAGGCAGACTACTGATAAGAGCCCCTAACTACTCTCCAATTCAGGATTCTCATAGCTCCACCCTGGGGGAGGGTAAACGACCACTGATCTCGTCCAAGCTCAATAATAATCCTGCAATCCACAAGGTTGTGTTTTTTTTTATTTAAATTTAAAAATTATATATATATTTTTTAATTCTCTATATTGTTTAGCTTGCAAGCAGTACTAATCACAGGGCACTCCAATAGGAGGTGCATTATTCCACCAACAATTGGTCCATCAAATGGTGTCTACACAAGCCGTTTTTACTATTGTAGAGTTCACCCCAACTCAAATAATCCCCCCCACCGCCAACCCCCACCCCCTCGGCACTTGGAATAGCATTTCAATAAGTCCCGAACAGTCCAGTGTAACATGCATCACATTGTCCAACCATCACTTCTCATTACATATATAGTCCAACACAGCATACAAGATATTAACATAGGTCTGGCCTGCCCAGTACATACCCCGTGAGGGGAGCCCAAAAATCCTTGTGACGAGATGCCTCTGGTAGTTTCTCCGCATAGGTGACCAGCTGGTCCCTACAATACAACAAATCACGCATCCATTGTTTCACTGTTGGAACAGCCTTAGCCCCCCACCTCTGCGCAACCGCTCGCTTAGCAAATAACGTGGCAATGGTAACCAATCTTCTGTTACAGGGTTTAAGCTTGTGAACCCATCCCAACAGACATACAGCAGGCAAACACGCTACAGGTTCCATGACAGCCTCTGTAAGCACCTGTGTAACCCGTACCCAAAACCCGGCAATGCCTGCACAGCACCAGTCCAGGTGCAGGAAATCTGCGTCTTCCTGTCCACAACGGATGCAGCACGCACTCTCTCTTAGCCCAAAATGTTGTAACTGAAGTGGGGTATAATAAAGTTGAAGTAAATATGTGAAATGTATTATTCGGAGATTGCAATTTGCTGTCAGCCGTCCCGTCAATTCACAACAAAATTTCCATTCGACCAATGTCAGAGAGGAATCCACTGCCGTCGCCCACCTACTATACGAGGGGGACTCCGCTAGTTCAGTCTCCCGAAGAGAAGCATTATATAATTTTGTGATCAAGCCCCTCCGTTCCTCCCCCGCAAGCACTGCCTGCAGTACCTGTAGAGTACGTGGTTCCGCCGGGAATTCTGGGTAAATATCACGGATGGCTTGTCTCACCTGCACATATGTAAAGCCCAGCATCAGACCTGCGCCATGATGGCTCTGCAGATCCGAACACGAGATTGTGCTTATCCCCAGGTATACAGTCAAAGGCTCTTATGACTTCCTGAATAGGTCCAACATTTTACGACTATTCGGCCACATCGCCACCCTGGCACAGATCACATTGGAAAATCTAGAGTGGATAAAGTTCAGAAGGTTAGACAGCGACACCCATGGAGATTCCATCTAAGTCGGGTTCAGCCAACAGCAATTTCAACAGGCGGTCTTAGGTGAAGCCCAACAACTAGCAAATTGGGGCATTGAGGTCCAAGCACTTAGCCTGCCGAAATATCCAAATGTTATTATCCCTAAGAACGACAGGTGGTTGTCTCAATTAATCCTGAAAGCAACAACTAACAACAGTTCAGGCGGGAGAAACAAACTCGAATTATCAAGAACTCTGATCAAAATTTGCATCTCCCACAGAGATAAACAGTGCAGAGTGCAGACTAACCAACTGTAGCAGGCCTCAATGGAAAATCCCTGGCAACAGCATTCCTAATACAAGACACAACGATGACTGTATAGGAAGAATACCAACAATCAGATGTTCTCATTTCATGGAACATCACAGGGCTAAGTAATACCTTTAGGGTTAAGGCTACGCAGGGACACCTTGCAAAGGGGGACATATTATGTTTTCAGGAAATCTGGGCAATGTCAATTACCCCAATTTTCGGATTTTATGAACATCATATAGCTGTGACTAAAAAGAACATCTTTGGATGCCCATTAGGTGGCTTATCCTTCTTCTTAAGTCATGCCTGTAAATTTAAAACCGCAGTTATGAGCATAAAAACCCCTGACCTCCAAGCCATGACAATTGAAGGACTCGGTAGGAGCCAACAGCCTTATTGCCTGCTGTTAATAAACTGCTATATTAACCCAACAAGGAGCCAAACACAAACTTCCATGGAAACCTTCATTAGCATTTTGGAAGAAGTTCCAATTCATTTTGAGCACTACAATGTAGTCATCGCTGGAGATTTTAATACGAGAGGACTGGATAATACACTCCAGACACACTCAGCACTGGGAATAAGCTTGGGCCACGGTTCTCTCTTCTCAAAAGTTACTATCCACTCGTGGAATAAAAAAAACTCAGCTGCCCCTCACAATCCCCTAAGCCGACCTTTAGGAACTTATCTACTATATACTATAACCTAATCAACGAGAGGCAGGCCCACAAGATGAGCGACTTCATAGTGGACGATAGAGAGGAAAGTGATCATAGGCCACTCCGTGCCAGTTTCCACCTTGCACTGCAATCAGCTGACGTCCAGGAAACAAAAGATGGAACCACAGGCGAAGAGCGACGCAAAACCCTCAAAAGACTAAAATGGACTGTCAACCTCAGAGACAGACTGACGGAGTATGAAGCAAAAAGGGAAGAAGATCTCCAGACAAGGTCCACAACGAACATTATAGGCTACTGAGAAATTTTGATATTGGACCTAAACAAGAGCTGCAGCACAAAACAATCGCCTCAGGAGCCACGAGCACCGAAGTGACTGAAACAACGCAAACGTGCTCTTAGGAAGGCACCCAAGGCAAAAAAGAAAGGAGACTCTTCGTTGGAGGTGACTTCCATATAGGTCCTGCGAACAACATACAGGAAGAAAGTATGGGAGTTGCAAGAGAAAGCTTAAGGAAACAACTCCAAGCTTTAGATATACATCAACCGACTGAGCTCCCGAAGCCCGCCCAAAGAGAACAGCGTTGCAGGCAATGAGTGGGAGCTGTATGTGAAGGGACTGTATATGAGTAATCTGCTTGAGGCTGGCCCCTTTACCACTAAGAGCATCCAAGTTGCAGCCCAAGACACAGAGACTCTGCTCAAGAGCGTACAGGAAGCAGTCGCAGTGACCATCCAAAAGGCCCGCTTCACGGAAGGGGAGACCGCTAGAACCTGTCATGCCCCGAGGTCCCACTCGAGAAGCAGCTCTAATTGCCTGGGCACTATAAAGGTCGCACTACACCAACGGAACGCCGCTTTGCGTTCTAGAGACTAGCCCTCACTTCCGTGTTTTCTGTCCCTGTACGATTTGCCTGACTTCCGGTTCTTTGGACGGTTGTTCCCTGTGTTGATTCTCTACCTCCTCCGCGAGGGTGTTCTGTTCGTTTGTTATTCTGTGGCCGTCCTTCAGTTACGCTTTCACGCTGACGCCCTTTCCTTTGGTGTCAGCGTATTCTGTTGCTTTCTTAAGAGTCCGCACAAACACGCTTGGTGTAATCCGTGTTTGTTTTCGTTTCTATTTCCTGTTTCCTTGTGCTCCGCCCGGCGGCCGGGTCCTTCCCCGCCATCCGACCGGGCACAGCCATCTCACGTTTCCCTTCACCTGGTACTCCGCCCGGCGGCCAGGTCTTTTCCCGCCATCCGGCCGGGTACTGCTATTACTGGTTCCCCTGCTCCTGGTGTTCCGCCCGGCGGCCGGGTTTTTCCCCGCCGCCCGGCCGGGCGCTGCCTATTGCATCTGCATCTTGGTTCACTGGCAGGAGCTGACTCCCGTTGGATGAATCACCCTACCAGCCTTCCCTTTGGCATTTTGAAATACTATTGTTTGGGGCACTTGTGTGGACCAGTGTGTGGTGTGTTTTGAGGCTTGGCTACTAAGAATCGCGGTACCAGCGCGTTGCGCTGCCTTTCTTAATATATGTTGGGGGGTTACTGTTGTGGATGACTAATGGTGATATCGTCTGGCAGATTTAAACTTGTACATACTCCAAAGGAGAGGCTCACACACGCGCACCCCGCCTTGAAGTAGAATTGGATGTTCTTCCAGTTTGCTCCAGAGAATAGCGGGGTGAGATTTACAAATCATTTACCTTCACCTGCTAGCATAGAGGGGGATAGAGTACTTATTATCTTTTTATCTTGTCGTGTACAGAAAGCGAACACCATATTCTACCCACCAGCAATATTTCAAGGTCCAGACGATTAGTTGTGGTAGGTGATATTTGTGTACATATATATATAGGCATTGTGCATATACATTGTGTTGTAACCAGGTATAGATAGTAATCTTTTCCTTCCCTTACAGCCTGCCTTTTCACCAAGTGTCCACACTGAAGTCCACAGTCAAGACCTGTTATTTTCCCCGCCTTTCCTTGTTTTGTTTCCCTGTTTTCCCCATGCGAGCCATTCGATACTCTAGAGTCTGATAGAGTCGAAAGGCGGTAGGGGAAGGCTGTGGACTATTCTCCAGATTCCTGACGCTCCTGCGGAACAAGCCTGGAAACCATTACAGAACCATCATGGCAATAAGAAACAATGGGGCTCCAGGGCCAAATGGCAGTCCAGCCTAAGTATTCAAGTCTGCCCAAGCACTTATTTGTACCAATCCGCAATTCACTCTATAACCGCTCCTATGCCACAGCAACAACACCGCAGTCCTGGAAAGATTCAATCTTATTTCCAAAATAGAAGAAAGGAGACCACTCAAAACCTACCAATTACAGGCTCATTTCCCTACTTGACATTATAGCCAAGGCATATGCACGAGCACTATTGAGGGATTTAAAGGATTGGGTAGAAAACATTGGAATCGTCCTGCCCCATCAGACAGGCTTAAGGGCATATAGTTCCACAATGGACAACATTATGGTATTGTCCTATCTCGCCAAGCAGGCGATTAGGAGAAGAACCTGCCTCTGTTTTGCTGTTTCATTGACTACACCACTGCCTTTGATAGGGTCAATCGAGGAAGACTTTGGGCAAAACTGCATCCTTGGAGATCCCCGCAATACTTTTAAAAGCGATTACAGCCCTCTATGAAAAGACATGGGTCCAGGTCAAATTAAGCCACACAACTGTAACATCGAGAGTTGAAATCAACAATGTGTTCAAACATGGCTGTATCTTGGCCCCATTATTATTTAACAAGTATACTACAGACCTTTGGGCAAGCTGTGAAAGATGCCAGCTTCGTGCCTCCGAGACTGCGTAAGGTGAGCCTTGCAATCTTCGAGTATGCTGACGATACAGTGGTAATGGACCATGCTAGGTTGGGAATCCAGAGAGTTTTAAAGAGCCTAGCATTTTACAACAAGGAACACAGCTTCCTAGTAAATGAGAAAAAGACAAAGATAATAGTATTTGACAAATATCCTCACCAAAAGCAAGCGACCTGGACATAGGGTGACCACCCAATATGGTCAACACCAGCCTATAATAACCTTGGGTTTTGGCTAACATTGAGGGACACAGTAGCCAAACATATAAAAGAGCTAAACTTAAAAACCAACAGAATAATCCTCTCACTTAGACGCCTAAGCCAGCGCTTGTCAAACCCATCAGCAGAGCCAATGCTGACAATAGTCAGGGCAAAATAAATTCCAGCTATTAATTATGGCCAACTGGCTTTCCCAGAAGCCTTGGAGAAACTCATAACCACAGCCCAGACAAAAGCATATAAACAGTACTGTAGGTTCCCAGACACGTAATGGTCATCAGGTTACGGTTGGAATGAGGTCTCAGCAGACTAGATCTGGCACTATATCGGGGTTCTTAAAGCCCCTGATACCTCTCTTAAACATCACTTGAAAATGATCTTCAGTGAAGTGGATTCTCCGTTGCACACCCAGCTGTGCCAAGCAATAGGAACACTGAAAATAAAAGCAGATAGCATGCCCTTACACAAGATCTCACACTCTGCCTCAGCAAATGCAGTGAAGCGGCAGGCTCGGTCCATCTCGCTCGAATTGGATCGAGCCTCACTCCGCCACAACTCCCACACAGTGGCATTGGACATGTCGTATATCCCAGGAAAAGCCCAACATTACTTGCAAGATGCACTCTCAGCTCAAGTCCGAAAGAAAATTTAAATTTTGTTCATGCGGCTTATGTCCCTTAAGATTTTGGACTTTAATGCAACATGGGCACAAAATGACTGCAGTCTCCTGTCGTCTATGTAATTATTATAGAGAATCATGGTTACATCTTCTATGTTGCTGCCCTAAAATGGCCAGTGATTGTCATCAACTGCTACGCCCATTTCTAAGGGTCAAGGGCAGAAGGTCCTGCATGGAGGCTTCGGATTGGTGCTTTTCAGAAACCAACACCTGCCTACTCGCAAGAGCAGGGAAATTAATTCATCAAATCAGAATTGCGCTGGATGCCCAGTTACAGATGTCAGAATCTAGGGTCGGTACCGATCAGGAACAACATTTGTCGTTGCCCTTGCAGCAAGAGCAGGCCAAGCATGTAACCAACTGAGGGACAACTACATTGATAACTCGATTTGTTGTTCACCCTCTCGACAGCAATGACTCCACTCTCTTAACCGATTTATTAGTGAAGATTGAAAATGTGCCACTTTCGGCAAAAAAGGGTGTCACCAATAGAAGGGGCCTTAGCAAGTTTGGGATGTTTAGGTAATTAAGGGATGGGTGGCTGGGAGGGGAGAGATCAGAATCTATTGAGCATGTAACAGGTTTCCGGGCAATGCTCGCACAACAGAAGTAAATCCCTATCTTAAAGGTAAAGAATTTATACTTTTTAAACCATTTTTAAGGAAAAGTGAGCTCAATTAAAATGTATTATCCATCTTGTAGGCTAAGAAGGGTTCAAGCAATAATTGGTGCACTTGCAAGCACGGTTCGTTTTAACTTCAAGGGGGGAGGCAGTGAGGGTGGCGGAAGCTGGGTTGGAGTGGTTTTGATTGTGTTTTTATACTGTAAAGATTTTAAGTAATCACATGGTTAATAAGCTACTTACTTACTTACTGTTGTGATCGTTTGATTATTATTATGATGCATGGCTCCATCGATTTGTTTTATTTAGGGTTAGCTGAATATCATGTGGCATGGGGATACAGTAGTGTAGCATGGCCAACAACTGGGGGTAAGACTATATTTACCATGTCAGCAGCTTCTTCTGTGTCAAAAATACCTTCTGCAGAAAGGGACAATTTGGCCTTGATGTTTGTAGATCATATTTCTGACCATTTAGTAAAATAATCTTTTAATGTTTGAGTTTTTTACGCTATTAACTCTATTTCCAGTTAAAATACCTATAGGATGCCGAATACTCCGTCTGATGGAGTGGGTATAAAAGGCTGTTGCCTTTGAACTCTTTGACTCTAGGATTGAGGAACCGTTGTGCTTCTCCATTAGGGTCACGGAATCCTGTAGAGTGGTTAGCTATCTGTCCCTTCTTGCTAGGAAGTTTTGTTTATTTTTTACTTCAAAAATATATGATCACTGTAAAAGGGATTTTTGAGAGGCTTTTGGGAGTAGCAAAGGCTGCCTGGTGCTGGCAGCAGCATTAGCGGTTTGATCTGTCTTTCATCACCTATAAAAACAAATAATATTGGTAAGATGCAGGAAGTTATAAACCACATAGGGTTATTGAGCTACTGCACATCTGAGATTAGGAAACAGAACATTAACTTCATATTTGCCCAGCCGCGGGTGCGCTAGGTGGCGCCGGACCGTAATGGCCGCCTTGGTGTGAAGCTCCCGCCGAGCCAGGCGAACTTTTAAACATCAAACCTATCCTGCCACCCTCTAAGGGCCTATAGAGCTGACCGATCGAAAGCGGAGGGTCCGCTAGTGGCACCGGTGAAGTTGTAAGCTGATCCACGGAAGATTTCGCCGTCTGCGCGCTGACTGCTGTTGAGGCGGGTCGCGGCGGACACGTCCTGGAAGCCGACCTGGGGGGCACACACTAGGAAAAGCCGAGGCTCCGGAGGCCTCACTGCAGCCCACGAGCCGGGGCAGAGGACAGCTGCTTGATTGACCACCCGGGGGCCCGGCGCTAAATAACGAGGAACACTGGGATGAACTCATGAGCCCACGGCTATCGCACCCGTTGCCCCCACAGTGATAAGACTCCCAGCCCACGAAGAAGGAAGACGCCGAGAGGAGAGTGCATAAACCCCACTGTGCTGACCCTGAGGACCGGGCTGGCTGCAGCAACTTCCCCACGGCATATAACACGGTGAGAGGGGGTGCTGGTGACCGCGAATGGGCGAGGAAGACAAGGCAGACCCCTGGGGTGTCAGAAGGGGCGCAAACGTGGCAGGATCCGCCATTTTAGGACGCCCAGGCCCCGGACACATTGATGACACAGCAGGCGCTCTCCGCATTTTACACCAAGGGGTAGCGGCTGCCTAAGGCACATCAGCCTCGCCCCCTACACACAATATACTCTATAGTGGAAGCCCCCGCACCGCTTGAGACTGCCGCATACAGAGCGGGGGGTGACTTCTCGGCACTTCAGTGACACGGCGCTGCCATTTTGAGAGCGAACCTCCAGCACAGACTGGCAGAGACCCACAGGTGCCTAGCCCCACTGCTGCACAGAGTGAGAGGACTGCTCAGGAGTCGAGGGCAAGAGGCGCCCAGCTGTCCAGTCCCCTACAGGCTACAAACTCAAGCGCAACATGGGGAAAACTGAACCTCGACAATCTAAATTGCCATTTGACACCCGAAAACCGCCCAGCAACGCCACCACGACGCAAGGCGCAGAGGCCCCCCTGGACACTAGAGATGAGGAGTGGAAGGCTATATTGGCAGGGGTGCAACGCAGCCTTACATCCATTGACACTAAAATAGACTCCATGAACACAAGAATGGACGGAGTGGTGGCGAAACTGGACAACAGTGAGGAAAGGTTGAAGGAGGCGGACCAGAGGGTGTCAGACCTGGAAGACTGGGCAGGAACATCCAGACAACACGCGCTGCAAATGGATAAACTCCTCAAAGTCATTGCGGAAAAGAACGAGGAGTTGGAGGCACGCTCTAGGAGGAACAACGTCCGCGTGCTGGACCTGGCAGAAACGACCAACACAGGGAAACTTGAAATATTTATGGAAAAGTTGCTGGTGGAGCTGTTCGGATCAGAATCCTTCTCTGCCCACATGGTCATCGAACGGGCGCACCGATCCCTTGTGAAACGTCCTGCCCGGGCCTACCCCCTCGCCCAGTGATAATGAGGTTCTTGAATTACAGGGGCAGAGACACGGTATTACGATTAGCGCGCGAGAAAGGGGAAGTGCGCTTTGAAAACACCCCTTTGTCATTCTACCCTGACTTCACTCAGCAGGTACAGGATGACCGTCGAAAATTTGCAGCAGTTAAAAAAAGGCTACAAACTCAAGGCATACAGTATATCATGCTATATCCAGCGAAACTTCGGATCCATCATAGAGGGGCACCCCACATCTTTACCACGCTGCAGCAGGCGGAGGAGTACCTCAAACATGACAGAAGATCGGCCTCCCGGGAGGAAGCCATGCGCAGACGCTCGAGATCCCACTCACCACCTTCTGACCCAGGCTGAGGACGACTCCCCACCAGGGACTGACTATTGGGAGGCGCTGCCTCGGGGCTGCTGATGGACGCTCCACAGATTGGGATGTATATTTGCTATGGCTTGTTATGGTGGCATAGTTATGTCGCCTGGCTGCTCGCCTCCGTCCCGTCACAAAGGTTCCTCGTAATTGAGGGGTCGCATATGGGTGTGAAAGTGAGGTCGAGTAGTTAAGGCGGGAGCCCCTAGTGGCCCCCAATTGAGGGCATTCCCCTAGTTTTATTTGATTATGTTGAGGAATGTTGAGATGCATTGGCCCCAGTTGGGCAGGGTTGCATGGGAAGGGGGGGAGGGGGTATTATTCTGGCTTGTTGGGGTAGCCGGAGTGGGTGTTGGAGGGTTGGGGGGGAACGGGACGGACGGACGGAATGAATGAGAGATATGAGAGTTGCAGAAGGTTGTTGGCCTTAACGACCCAAGGAAATGTAGGCAAGTATTGGGCTATTTAGATCGCCACCAGGCCCACATCGCTCTCCTCCAGGAGACCCATCTGGCTTAGGGTACCACTCCTAAGTTCGCTTCCAGGTGGGCATCACATCGCAGCATCACTACTTACTCTAATTATTCGAGAGGGGTGGCTATTTTGGTTAGGCGGGGGACCAATTTTATTGAAGGGGGAGGTGGACCCTGAGGGACGGTACTGCCTACTGTGGGGCAGGCTCAATTCACATGACATCGCTATTGTGAACTATTATGGCCCAAATGTAGATGACAGGCACTCCCTACTCACACTGCGTGGCAAACTACTCACACTAGGGTGCGGACTGGTGATCTGGGGAGGGGATTTCAACACTGTCATTGACCCAAACATGGACAGGTCCTCCGCCACAGCTGCCCACTTCACAGTATCCCAGCGCACGATGCGTGACATTGTCCTACAAGATAATCTAATAGATACTTGGCGCTATTTACACCCGACCATGTGGGAAGGGACCCATCACTCTACTTTTCACAACACCTGGGTCAGACTGGACTACTTGCTTGTCTCCAAGGGTATGACGCACTGGGTAGATAAGGCGACTCATCTAGCCAAAACTTTCTCGGATCATTCCCCGGTCGTGATCAGGGTGACACCTCCTGTAGACCTGACCCCCCTATGCTAGCTGGAGACTCAACCCCCTGCACCTTCAGGATGCAGTATTTAAGGCTGAGTTGGAGCAGGAGAAAATAGATTTTTTCCCCAGAAACACCGGCTCCGTCACTAGCCTCACCACTGTATAGGAGGCCTTCAAAGTGACAGTATGTGGATGGTGTATTTCTAAGGGGGGGGGCATCTTGCGGGACCTCAGACGGACATTAACCACACTAGAAAGAGAGCTGAAAGGGCTGGTGCGCGACATAGAGGGCATAGAGGACACACATGACTTACGGGCTCGGCAACGGGAGAAAATGTCCGAGTACATGGAAACTGCTGAAAGGGAATGCAAATTCAAAGGGAAGCACTGCAGGGCTAGAATTTATGAAGAGGGAGACAGGCCAGGGAAATCCCTTGCCGGGGCGATTCGGCCCCCTAGGTTTAGGAACTATGTCACCGAACTCCGGGACGAGCAGGATGTTGCCTGCAGATCCCTGCAGGGCCAAATGGACACTCTGACGGGGTACTATCAAAATCTTTACACGTCCCTAAGACAGCATACGCTAAATCTGGGACCCTACTTTGAGGATACTGCTCTGGCTCGGCTGGGCGACGTACAACGTAAATTCTTATCGCATGACCTTGAGGTCGACGAGATTACTGAAGCAATAATGGGTATGAAGTCTGGAAAAGCTCCAGGATCGGACGGCATCCCTATAGATTTTTATAAAACATACTATATTGGCGCCCATCCTCCAAACCGTGTTTTATGAAGCATTATAGGAAGGCACGCTTCCCACCACGATGAGAGAAGCCCAAATCCTTTCCCTACTAAAGCCCGGAAAAACCCCAGACATGTGTGACTCATACCGGCCCTTGTCACTCCTCAACAGTGACACTAAAATACTGGCCAAGGTCCTCGCAACTAGATTAAACCTCCTATTGGAGCGATTCGTGCTACCGGACCTATCAGGCTTTGTGCCCAACCGGGCCACCACTCACAATCTGAGGACTCTTCTGGCTATTATCCAGGACATTGACCCGAACAGTGACGAGGTGGCTGTCTTCTTAGACGCCGCCAGGGCATTTGATTCAGTGGAATGGGACTATTTGCTGGGCACTCTAGCGCATATGGGGATGCCGGAAGCATTCCTATGTTGGATCCGACTACTCTATATGGCACCATTTGCCAGGGTGCTCCTTAATGGAGCGCGCTCGGACTCCTTTGCCATAACTAGAGGGACTAGGCAGGTTGCCCCCTTTCCCCCGTCCTTTTTGCCATAGCTGTAGAACCCCTAGCCGCTAAACTGCGACAACATCACAATCACAGGAGCCTTATATATCCCTCCAGGCAGGTCCTGGTGTCGCTCTACGCGGACGACATCACACTCTACATTCACAAGCCACGGGAAAATCTGAACCCTGTCTTGCGGGAAATTACCAAGTTTGGTGCCATTGCGGGGGTCCAGATCAACTGGGGTAAATCCGCAATTTTTCCTCTTACTGATAGCACTCTCCCACATCCCCTAGACTTACCCTTACATTGGGAAGGGGATGATTTTAAATACCTCGGGATCCACATCACGAGGGATAAAGAAGCCTTGATGAGGACGAACTACGGGCGTGCTATGGCCAAGGTGACAGATAACATTAAGGTCTGGCTCAAACTACCCCTTTCGATGGCTGGGAGAATCTCTCTGATTAAAATGATTATAGTCCCAAAATTCCTATATTTGTTCATAATATACCCTACCATCCAGGGCCACACTTTTCTAAAACTCTACATACGCATCTGATACGTCTCATTTGGGGGGGGGGAAACAGGCTCGCCTGAAGCTTACCACCCTTACTCTACCGTATCGATATGGGGGCTTTGATGTTCCTGATTTCGAGCAGTACTACTATAGTGCCAAGGCACACTTCGCTGTGTACTCGTTCCACCCCCCCCCCTTTATGCCCCACCTGGCTGTGGAGGATGTCCACATGGCCCCCCCACCGGCTACTTGTTCGCACCCTACAAGGAGAGGGACAGTGATCCCATGACAGTTGACTGCACAATAAAAAAACATTGCACTGGCTGGCAGGGGCCGAGGGAGTGACCCAATTATATTCCCCCAGAATTCTGTTACACTGCCCCATGTTACCAGTCACCACTGAAAAGATTTGCCTCAGTTTACTCGATAAATTACATTACGTAACCTGGGGCGACTTATACCTAGATGGCAAATTCCGTACCAAGCACCAATTCTTTGGGGAGGCCGCGTGCTCCTTTATGGATCTCTTTCCCTATACCAGATTACGGCAGAGCGTGCGAGCCAAGACGCCTGAGTTCCCGACGGAACCGGCAACTTTCACATCACTACACCTCCTACTTCAATCCGATGCCCCTGTGCACGTTACCTCACTGCTATATGCCCGAGTGCGTTCGGCACCCCGGACCGTAAAATCAGGGCTAGGACTGAGTGGGATAAAGACCTGGACGTTCCGCTTACAGACGATCAGTGGGAACTGGCCTGTTTACAAACTGACGTAGTATCGGGAAGTAGCAGGCTGAGGTTAATACATTACAAATTTTTACACCGCATATACCACACGCCAGCACGCCTCCATAAGCTCCGACTTCGCGATAACGATAACTGCTCGAGATGTGGATGGAGTCCGGCTGATTTCATGCACCTAGCGTGGACGTGCCCCTAGGTTGCTGCCTTTTGGGAGGAGGTTACTAGGGGACTGACTGACATCCTGGGTACTCCTGTGCCTCTACACCCGGTCACTGCCCTGCTAGGATTAGTGGGGGATGTTGAAACACCACATCGTAAACTTCTGCTGGCCCGCCATCAGGAGGCGTGCAGGTGGGGTAGGGGTCGAGCGCCCAAATTTAAGAGCTGGATCCATGACATGTCCACTTGGCAGGAGTACTTGCACATTTATGCGGAACAACTACCGAGGAAGTCGCGACCGAAAGATATCTGGGGACCCTTGATTGCTAATCTAGCAGGGAGGCAAGGGAGGGGGGAAGCAAATGATGAGGAGCGGGATGAGAATGCACGAGATGACTGATGTGTGCGCGTGCCGGAGGATATGGGACTGTAGTGATGGGGGTTGGTTGGTGGGACTGGATGGGGGGTGCGAGGGGGAGGGGGTATGGGTTGGCATGGTGATCCTGCATATTGGGGGTAGGCCATTCACCGATCATGGACATGCACTAATCCACTGAACTATGGACTCATGTAGGATCGCAACCAAGAACTTTCGTATCTCTGATTGCTGAACTATCTATATATTTTCAAGTCGAACAAGGGGAGTTGGGGAGGGAATGTTGGGGAGGGAAGGGAAGGGGGGGATTTATATAAGAATGTAAACTGACCGTATGGGGAGATGCTGAAGCCCTGTTCATGATACCGGATTATACTGTGTTGCTTATTTTGGTAAAAAACCTATAAATAAAATAATAATAAAAAAATATATATATATATTTGCCCAGCCGCATTTCTAGACATTTAGGCAAAAACATGTTCTGATCTCTACTACATATTGTCCTATTCTGTGTAGGTATCAGTTTTTTTTACATCGGATCTTTGCTTGGTGGCGGTCGCCACTGCGTAGTTAGAGATAGAACCACATTTCTACACTTTGGCACCGTTTGACGAGTTTTTACAGAAGTTTGCACTAAAAAAAGATCATCCACCTCTGCTCTCTTCTGGAAAGTTTTGGGGTGAGTCAACGGGTAAGTTCTCCCTGCCTGGGCTCTTGCAGGCAGCGAAATGCAGTGTCTTGGGGATTAGGGCCTCTGGGACACTCCAGCCATCAGCCCTGTGAGATGGGGTCCCTGGGTCTAGTGGATGGCAAGGGGAGGCGGCCTCCCCCCAAAAATGAGGATGGGGTGCTCAGGGCCCACAAGAGGGTTAGTGAGGGGGGCCCATGCCCCCCAAAAACATAAAGCTGCCTGAGGGATGTGGCCCTCCGGACCCTTGAGAGGCTCTCGGGAAGGAGGAGGGGTGGGGAGGTGGGGGATTCCGGGGGGGGGGGGTGGCTGCATGCCCTCTTCCCCCATATAAGACTGCATGCCCTCTTCCCCCATATTAGGCCATATAAGAAAAATAAAGTGAATCTGAAATGAACAGAGTAGGCGCTCATTTCACATACACTGCTCCAGCTCAGGTGCACCCCATAATTTCCTAGGGTTTTTTAAAATAATATTTTTAATTCATGGTGGTTTTCCTAGAAGAGACAGGGGCACCACCAGCCTTTTGTAACGTCATGTGGGTTACAGGGAGTGCAGCAGCCTTCAAGCATCATTAAAAAAGACAGTCTCCTGGGTCATTGAATTCATGACCCCAGGAGCGCTTAACCTATTTTTTAAAGTGCTCTGAGCTAGATCTGTATGCTCTGGAGCAGGAGTTCAGTTCCCAAGTGGTTGGTACTATGGCTGCACTATATGGCCGCACTATATGGCCTGAAAACTGTTAAAAAAGACTCAGACATGTTAATGCTTTATTGAAAATATTTATGGCAATCGCTTTTATTAAATATTGCAATGCGTGAATTTATTAAATATACATTTGATGATAGTTATTGTTGACTTTTTGTCAGAGGCTATAGGTGTCCTTTATATGCTTATGTGTTGATCACTTGATAAAGCCAATAAGCCCACTGCTTTTTGTATTCTGACCCTTTGACAAATCCAGTGGGTCTGCCTTACTTAATATGAGACCCTGTACATTGTTACGTGACATAATCAGCCGTGCTGGGCCGCAGGGGGGTGGTTGCTGTGCACTGCTAATTACAGCACATATTATGTCACTTATAAATTGTTCTATCACATCATTGATAACATCACTGTAGCATCTGAAATGACATTATTGATGACATCACTGTGCATGACAGAGGTGTGAGTTATAGTTACTTGATATAAATATAACTGGTGAATGTTAGTGTTTTTTTAATATTTAAAATGGTATGCTTTAACTGACTCACCTATCTCGAACATCCCTTTAACCTTTGGTTGTTTCAGTGATACATACACCATGTACAAAAAGGAGAAATTACCCAGTAAGAAAATGTATCGCACGCTGCTTAGTAATAAAACAAAAGTAATGGTTCACCAGCAGATTGGTGCATGTCAGGAGTCTTTGTTCCTTGAAGTCCATCCATCCCTCTGTTATTTCCAACTGTGCCACTCTGGGGTCTAATGTTGTGGGTGTATGAAGATTCCTGGCCAAGGTGTTTGTTTTGTGCCGGAACTGAGTGATAAAGTGGCAGGACCACACTATATGATAAAATGATCCTTGTCTGTTTCCCAAGCTCACCTTTGTCTGTTCCCCAAGCTGATCTACTGCCATGCAAGGGAACTGGACCCTAAGGAGAACGGATCAGGCTTTGGAACAGAAGTAGCTGTATTAAAGGTCACTGATTTTATCAGTACCACCCATAACTAGGGTGAAAAAGCTGTACCTTTTCTGCTTGCTCTCTTGGTCGCGCTTGACACCGTATCTCATAGGATCCTACTGGCGAGACTTGATGGTGTGGGGATTGTGGATAGAGCATGGTTATGTCTTAAATCAATCCTTTCTAATGTGTAACACGTGGTTTACTTCCCTCCTTACATCTTGAGTTACAGGAAAATTAGACGTGGCGTACTGCAGGATTTGGCATCAAGTGCCACATTGTTTAACATTTATATGGCGCCTCTGAGAAGTTGAGCCTTGGGTTCTTAATATTATGTCTTATGCTGATGACACACAATTGATGCTTGCTTTTTGGAACTTGATGATACTGTAGTAGCAAATGTTCAGGATTGTCTTACGGTAGCCACCAACTGGATGCACAGTAGTTGTTTGAAGCTGAATACAAACAAGCCTGAGATTGTGGTATTTTGGCAATTCTGCTTTCCTGGACATTATAAGATTATGACATAACGGTTTAGGGGGGCCTATGCCGTGTCCACGGATGACTTGGTCAATATCCTGGGGATAAAATTAGACCAGGATTTATCTCTTTACCTCGAGTGCAGACCCTGACTGCTACTTGCTTTTTAATTCTGAATTCATTAGGAAAGACCATAACATTTCTCCAAGGCTATATACGGAAAGAAATCATGCCTGCACTGATCACGGGCAGATTAGATTATGCCATTTTCCTGTATCTCCGGACTCCAGCAGCTCTGCTAAACAAACTCCAATTGGTGCAGAACGCAGTAGTATGCGTTATTTTGAAAACCTCCATAAGTCAATCCCTTAGTGGGGGTATTACTCATGGAACCCTCCATGAAAGAGGTCCTTGTTATTTCCAGAAAAGAGACCGAGCTTATGTACCCAGCAGTGCACTTTGTTCTGCCAGTCAGAGACTTGTATATACTCCTAAGATCTCCTAAGTCAGAGCAGGGGGTAGATCTTTTTTCTGTTTGGGCTGCTAGGTTGTAGAATACTTTACCAAAGATTTTATGGGAGATCCAAGAAGAAGACTCTTTTACGTCCAGCCTCAAAACCTTTTTTTAGAGAGAAGTAGTCAACTTTACCTGGTTAGCTTAGCGCTGAGAGGTTCCTCGGAAGCAGCTGTTTATGCTCTACATGTGGCTCATCATTCATTCATTATTCCTTATAGCTTCACTATACCCTTCGGACCCAGTTGGCCTAGCATTAGTTTAGCCTCCAGTGAGTTGTATTCCGGTAAGCCCTCTAAATCTGTGACAGTCTAATGTGTAGTGGATCAGTAGGTATCTTTAAGATTGTGATTTAGTTTAATATAAATTCTTCAGTTAAGTGTTGAAATGAGACAATGCAATTCTTTGCCCATGTCATCCAGCCTGCAGATACCTATTAAGTCTCAGACATGAAAGGCCACAAAATGTCACAATCTTGAGCCTAGTACCTGCCCACAGAAGGGTTTGATCTGTAAGCTTTTTAATTCACTTTATGCGAGTCAGTGCAGTCTGTCCGCACAGGAGTGGCGGTATCGTAATCTGTCAGTCATGGGGGGCGGCGTTATGTAGGACCACCGGCTTAAAACCGGCCTTTGGACCCCAGCAAGTGGGTCTCCTGTAACAAGACCTTTTCCACCAGGCGCTCTGCTTCCATCTATCCGTCCCTGTGATCTACTTCTTCTAAGTCGGTTTCTTCCTCTTGCACGTTGAGGGCCATAGTTTGGACCCGCTCCCAGTCCCCTTCTCTCCAAGAGTGTCTTTTCTATGTGTCCCCTTCTCTCCAAGAGTGTCTTTTCTATGTTTTGCGATGGCCTGAGCTATGGTCTCTCCTCTAGCCAGCTCCCAAACTCTTCTGGTGAGTCAAAGAAGTGTAATTTGTCTTTGTAGATCACTTTCAATTTGGTTGGGAAGAGCAGCATGTATTGTATTTGTGCAGATCTGAGCTTGGCTCTCACTGTGTCGAATGTCTGTCTCCATTTCTGTACTTCACTGGAGTAGTCTGGAAATATCAGGATGGTGGATGATTCGTGTTTGAGTACTCCTATTCGCCTTGCTTACCTAAGGATCATGTCTCGATCCTGAAAATTCAGTAGGCAGGCAGTAAAAGTACACCAGGTTTCCCTCCGGCAGCCACACTGTAAGAGCTCCAAGTGCTCCGTCTATCACAAAGCAGGTGGAGAAGTTTTCATCTATAATTGTGGACGGGAGCCACTGTCCCATGAAGCCCAACATGTTGGCTGCCTCTGCTCCCTCGGAGAAGTCCACCAATCTTGGATTGTTTCGCCTCACCTGGTTCTCTGCATCATCAACCCTCAAGAGCTAGTTTTTAGTTACAACTTTATTTCTCTGTTGTCTTTTCCCATGAACTGTGTAGTATCTGCCAACCCAGACACTGTGCTTCTGTCATTCACTCTGCCACATTTCAGAGATCCTGCTGTAGCAGGATCCGATCCTGTCCGATCTAACTTCTCCAATCCTGGCCTCCAAGGCTGTTGTGGGCAACTGGATCACATTTATGAGGGCTGCGTTGTCTGGCAGTGTGAGTGGTATTTCTGGGTTTGGCATACTTTCCACCACCTAAGTGTATTTATTTGTTTTATTTTATTTTAAAAAAAATTCCCTTTAACAGCGCAGTTTAGGATCTTTAGTCTTACACCATTGTGTGGTACCTGTACCGACTCCACCGCATCCTCAACTGGTGGACGTTAGTAGCTTCAGGCATATTAACCTGAGATTGCCTTTAACCGCCTCTTCTGCTCAGACCGGTGCCTAGGAACTCCTTTATTGGTGACCAAGCAGCAGGGGTCTTTTGTTGTAGCTAACATTTTTCCCCTTCTTGATTTTAACCACAGGCTAAGAATGTAATCATTGCGTCTCTTGCACTGTCAGCCTTTGGAACTAATTTCACAAGTTCCACGAAGTGTCCCCTTGGGGGATCCTTACCATTCATTCGCTCCCCCAAACTTCGTCTCTTCAGACCAATTTCTAACAGCGTTATGTTATGCCAGGAGTTCATTGGGACAGTATACATCGTCGCACCATGGCAGTTGCAGCCCCAACCAGACTGACATAGTTATCACAGCATTTGCAGCCACAACCGTCCTGGCATGTTCATCTCCACTTTTTTTTATTGTTTCTGCATGAAAAATCCTGAGAGACTGAGTGACTTTCTTCAGAACATGTTGCTCCTAGTATTGGTCTCAGGCATTCATCTTTCTCTTGGATATGTCTGGGGGCAGTGTCACAGGAAGTCAGCTGTAAGTCCTCAGTGGCTAGTATCTTTACTCTTTCATTAGTGGTTCATCACTCGCCCGGTGGGAGACTACTCCGGTGACCCCCCCCCCCCACCCCCCCACCCCCCAATCTACCCCAGGTTCCAAGGGTCAAGGAGTGTCTTCTGCCGGTGGGTCTGCTCTTGATTCCTCCCACATCTCCGGCTGTAGTGTGTTTCTCCCCCTTCGGTTTCCTTCTGTTAGGCCCCCGCCGAGTCTCACCTTATTTTGTTACTCTTCAACTCCGGGCATTCCTCAGGACAATTCTCTATTTCACACTGCTCTAATTGTCCCAAAAAATAATGATAATGAATGAATACCATACTTTTACTGGTATGGGGATTATCATTGGTACCAGCTTCAATTCAGGTCCACATGCAATTCGAGACTGTTAGTCATACTCCACCTTCATTACTCCCTTCATAGTGGGTATGAATGAAAGGCTTCAGGGGCCCACATGATGCCAGCAGACACCCCTCTTCCTAGACTCACATGTGTTATGGGAGTCATTCAATACATATGTATGCAGTGCTTAAAATTTAGATAGGAGAAACTGAGAGGGAAAATTAGGGCAACCCTTGCTGTCCCCTCCCAGCCAATAACATCATGTAAGCCCTTGTTGTGAATTTTTTTGTGTGCATGTTAAGCTGCCACTGTTGCAAACCTAAGGTGTGCACTTCTTCCATGACACAGTGTTTTTTCAGTTAGGCCTTGGTTCTGTAGTTCTACCAAGATCACAACCGGTGTCAAAATGGGTCCAAACTGACCCGACTCCAAACAAGGCAGTCACAATGCCAAATGGGCTGATATGTTCACAAAGGCAGTTGAAGCTCCAACCTGGCCAACACAATCACCATGGCAGTTGCAGCCCCAACCAGACTGCCATAGTTGCCACAGAATTTGCAGCCCCAACCTTACTGGTGTGTTCATTTCGACTTTTCATTGTTTCTACATGAAAACTCCTGAGAGCCTGAGGGACCTTCTGCAGAACATGTTGCTTCTAGCATTGGTCTCCGGCATTCATCTTTCTCTTGAATATGTCTGAGGGCAGTGTCGCAGGGGGTCAGCTGTAAGTCCTCAGTGGCTAGTATCTTTACTCTTTCATTAGTGGTTCATCACTCTTCGTGTGGGAGACTACTCCGGTGACCCCCCCGCCCCCCAATCTAACCCAGGTTCCACTGTTCAAGGAGTGTCTTCCGCCGGTAGCTCTACTCTTGATTCCTCCCACATCACCGGCTGCAGTGTATTTCTGGGGTGCTAAGGCTGGGTCAGATCAAATCTCCCCCTTCGGTTTTCTTCTGTTAGGCCACCGCCAAGTCTCACCTCATCTTGCAACTCTTCACCTCCGGGAGTCTGTGCTTCAGCAGATTCGAAGCCCGAGCACACTCCATAGCCTCTGGGTCAGGGATGCTTCACTTTCTGTCTGCTGGACGTTCCCGTCACTTTCTTGACACTGATCTGCGTTGCGCAGGTGGGGAATCCGACCAGCGTCGCTCTCAGCCCGAACTGGACCACATCCCTCACAGCAGCGACATGGTGCCCTGGGCCAGGCATGCCCCTGTTTCCCCGTGCTAGTCTCCACTGTTCATTGATGAGGCCGCACCGCCTAGGGACCGACACTCTTCTCGCTCTGCGGGCTGCACCAGGGTTTTTCTGACTTCGGCATGGACTCGTCTGGACGAGACATGGACTTTCCTCATCTTACTGGTGCCCGGTTGCGGCTCCGGATCCCCGCTCTCTCCCTTCTACTAGCGGCAGGGCCTGGCGGCTGCCATTTTGTCAAGACTTCTCGCCTCTCTTTCGAAGCAGTCTCCGCTTAGCCATGGATCTCCTCCTGGCCCTTCAAGATTACTCCAGGTACTTGTTGCACACCCAGGATCAATCAGGGGTGGTTTTGGGGTTGATGGGGCTCGAGTATGCCAGATTTGTGCAGGATATAGTTAGGCCTTGGCGGAGCTCTGTACAAGCACGTCTACTGCGCCATCTTGCTGGCCACACCCCGCAGGCTATTTTAATTTCTAAGAATGGTTTTCTGATCACAGTGTCTTTTTAGGGGGCTTTTATCCTGCCTATCTGAATTCATGTGCCTTACTGCTTAACATTAGTTCTCCTTTCTCTTTACTTCTTTCTTCTTAATTTCCTTATTGCCTTTCCATGGGAAATTTGTGAGAAGTGTAAAAGTATTGAAGAAGGATGCGGTGGGGATTTTTAAAGTTAGATTTGCTCAGTTAATGGTACTTGTGGGCAATCATCATTTTAATTCTTTCTCTTATTTCCCACCAAGAAAGATGGAATAGTTTATTGGGTAGTTACTTCACTTTTACTAGCTTTCCCCCCCACATTCTCCTCTGTTGTTGCACAAATAGTTTAAAATGTTTTCAAAGATAATGTTACCAAGTAGAAGAAACAATGAAGACTGAAAAAACAAGATTTGTAGGGTGCACAAATTAAATTGAGTGAGGTATTCAGTTTTGATCTTGATATATTTGAACATATGTATCATTATTAAATTTTGTTCGCAATTAAGAAGACTGTAGAAGGAAACCTATATATTTGATGCTCAAGAGTGCCTACAGTCAATCCGATTTTATTGTATATTTTGCTACCTATCATACATATAATGGTGAAACTAAATCACTTGGAAAAGTTCTTTTAATTACTTGCAAATGTGTTTGATTCATATTTTTTGTGCCAAACTTGATCTACAGACAGTAATTGAAAATTGTTTCTGCCCACAACTGAGTGTAATTTCCGATTTGGTTTGTACATTTTATTGAATGCTTTGTCTAGCATTAAAATGTATAATGATGGTAACTTGATTTTACATAGTGCGTCCTGTCATGCACCTAGATTCAAGCAGATCACAGCAGATGTCAGCAGCAAGTGTTTAGTCTCTGAGCCATTTTGTCCTAGTACAGGGCTTATTTCACTAGACTTCTTCTGTGGATAGTTGTATCGTACTATCAGATAGATGTGGCATTCTCCTGAATTTTCAGGATACGACATAAAATGATGTACCGTACGCTGTCTCCAGTGTATAGGTTACTTGAAGTATATTTATTTTATAGCCTACTATAGCTTTTAAATTGCTTTTTTTATTAACTTAAAGCTCAGGCTATTTGATATTTTCTTTTTGTACAGGTATTCAAATATGTCTGGGAACTCAAGTGACAGTGAATCCTCCTGTGGCTGGACGCTCATTAATAATGAGGTATGTTTACTACAGTAAATCTCTTGTAGGCAAATTACTCCCAGTGAATTTTATGAAGCTGTGTATTATTTATTTTCTAGAGTAGAAGTGCTGGCCATTTGAATGTTTCGATAGCATCTTTAATGCTCTGTCAGTGTTTGCATGTCTGTTTTGGTTAGTACATGAAATAGGTTAATAAACATAGAAATATGTCTTTTCTTAAAACTTTGATAATGTTGGCCATTGTGGTGATCAGAAATGACCACTATCATTGAAATTGATCTGTGGTAAAATATTCCCAATTGCTTTTGACAGTAGTTCTCTTTTGATTTGAGATGATTATCTTGAAGTAAATATATTATTGTAGTTCAGCATCTTTTATTTTAGCGTAGCGATATCAAGTGTTTTCCATCTTTGAATGTTTTAGGCTAACAGTGGAACCCTTTCACAGCCAGCACCTAACCTATTATCGCTCTTAAAATTATTATCCCTTCTATGCTTACAAGGGTCCGTGTGCACACCGAATAGCACCCACCGTTATAATGCTTATTCCCCTCAGGAACTTGACAATTTAAACCAAAAAGCAAAGGTGCACCACATAGCAACAATAGAGCAAAATAGGAACTACTGTAAAGTCCATATCCAATAGAAACACGAGAAGAATTCCTCAGTTTTTTCTCCCGTTATTCCATTTTCATGAAAAAAGCACACACAGTACAGTTGACGCGTTTCGTCCTAGTGCAGGACTTCTTTAGGGCACTAGATGAAGATCAGATGTCTTCATGGGCTGGGGAAGAACTAGAGAAAGGTACTGCTCACAGCTGTTTACTTCCGGCAAAATATTTATGCAAGATTCTTTAAGGCCATATGTATACAGGCCACTGCTGGGGAAGAGATTGAAAGACCGGACCCAAAATACGGAGTCCAGTACTGCCACCATCTATTTCCAGGAGAAGTACAGGTTCAAATCTTCAAAAAGTTAAATGGAGATCTACGTATCAGTAGGGATGCCAAATAAGATGAAAGATTAGTTGTAAAAAGTAGGAGACTGCTGGACCTATAATATATTCAGGTTAAGGCAACATCCCATCATCCAACAGCTCTTCGCTAGAAGCCAAATAAGGCCGGAAAAAGAAGAATTGCCAAAGATTACTAAAGATTAATCACTGGCACTCACAATATGGCACAATTAAATATGAGGTGTCTGAAGCTGGCTATCATCAGCTTCTCTGAAGCAGTAATCTGCGAAAAAGAAAAGGGTATGCCTGACTGAGTTACTTCCTCTCGTTATACAACAGAAACCGCAGTTCCGCCCTTCACTCCTACCATTGACCAAATGGCAGTGCTCCGGAAGAACTATTCAGCAGCCCCTTGCTAACAAAACCTTCATGATTTTTGCAAAGGTAGCCCTAAATCTATCCTCCTCACTTTGGTGTCTGTACCTTTACCCTCCAGCCAAACAAATGCAGGCCTTCCACTTCCAGTGTCTGAGAAAGCCGTCCTCATCTTCCGTCTTGTGCCATGCCAAACCAGGGGCATCCAAGATGGAACCCACTGGCTTCAGAACCCACACTCCCTCCCACAGAGACTCCTATTACGGCACGTAATATCATGCACAAAACCTAGGAAACATGGTTGCCCTTTAAAGGGAATTGTTGATTCTCGTCAGCATATTGCAATTAGAAGTCTTCAGTATTTGATACTGGTGGTAAGTAAGCAAACACTATTTTTCCTTTAGAATTTGTGGTTGATGAAGGCTTATACCTATAGAGCACACTTTCCTTTGATCCCAACATTGTGGCCCTTTGTAAATCCCTCGCCGTTTCCAGGCTAAAACCCTAGTAACATTGTTGCTAAGTGCAACTCTTTTTCCCTTGTCCTCACTACTTTCAGTTTAGACTTTTTGCTATAGATTTTCTTAGGCTTCACAAAAATATCCCATTATCTGTTGCATTTAATTAACATTTAGCATTTGTTGTAGTAGTGTAGCCTGGTTTGTTTGTCTGTAGAGTGGCTCAGTAGGATTTTCTTTTGGTGCCCTTACAGATTTTAGCATTTGTTTTCAAGATATACATTGTACATGTTTTACTTGCTAGGTTTAAGCATTTCACTAGCTTTTTATTTGTATTTTTTGTTTTACTAAGACCTTGCCTAACTTGAACAAACCTTCGTTCATTACCTTTCCACGAGACACAGAGCCTCAAAAGATGGCAGCATTATATTATACAAATAATCCCTACCCACTTAGAAGATGACATATATCTTGTTATTTTTCTTCGGATACTTACTCCAAAGAACCTATAAATAATTTAAATATATAGTAATATTTAAATAATACCAGTCCACTGGCACATCAACTTAAAAGCTGTCATGATTTTTAAATCTTAATATTCATACCTCAGTCAGTATAAAAGTTAGAAGACACAATGGCTTTGGATAGCTCTCAAAGGTCAGACGTCTGCAAAAGGACTTTTGTGAATGTAAATATAGGGCAGATTTGACCTAGCTCCATGGGAAACCACTTGAGGTATTTTTGGGAAAGGATACTTTTCAATCCCCACGTTCATGTATAGTAATTATCAGTAACTTCTATTTGTTTAGTGCTTACATTACATTATCTGCCATTTTTACGTCTCGCGCCTAGCGGTGCAGTGTGCAGCGCGAGACATTTAGTAGCTAAAAATGGGGTTTCAGAGACTGCCATAAGAATCGCACACGCTCGTGCATGTGCTTTTCTTTTTGTGTCCCGCTATTGGCCTTTGCGTGCGTGTTTTTCACCAAGACAGCACGCAATAGGCCAAAGGTGGGCGCATAGCTCCGCCCTTGGCCTATTGGTGTCTATTACGCGCACGAAAGGCCATGTGGTTTCAGTTATCAGGCCCAGACACGGGCGAGATAATTGAAAGCACATGGCTCGCTGTGGCGCGCGCGCACCACTTGTTTTTCCTTTTACCCCGCTATACGCTCATAGGAGGGTAGCTGTTCCATTCAGAGGTTAGTTGGGCTTGCACTGTTCCAAGAGGCTTGCCCTGGTTCCGTGCACGCCAATATCAGGCCAAGTAGAGGTAATCAGTGACGCAGCGCCTGTTCGCAAAACAGTATTCCCATCCCAAGGCGCGCGCCGCAGGTTCTTCAAAACCCCGTGTGGTGTGGTGTGCCCGACAAAGGCTGCACTTAGTGGCCCGGGACCGCGTTTATATTGGCGCAAACCGAGGCTGCACTTAGTGGCCCGGAACCGCGTTTATATTAGCACAAACCGAGGCTGCACTTCGTGCCCCCGTACCGCGTTTATATTCTCTCAAACCAAAGCTGCATTTGCAAACCGAGCCGTAGTGATTGGATTTAATTTCTGATTTGCCTTATTCTTGGCGTTTTCCCCAATGATGGGCGTTGATGGACAGCGAAGAGCGGCAGAGCCAGTGGACGTCTCCAGCTTGTGCTGGCCAGGCCGTCTTCGCACGCCTACATCCTGCACTTAGCTACTGCTCATTAACCAGGTATCGGAGCAAAGCGACAAGCTGCCGGGCCACCGTAGGGATGCTGCATGCACCTGAATGTCACAGGGCCATGTAAGGAAACATTAACCCATTACCCTACCACTTTAAGATACCCACCGCGGCATTCACGGAGTGTAGTAAGTGTTACCCCAAGTAGTATAACCTTCTTCGCTCAATTCCTTATGCAGGGCTTGGACTGTGGGGCTGGAATGAAACGAATTTGGTAGTGCTGTTCACATTCCCAAAGGAGGCTTTCATAAACTGAATACTTCAAAAGAATGCAATTTGAACTAGTCTTTTCTGTTGCTTGACTGCTCCCCACCTGCATTCTCTGGGGTTTAAATCTTGTGTTGCTTTTGCGCCTACCCTCATTGCCTCTGTGTTGCCTCTAGTCTGCAGTTGTTTTTGCATCCCCACCTGTTTTGCATCAGCCTTTCCCCCACCCCGTCCATGTTGCTTCGCCGCTCCCCCACCAGCCTTCGTATTGCTTTCGCTCCCCTCTAGAAATATGAAAGTTGCAATTAGTACTGCTAGCTAATCTTGCATCAACATTTTTAACCACTTGCAGGTTATTTATGAGTAATGTTGGTGAATACAATTAAATAGCATTGCAGTAATGGACATGCAATAAAACAAGAGTTCTCAGAATGGTGATTTTTTAAGCAGGCGTAAACGAGTAAAGTACTCGCCTAACGCAGTGAAATTGATACAAACATGACTTGGCCACCTCCAGGACTTATTTAGTTTGAGTAAGTGTGTATCAATTATTAAACCAAGATGTTTAACCACAGGGGACTATGAAGAAGTAGTGCTCACATTTGGGGGCAAAAGCTGGCTGGATCCAGAGTAATATAGACATCAGTTTGGAGCTAAACAAAGAATAGTTTATAAATGTTTCGTTTTGTAAGCACACCTGTTTCTGAAGTTTTGAAACGATCATACACTTTATCTGATTCTAGATTTGAGGGAATTACATGTTTGCTTTTGTTGGGGCAATTCACCTAATAAAAAAACATTATTTAGCAGTCTTTCTAGTGTCGGAATGCAAACCTGTAAACACATTTTGGGAACATTACTTATAATAAGTAAAAGTAATCTGTTCCACTGGATATCACATTAAGAAAAACCAGCATTTGCAATGCAATAGGTCTCGCATTAGTAAAGTTTGAGCTATTGGTGTTGCATTATTTAGCACTGCTAATAGCTTAAACTTTAATAATGCGAAATGCAAATGCTTGTTATGTTGAGCCTGGGCAGCGCATGCGCTGCTCTGTGAGGCATGCTGTATTGAGGTATGGCATAGAAGCTCCACCCATTTCCCGCCCATCTTTTCAATTGGATCCTGTTACTGTCCTTGCGAAATTGTTGATTTTCATTTGTGAATAGACTCAGTAGTCCCTCCTTGGTACCGCCTTGTCTGCATTTGTAACCTCCCTTAACGATTGGACTTTTTACTTATGGTGGTACACAGTCTTCTTTATGAGTCAGTGAGCACTATTTTCTTTAATGATCTTCCCCTATTCCCCCCACGACATTTCAGCAGGCCGCCTGCTTTTATATTATTTGTTTTTAAATTGTAGTGCGGCCTGCTTTAACTAAAACGGCCAGGCTTATTTAATTTACAGCGCAAGCCACTTTCACTTTGGCGGGCAATCTTATTTAATTTATAACGCGGGTCGCTTTCACTTTAGCGGCAGTGCTTATTTATTTAGTTAACAGCGCGGGCCGGTTTCACTTTAGCAGCCACGCTACAGAGCCTTTTAAATTACATTTATTTGTTTTGCTTTAGGAGAAAACGCACTATACGCGCTTTCACTTTAATTTTGGCCGCACCCCGTTCTTTGAGCACTGCTCGCTGTAACCTGAATACGGCGAGCTGCGTCTAAAGTAGGGGGAGTGGCCACCATTAGCGTGGTCTCTCATTTGCAAGAGTTTGCGCTATTGGCATTAAAAATGACAATCTCTTTTATATATGTGTTGCTTTAAAAAGCACATCAATAAAAGGCATTGTCATTTATAAGCCCAATAGCTTAAAAGTTGGCAAATGCGACACCTATTGCATTGAAAATGCTTGTATTTATTTATCTGTAGTGAGCCATGTCATATGAGCTAAGTACAACTGCAAACGCTGTAAGCTTGTAAGAGGACACCTTCTAATTTAGCTTGTTTGCTTGTAGGTGAACACGGAAAATATGTTATTTAAAACAAAAATATGATGTGTTCGACTATCCGTGGATGCTTTTGAGTCCCCTCCAAGGTCAAAGCTTTTGTTTTGCATAGCATTAGAAATAAGCTTGGATGCAGTGGTCCCTTCATACCATATCTGCTTCCTATTCTGCCCCTTCCTCACCTTCTGACTCTTCATTCTATTGCCTCCCTGGTACTTGTATCTCTCCTCCCTATTTCCCTACCCGCAGCTTTGTGTCTGACAGTCAACAGTGCCTCCTTTGCTCCTCCCACAGTGACTCCTCCCTTTCTTCGGCACATCCATTCCATCGCTACTGTCAGTGAGCTCAACTATAAACTTGTCTATCCCGAGGCCTCTCTACATTTACCTCCAGGTGTTTTCCCATGCTCTTCCGAGCTGGCAATGGCGCTGACGACCTCACCACATAGGTGAGTGAATTCCACGGACATGGGATTCAGACCATTTGCGGGTACGCGGTACAACTTAGATAACTCTTGGCACTGCCACACACCCCTCCGCTTGACATTAAATGGCAATGCCTTTTATATATGTGTTGCTTTAAAAAACACATAAAAGTCATTGTCATTTACAATGCCAATAGCTTAAACACTCGCAAATGCGAGACCTATTGCATTGAAAATGCTTTTTCAGTATTGTAGAGAAAGTGTTAAACCTATATCATCCAAGTCTTTGCTATTTACTTTCGACCTCAGAAGGATGAAAGACTGATCATTATGTGGTTCTCTATGCCTTTCTGCAAACAAGGTTTTTCAGGGCATTCCATTGTCATGCCTTTGACAAAGCATTAGTAGAGGTACACAAAAAGGTTGCACCTACTATTGTTTCAAGTGCTACTTTGAATTTGAAGTATTTTGTTTGTTCAAATAACCTCTCCTGAACTCTAGCGATACATACTTCAGCCAACCATCTGGATGCACTGACCACTGCATCTGCTCTGTCGCCACGAGAAAAAACATGCATCACCTATCTGTGTCATGAGGGTGACTTTTAGACATTTATGGTATTTCAGATTTCAGGTAAAAGCCTTAAGCAAGTTGTTGTTTAACTTTTTCCTTTATGGGATTCCAGATCAACCAAATAAATGCACAGCAACATGCAGTATAGAAGGAGATCCTTGGTGAAGCTGTGAGTCCAGACATCAGCAAAACTAAAAGTCCAGGTTAATACAAAAGGTGGTAGTATATTTATTCAACTGGTGGGAGCATATGTTTTGTACTTAGTAAGTCAGCAAAAGGATGACCACTATGAAGTGGGGGTGTTTTACTTTATCTGGCAGAGCTGCACCTGAAAAGATGATTACTTTCCTGAAACTCCAGCCACCTCATGTTACTTGCATGGCTTGTGTAGCCAACTGTTGGGGTGCTTTACTCTTTGTTTCTCAACACATTTTGGTGATCTGAAGTACTGTAAAAGTAGCATATTGTTCAATCTGTTTTTGATGCTAGGTAGAAGAAAGGTGCTATAGGATGTTACTTGTTGTTTGATAGGGTTGGCTAACTCACTCAGATGTTCCTGTAAAGTTAACATCTGTGTTTAAAAAAAAAAAAAAAAAACGTTTTTCAGTTTGCTTACACATACAGAAACACAGTATGTCAACGTTTCAGAGGTACATTGTCCCAGTGTACAGCTGTTAAGAAATTACATCTTCTTGTCAACTACGTATACTTTGGTGTCATAAATTTGATCCACATAATAAAGAAGAAAACCGAAAACTATAGACACCGCCACAGGAAAATATTTTTGAGCCTAGCAGGAGGCGATGTAATTGTTAAAAAGTAAGGTAGTCGCGTGATGTTGAGCTTAGGGCAAGTGTGATTAAATGGGGATGGGCTTGTCCAAGATATTCTAGTGTCATCTTTGATACAGTCTTTGAAGGAGAAGATTAGCTCATTCACCCTTTTTTTCGGCCTCTTGGTGCCTGTAGACCTCCAGTATGTAGCACTAGAGTTTGGTCAGCATGTGGCGGCCAATGGCAACTGAGAGTCATTCCAGACTGTGTCCTAAAATGTTTGAACAAATGGGCAGTTCCAAAACATATGCTCAATGTCTGCAGCACCGCGGACAGTTAGAAGCAGCTGATGAATAGAGTGCTGATATGCTCTCCCGTCAGGTAAACTCTGTGGAGTAGATTATGTTGGATGTAGTAGAATCTACATTTTCAAGATGTTCCTGTGTGAAAGGGCGTCCAACATCTTGCTCCTATTTTACTCGAAGCTTAGCTATGGGAGGCAGGGTCGAATCCGGGAAGGCCCTGACAATCCAGGATATATAATCACACTACCGTAGATTGAGGGTCCTTAGGGAAAATTTTTAAAGACCCTACATATACATTCCCTAGTATATATTCAACAACAACAAGTATATCTAAAGTCTACAAATGCGTCAGTAAGCATAACTAATATGTCTCTCAGAATTAACCACTTCTGAGGACCTCCCGGGACTAGCTCTCGTGGGTGTCGAAGTACCGACGGAGAGTGCGGGGCCTCCTTCCAGAGCAGTCTGCCAGGTAGAGGTGAGGCAGGACTATCCTACATATGAGGATACCTGGGTATGCCCTGACTGATAAACACAAGCAGGAATACCGGTTTTGTATAATCTATTTTCATTTCCACTTAAAATATTGTTTTCACTAATTAGTGCAGCAGCATTATCACAGAGGTCCTGAAGAAAGCCGTGGATACACGGGTAGTGATCTCTAGGCTGAAACATGTCGACCACTTAGTGACAGTGGTTTTAAATCTATACCACTGGGCTGTTCTCTTTTTAACCCTGTCAGGTATTACACACTATTAAAATATTTTTTGTGATTATACCTAGATAGTTTTAGCATCACCATTTATATTGCACACAGCGCTGCACACCTCACTATACCCCAGCTCACTTTTGGGCTTACCATCCTATCCCTTACTACTTAAAACATCTCTGAGCTCCTTCCTTAAATTCTCTTGAAGTAGTAGCTCCCATTGTTGACTAGGCTTTCAACATTTGGTAAGGAGGACCCAAATGATGAAGCATGTCACCTTCGGGTGAGTGAGGGTTCTTATCCTTAAGGGATGTTCCCCCCTTCTTAATTGTACAATGTATAATAAATTTTGATGATTCACCAGTGGTTAATTCTGAGAGACATATTAGTTATGCTTACTGACGCATTTGTAGACTTTAGATATACTTGTTGTTGTTGAATCCAGGATATATGCCTTCTCCAATCAAGTACAATGTGTGAGTTAAGGGGTGTGAGGGTGGTCCTGTGTTGGTAATAACATCTGTGTGTTATTGTGTTTGGGAACTAAGTAAAATGGGTGAAGCATGAAATACAAATTTTGTTCAGCACCAAATGCGTAACCCTGTTTGCATGGGCAATACAGCGTAGCAGAAGGAAATTAGAAAAATAGACTGTTTCGAATTAAATATCAACCAGCCAATGACATGGAAAAGTGGCCTTCAGTATGCCCATCCTGACTCCCTTGCAAAAGTGGAGCTTGAAGGTAAAGCCACTTTTTCACTAGCCATCCTTTCATGAAAGCACAATCAGAACTATAATTGTACCAACATTACTTTAATAACCTAAGCGCCTATAGCATCCTAACCTTGACAGGACATTTACATTTCTTTTAAGCATCCATGGGAGGGATTTTACGTTCATAGATCCCTTAAGTCCGCGGGATTCCTTGTCATCTTGTAATCTTTTGATGGTTTTTTGTTTTTTTCAGGCCTAAAAGCAAAGTTCATCCTTCTCCAAGCAGTGATTGATTTTCCAAGCAGTGATTGATTGAATGATTTTTGTGTGGGAAAAGGATAGGACAACAGTGCAGCCCAGCCTTGTGCAAACATCTGATTGTGTGCTTGCAACTACTCAAGTGTGCATTAAAGTGCAGATGAAGACGGTCATCAAGACTGCGTCCTGCTCAGTTGAATTACAGTGTGCATGTCTGACTGATAGACCAATTCCTTTGAGTTTGAAGATTGGTTTCACAAGAAAATGAAACATAAAGAATGGACACAATTTTCTTACCGTCTTTGCTCACAACCGCCCTTTTCATTGCTTTAAGTCTCCTTTTCATTCATCCCTAATCTATCCCCTTGCCTCTCCTGTACTCCACAGCACTTTCGAGGTGGATAAAGGTGAAGCAAACAGCCTGACATTCTGAAATGTTAGCTTCCTCTCCACCCCATATCTTCCTGCATTCTTCCATGCACATGCAGGGCCTTAACGCTCCCCAAGGATGGTGTACTTGCAGCAGAAGCTACCATTGTATTAAACGAAGACATGGACAATGTGGCTTAAACGCACACATATACAGGAGCACACACACACGTATATACATGTATACACACACACAAAACAAACTCGCACATATAGATAGTACACAGTCACGCAAATAGTATTCCATGCTTATTTTTGTGCAGTTAGCAAGAACACTGATCTTTTTCAAGGACGGAAGAGTTTATTAAGAGTGGAGTCAGTGAAATAGGGCACTATACCATTTGCCAGCATCCAGTAAAAGACATGGGTAAGTGTAGGGTTTAAGGAACAACATTATTTATTGTGTTAGTTACATTTGTTTCTAGTATCCAGATTTTCGGTGGTTGTAAGTAGAAACATTTGGGCTCAGTGGCAGTAGCTGGGCCCACTGTTGCTCCATGGTTATTTTGCAAGGCCGGACTGTTTGTTATTTTTACACCCCAGCCTGCTCAGGCGGGAGATATATTTATAGACCTCTGATCCTGCCCAGATGCCAGGGGTCTGAGGTGGTCACTGAGGGCGGTGTTGGTGGTGGTGCTGTTGAAGGGGGAAGTTTAAACCCTTGCTTTAGTTTTGATCCGTTTCCAGGCTGCCTTACTGGATGGGGAGACATTTGCACAAGCTCTGGCCTGCCCACGTGTACATCTTCAGCCTTCCCCTTGTGCTGCTTTTTAGGTTTCGCCTTGCCGTAGCACTGCGCAGCAGTGCTCGCGCAGGCGAAATCTTTTAATCCTACAGTATGGGGCTTTGTCCCGCCTCTCCGTTCCATTGGCTAGCTCCATAAATGGAGGCTAGCCATTGGATGAGATTGGTTGTCAATCACTTTCCCCGTCAGGACGCGATTCGGGGGCGTTTTCGTGTCCTTTTTTAAGTGCCGCCCCTTTTGTCGTCATGCCTTTCTGGGCGTTTTTTGTTGTCGGATTGATTTTTTTCTGTTTGTATCTTTTATGTAATCCTAGTTATTGTGCCGTTGTTGTGCCTTGTTTACCCCCCCTCCCTCCCGTTGTCCGTGCCTTTGCCAGGAGTTAATTTTGCTGAATGAAAACAGATGGCGAGTCTTTGATCTCTACGGAGTGTCTTGCTCACGCTGTCTGCACGGGCCAGTCGGCTCTCTGATTGGTTGGCAACTACCAAATATACTTTGTGATTGGTGGACCTTGTCAGCCAATCAGAGAGCCTACTGGCGTGTACAGGGAGCATGAGCAAGACACGCTGTCGACTCGCTGTCCCAAGGGCGCATCGATGTTCACTCTCTCCAATCACTGCAGGAATCGCCACATCCGGGCCGGGAGCCTCAGGACCTCCGTGTTCTGCACTTCTGATGTCAGCAATTGGCCGCGCTGGGATTGGTGCAACTGCAGGGGCGTTGCCCGGCAACGAGGGGCTAGTCAGGAAGAGGAAACACGCTGAAGCCCAGTAAGTGCGAGGCGTCGCCAGGCAACCCGACCTCGCACCCACGAACCTACCTGCAGCTGAAGGAAGAGCCGCGCTTGGGACTGGAGGGGCTGAGTCCCTCCTCACCCGTGCAGCGCCAACGTGAGCGAAGTGCCCCTGTTCCTGGAGCTGCGCACTGATGAAGAGCTTCATCTCTACAGGTTACGCCCTCGGTGCGGGTTAAGCGCCGCTTTGGGAGGGTTGTGGCGGCACTTGATGGGTGTTTCCTCACTTCCTTCCCTCTACCGCTTACAGTATGAGCCACTGACATTGTCCTCCCTTCTTTGCATGTGCCGAAAAGACCCGAGCCTGAGAGAGCAATCCTGGGGCAGAAGACAACGAAGGGGCGAGCCGACGAATGACGGATAAAAGTGTCCCTATTGTTTAGTTCTTATGAATCACATTATGAGCAAGGTACTTGGCTCCTAAAAGTGAGCCGATCTCCGCAGGGTGAATTTCTAAGCAAACCATGCGACCGTAAAACAGCGGTAGAGTCTCCTCAGTGAAGAAGACTGTTCTAAAACACGGGGCTAATATTTCAGAATGGCAAGGGTGACCTTAGAGCTGAAGACTCGAGGTAAGCGCCATGTTGGATTGGGGGTTGTTTTTGCTTTATTTGAGTCTGACCTGCTGACTGTACTCCCAGGAGTAGCATAGCATTCCCAAACCGTAGTGGGGGTGGGCATGGCAGAACGGAAGTGTTGTAGAAGAAGCAGCTTCTTGGAAGTAAACACGGCGCCACCACCTTTCTGTGCTGCTGTGAGTACTGAGGGCGATCTAGAGGGGCATGCAGGTAAGTGACCAGCAGGATTAGGCCCCGGAAAACAGTGGACCATGGGTGTCCAGTTCCACAATGAATGTGTGTGGGGTTCTGTCTGTGTGTGGGGGGTTCTGTCTGTGTGTGTGTGGGGGGGGGTTCTGTCTGTGTGTGTGTGTGTGTGTGTGGGGTTCTGTCTGTGTGTGTGTGGGGTTCTGCCTGTGTGTGTGTGGGGTTCTGCCTGTCTGTGTGGGGGGTTCTGCCTGTGTGTGTGGGGGGTTCTGCCTGTGTGTGGGGGGGGTTCTGTCTGTGTGTGTGTGGGGGGTTCTGTCTGTGTGTGTGTGTGGGGGGTTCTGTCTGTGTGTGTGTGGGGGGTTCTGTGTTTGTGTGGTTCTGTGTGTGTGTGTGTGTGTGTGTGTGTGTGTGTATGGGTCTGTCTGTGTGTGTGTGGTTCTGTCTGTGTGTGTGTGTGTGTGGTTCTATCTGTGTGTGTGTGGTTCTGTGTGTGTGTGTGTGTGTGTGTGGTTCTGTCTGTGTGTGGGTGCATGTGTGGGTGCATGTGTGTTGCTCTGTGTGGGTGCAAATGCAATAGGTCTCGCATTTGCGAGAGATTAAGCTATTGGCATTGTAAATGACAATGCCATTTATTTATCTATTTTTAAAATCAACACATAAATAAAAATGTTGTCAATTACAATGCCAATAGCTCTAACTTTTGCAAAGGCGAGAACGTTGCATTGTAAATGCTTGTTTTTTTTTTTTTAGTAAATGTTTGATAACATTTGTTTTCGTTTTGAGAGCATGTCATCAATCCATTGTACATGTGTTTCAGTGTTTGTCTGTTTTTCACTATACGTTTTTAGGTCGAGCATGGGCAGCGCATGCACTGCTCTGGGAGGCATGCTGTATTTGGGTATGGACTTGAAGCTCCGCCCACTTTCTGCCCATATTTTTCATTGGCTTGTCATTTTCCTTTGTAAATATTGACTTTGATATGTTGATAGGTCCCTCCTTAGTATCTCCCTATCTTCTGTTGTTACCTCCCATGAGGACTGGCCCTTTTACATATGTCCTTACTCGAGAGCTTTCATTAGCATTTTGGAGAACTATTTCCTTAATTAAATTACACAGGTCTGCAGGACGCCAGCAATGGTGGCCACTTCTATGTGTTAGCAGCGCGCCATGCGTGCTGTCACTGCCCTTCCCCCAGCCCCCCCCCCCTCGCGGGACGCCGTCAATGGCTCACGCTTCTATGTGTTAGTAGCGCTATGAATGCTTGGCAAGTCTATTTTAGGCAGAAGATTCCAGGGCAAAGCTGCACTCTGCAGTGGTACATCCATTACGTGCCCGAAAGCTTGTGATTGTTTTGCATATTCGCCCTAGAAACACCGCAAGACTTTCCTATGAGCGGAAGAGAGAAAGCACAGCATTCACTCTGTTTCTACCTTCCAGGAACTACAAGAAATGCAGAATAAGTTTATCTAAGAGGGCTGAAATACTATAGCAATTATGGTAAAGGCAGGTGTTCTAACCATTGTGGTATTTATGTGGTGGGATGATGAGTGTGTTGAGAACCAAACAGCTTGACAACGAATTGAAAATTATAGGTGCATGTGAATAGCTCTTCAGTGGCTTTTTCCAATCAGTGAAGCTCATTATCAGACTGGGACTGTGCTAGAGAGCAAGAGTGTGCTTGTTGGAAAAGTGAACTAATTTTAGCCTGCATTAAGCTTTTAGGAGCTTTTTGAACACCATGCTCTCTGTAGAACAAACATTTGCAATGCAATAGGTCCCGCATTTTATTTATGTTTTGGGTTTTAAAACCTAAACAAAAAGCATTATTATTTAAAAATACTAATAGCTTAAACTCTTGCAAATGTGAGACTTATTGCATTGAAATAAAGGGCCTTCTCGACCGCTTGTTAGATTGTAAATATCAGATTAATAGACCGGCGTGCGTCGTCTTCAAAGTAGTGCAATGAAGAAGATGTGTAAGTGTTGTAAATTACACAGACACAAAGTGTGAAGTGAAAGTTACACATGATTCGAGCTAGAAACACTAACAAAGTGCTCAAACACCTTTCGCTCTATGACTACACTGTTGCGGCTTAGGAGGAGGAGGGGGGCTATTTTCTGCCCTGTCCATGATTTGAGTGTGCAGTGTGGCATTGCGTAATGCCATTGCTATCGTTTGCCTAATAAATACCCTAGCTGTAGTAGGTTTCACCTCCTGGTGCAGGGCAGGCTGTGCTTTATGGCAGGTATGGAGGGAGGGAGGGATGGACTTGATGGTGGTGGCATTGGTGGTGGTGGCATTGGTGGTGGTATAGTTGGTGGTGATATTGGTGGTGGTATTGTTGATGGTGAGATTGGTGGTGGTGGTATTGGTGATGGCATTGGTGGCATTAGTATTGGCGGTGGTATTGGTATTGGTGGTGGTGTTGCTGTGGTGGTGGTGGTGTTGCTGTGGTGGTGGTGGTATTGCTGGTGGTAGGGGGGTGGTATTGGTTGTGGTGGTGGTATTCATGGTAGTAGTTGTGGTGGTATTGGTGGTCTTGGTGGTGGTATTGGGGTTGGTCTTGGTGGATGTCTTGGTGGTGATCTTGGTGGTGGTGGTATTGGTGGTATTGCTGGTGGTGGATGTCTTGGTGGTATTGGGGGTAGTGGTGGTATTGGTGATGGTGGTAGTGGTATTGGTGGCGGTGGTATTGGTGGCGGTGGTATTGGTGGCGGTGGTATTGGTGGTGGTGTTACTGGTTGTGGTGGTATTGGGGTAGTATTGTTGGTGGCATTGGTGGTGGTATTGGTATTTGCGGTGGTATTGGTATTGGTGGTTGTTAGAAACGGGGTAGCGTGGCGTGGAGCGGGTTGGCTAAACCAGGAGCATTGTGTAAAGCATCTGCGCAGCACACTCACAGGCAACACACTAGGCACACTACAAAAGAGACTCCACACCAGGTTAGGTTAAAAAAACAGCATATGTATTATGCAGAACACGTTAGGGTATTATCACAGGTATGAACACAGTGCCAACTGACACCCAGCAATCACTTACATGGGGGAATATACAGGGCAGGGCCAAGCGGACCGCTGCCAGTACCATCACCCAAGTACAAAGATAGGGGTAGGACCGTCAGTATTAAATGTGAACCTGCTAGTACCTACTGGCAGGCCCCTGAACTTAGCGATATTTCCAGATGGGCATGAACATAAAGCATATACCACATTGGCACTAGGCATCAACATGTGGCCATAGAGGCAACATCGTCAGGGCGAAGGCATAACTTTAGGCATAAGAGTGTTGGGTATAAAACAAGAGCAGCACATTAGGCATACCCCAGTAGCGTAAATGCCTTAGGCACCGAACCAGTAGGCATAAATCATATTCTGCATCACGTTAGGCATAACCATATTAACATTGAGGGAACAGCATTGGCATGCGGCTTCTCCGTAGCATGAAAACACTAGGTCCAAAACCTGCATTAGCATGAACACGTTAGCGGAGGCCTGGATTGAAAACATTAGGCCTAGAACCAGTGGGCACAGGGTATAAAGCATGAGATTAGGCACAATGGCATGAAGCATCACCATAGGCGTAGAAAGACATTATGTACAGCCAACATAAGTCCCAGGGGCCATAAGCATATTCACATGGAGGCAATACTTCCAATAAGCATGAATGCAACAGTAGGTATAACAAAATATATCCTGCACCTCTCCTGGGGAATAAACATCTTGGGCATTAATCACATCCTGCGTAGTGTTGGGCATAATGAGCATGCAACCATAGTAGCAATGAATCATGAGGGGCAACAGGCCTCGCAAGTATACCCCCGGTGCGGAAAGCGCTAGGGCGGAAGGGTCTCTCACTCCTCTCTCGTTCCTCCTGAGGAATGCAATGCCCCCAAACATGCACTGGCACTACACGTGCCGCTGGAGCCCACCTTGGGCTCCAAAACCACCAGTGCCCATTAGGTGCAGCTGCCTACTGTCAGGCTGGGCAGCTGTGTACAGTACAATCGGTGCCGGTAAAGTTGGGCCCCTCTCGGGGGCTTGGTGATCAACCAGTAATGTGGCCCACAACGTAGCAGCTCCTCGCGCTCTCGCAGGGCAGCTGTGAGGCCAGCACGGGCACCACGGGGCCCTCAGTGCGGCCATCGACAATGTGTCCCAACTCCACCCCCCCCCACCAAGTTACCAACTGAGTCCCCTTCCACGGCCTCTCTAGGGACTCTGTAACTAGAAATATGCCCCCCAAATGGTGCAGCTGAGCAAATGTCACCGGGTTCGGTCGTGCCACCTGAAGCCTCACTCGGGCTCTAAGAATAATGTAGCCAAGCAGGGCAGCTGGGGGGGAAAAAAAACAGCATGACCACTCTGGACCTCTTCGAAGGACCAACGGGCGGGGGTGGGGGGGGTTCACCGACAATGTGCCCCGTTGCCCTCTCCAACCCCAGCTCCTCAATGGGCCCCACTCTCTGGGATCTCAGTGGAGCTGCTCCGGTCTCTGCTCCGTCCTCCGGCAGCTCTGCTCTTCTTGCTGGCGGGAGGCGGCTGCCGGAATGGGTGTACGCCGCTCTGGCTTCTCGGTGGCTGCGGGACTCTCTTCAGGTCACGGGAGCCCCACTCAGGAAGCACCTCGTCGGGCTTCACCTGGGCCCCCTCCTCGGACCCGGGGTTTCCCCAGGGAGCACGCGAGGCTCCGAACAACGGCCTCTAGGCCCCGCCCACCACCAGGCTTAGGCTTCCGGTCGCCGCAGGCAGAGCGGAGGCCCTCTACTTGTTCCCAGCAATTTTAAAGTGGAGGGTGGGCTCCCGCTAAATGGGTATAAAGACCGTGGGGTGTGCACCCACGGGAGAGCGCGAACATGCGGGATGGGCACCCACTTTTCTTTTTAATAAAACCACAACGCAGAGAACACTGGGTAGGCTTCCGCTAGGAAGGCATCAACGCGGGTGGGCTCCCGCAAAATTAGCATAGGGACCGCGGGGTGGGCTCCCGCTGGTTCAAATAAGCATAAAGCGCGGGATAGGCACCCTCGTAATGGCACAAATGTGGGGTTGGCACCCGCTCCTCCTGGAAACCCGGGGCTCTCCCTGGCTCACAGGAGCCCCACTTGGAAGGTATATTCTTCTCCTGGGGACACAACTAAGGAGGCACACAACAGCGGGGTGGGCTCCCGCTGTTTAAATGTGCAGGCTGGGGGGTAATCCCACACACTGGGGTTCCCTCGTAGCGCTTTGAAAGCCCAGCGTTGCAGGCGTCAGCTCCTCTTCACTAGCAGTCTGAATATAGCGCTCTCGAGGCGCTAGGTCCCAGGCAGGCAGTCAGGGTCCCACACCAGCAAGTAGCGCCCACGCTCCTCACCTCATGGAGTGCAAGCAACCGAATTGTGGCACTCACGAGGCGCTAGGGCAGGAGAGCAGGCAGGCAGTGCTGGCCAAGATCAGTGGTCAGTGGGCACTCATCGGTACAAGACAGCAGTTCCTAGGAACGGTCAACCCCCATAACGTGGCACTCGTCCTGGCACAGCAGTCTTCACTCCAGTAAAGGCTCTCACTGGCCCTGCTCCTCCTTATATACGCTCCTCACCCTACCTACTAGAAAGGGCCAGGAGCTTCTAGAAGGTTCCCTGGGGAACTGGTCCCAACTGGTTTTGAGGGAGGTGTAGAGCACCCTGTCTGCCAGGCTTCTCTCCAAAAGCTGGGGTGTGGGCACAGACCTACCCCAGGGGCGGAGTCAGCCTTGGGAACTCCAAACACTAGACCTGCAAACCACCTCAGGCAGGTGGCACAAAACACACAGACATGGTGACTGTTACAAGTGACATTTCGCCAACATTACAAATGAATCTGTGCCCACCATTGCGCAGCATTTAATATTTGCAGTTCACCCACATACCAAACATGGCATACATTTTCTCACCGGGGGGGGGGGGTGTTCCTAATGCAAACCCAGGGGAGGCAGAAAGCACACGCACTTTGCACTGCTAACCAGCGCCAAAGTGTCCAATATCCTGAACCCACCAATTCCATCCCAGCAAAAAGGCTAGGGGGAAGGCAAAACGTTTTGGGATGACCCTGCAAGCAGTGCCAAGTCCAACAGAGGTGGTGCTGGTTTTGGTGGTGGTGCTGGTTTTGGTGGTGGTGCTGGTTTTGGTGGTATTGGTGGTGGTTTTGGTGGTATTGGTGGTGGTATTGGTGGTGGTGGTGGTGGTGGTGGTTTTGGTGGTGGTGGTGGTGGTGGTATTGGTGTTGGTGGTATTGGTGGTGGTGCGATTGGTTGTGGTGGTGGTAGTGGTATTCTTAGTGGTAGTAGTTTAGGTGGTGGTGGTGGGATTGGTGGTGGTGGTATTGGCGGTGGGGATTGTCTTGGTGGTGGTAGTAGTGGTGGAGGTGGTGGTATCAGTGGCATAGCTAGGCCTTAGGCCGCCAGTGGCTGCCCCTGTCTTTGTCGCCCGTGGGGCCTGATAGAAGAGCAAGGGGGGGGGTGCTGACAATTCATGCGGCCACATGAGCCGCAGGTAAGAGTGGGTTGGTGAGTGTTTGAGGGTGTGCTGGCTGCATCGGCAGCAGGTAATAGCAGGGCCGGGCCACTGCCTCCAAAACTCCTGCCACCTAGGGCGGTCTGCCCCACCACCCCCTACCCTCCTAGCTACGCCACTGGGTGGTATTGGTGGTGGTGGTATTGGTGGTTGTGGTTTTGGTGGTGGTGATGGTGGTGGTGTTAATAAAACAGGCTTTTGAAAACAACCCGTCAGGTGGCTTTAGTGCAGATGACAAGTAACACAGATGTGCTATTGTCTGCTTCAGCCCATTAGCTCAGGATTATGTGCTACCTGGAATTTTCATGACTTAATTCGCTAATCATTTCTAACAGACACAAGATAATGCTGGGTAAAAGTGATTGAAAGCAGGCGCCCGTGTTATGGGGCGGCTGTGCTGCTTAAAAAAAACATGCGGTTTCAGCTGAAGCAGAGCATGTCCGTCCTGTAGGAAGAGAAACTCAATAAAGTAAATAGTGCTTACAGACTAAATACCAGGTCCTGTGTAACAACTGAAGTAAAAGGGCCAGTCGACATGGGCGGGTACAAATGAAGGAAAGGCCTTACTAAAGAGGGACTAACAAGCCTATTAACAAATCCTAAGGCAGCATTTACGAAACACAATGACACAAGCCAATGAAAAATATGGGAGGATCGTGGGCGCGGCTTCTCTCCCATACTCTACTACAGTAGCGTATGCGCGCTGCAACTAGGCTCAACCTAAAAACAGCTTGTAGGTTTATTAACAATAACAGTTATTCATACACAATAATGAATGAACTTTCCCCTGGTAGGCAACCAGATCACTTCATTAACTTAGTACAGGTATTATCTTTGCAGTATCGCTTCCTATCTACCATGCCTTCATTCATGCAGCAGTACATTCATCCTTTCCCTGTTATTTAATTTGCTCGCTTATACCCCCTGCGCGTACTATCTCGCTCCTGTGCCTCTACCATTTAGCCAGGGTGACCAACCGTCCGTAAATTTCTCGGACAGTCTGTAATTTCGGCCGTCTGTCCGTTGTCCGTGAAGGATTCTTTAACGGACGCCATTTGTCCGTCATTTTAACAGGGCACCGGTTGCCCCACCCTAAAGCCGGCACAGCTTGCACCCACCTCCCTTCTTCACTCCGATGCTGTTCCAAAGCTCCTCAGATACTCAGCAGCATTGGAGAGGCACAGCGGGATGGCAACCCTCACACCTCCAGCCCTTGATGACCTGTTAAGAGGTGCTTCGAAGGTGACTGAGAGGGAGGGGCTGCAGGTTCAGGAGCAGCGGCATCTATTCACATGCAAACAGCCCTGAATGCATCATGTCTCTGCTATTTAGAGGGAGGCTCACACATTCCATTTCTACCCAGGGCCCCAAACATCCTAGACTCGGCCAGATTACACCCCTGATTACTCCGAGGCAGCATGTGCTTCTCTTCACCGAGCTTAATTACTGTCACTAAATTGTAAGCAAACCTCGGTTCTTCAAACATGCAGTCTATAATGTAATACAATAAAGAAATGGCACAATCGCACCCACACTGATTAACAAAGTATGGAGGAAAATCAGTTCAATCAGTTCTCTTAGAGTATCTCCTGTAAGTACTGTACATCACAGTGGGGGATGGCATTTTGGACAGAGAGCCTGTCTTCTCGTTGTCTTGTGCAGGAGGGGGTGAGGAGCCCAAGATGATACTAGAATACTGCATGCCCACCCCTGTGCCCACCTGGTGTATCCTGTTCCCTCTCCTGTGATGGCTCCTGCCCTCCCCCCCCCATGTGGTGGCTCCAGTCCACCCCCCGCCTGTGATGGCTCCTGTCCCCCCATGTTGTGGCTCCAGTCCACCCCCGCCTGTGATGGCTCTTGTCCCCCCCTGTGGTGGATCCTGTCTCCGCCCTGGGTGGCTTCTGTCCCAGTCCTGGAACGGTCCCTGCAGCGAGGGTGAAGTTCTTGATGGGCCTTTTCTCAAAAGGGCTCAGCTCAAAATTAATATGGAAAGGTGGGCGAGTAAGTAAGTGAAGGGATGGGTGAATGGCTGGTGAAAGGGTAAACGGATGAATGAAAGATTGAATAAATGGATAATGAGAGAGTATGGATGGATTGATGAGTGAGGGGAAGGATGGAGAGAAAATGTAAATAGCTGGATGTATGGGTGGAAGGGTAGCTGGATGATGGATGAGGGGAAGGATGATGGATGAGGAGAAGGATGGATGGATGAGGGGAAGGATGGATGGATGAGGGGAAGGATAAATGGATGGGATGGATGAAATGGGTGAGGGGAAGGATGGATGAAAGGAAGGATGGATGAGGAGAAGGATGGATGGATGAGGGGAAGGATGGATGGATGAGGGGAAGGATGGATGGATGAGGGGAAGGATGGATGGATGGATGAGGGGAAGGATGGATGGATGAGGGGAAGGATGGATGGATGAGGGGATGGATGGATGGATGGATGAGGGGATGGATGGATGGATGGATGAGGGGATGGATGGATGGATGAGGGGATGGATGGATGAGGGGAAGGAAGGATGGATGGATGGATGAGGGGATGGATGGATGAGGGGATGGATGGATGGAGGGATGGATGGATGGGTGGGTGAAAGGATGGATGGATGATGAGGGGAAGGATGGATGGCTGGATGATGAGGGGATGGATGGATGGATGGATGGATGATGAGGGGATGGATGGATGGATGGATGATGAGGGGATGGATGGATGGATGATGAGGGGATGGATGGATGATGATGAGGGGGTGGGTGAATGGATGGATGATGAGGGGAAGGGTGGATGGATGGATGATGAGGGGAAGGGTGGATGGATGATGAGGGGGTGGGTGAAAGGATGAATGGATGATGAGGGAATGGATGGATGATGAGGGGGTGGGTAGAAGGATGGATGGATGGATGATGGAAAAGGATGGATGGATGATGAGGGTAAGGATGGATGGATGGATGATGAGTGGGTGGGTAGAAGGATGGATGATGAGGGAGATGGATGGATGATGAGGGAAAAGGATGGATGATGAGGGAAAAGGATGGATGGATGATGAGGGGATGGACGGACGGATGGATGGATGGATGGATGATGGGTGGGTTAAAGGATGGAAGGATGGAGAGTGGGTGGGTGAAAGGATGGATGGATGATGAGTGGGTGGGTGAAAGGATGGATGGATGATGCGTGGGTGGGTGAAAGGGTGGATGGATGGATGAGATGGTGGGTGGGTGGGTGAAAGGATGGATCAGTGGATTGGATGGTGGGTGGATGAAAGGATGGATGGGTGGGTGGATGGTTAGGCGGGTGGATGGTTAGGTGGATGATGGGTCGGTAGGTGGATGAGTGAAATGATGGATGGATTGATAAGTGCAAGGGTGAATGAATGGACGTATGAGTGAAAGGGTGGATGTAAGGATGGATGAGTGAGGGAAAGGGAGGGTAGATGGACAAAAGGATGAATAGATGTGTGAAGGAGTGAAATGATAGATGGATGAGTGATAGGGTCAATGGATGGATTCATGAGTGGATGAGTAGATGGATGGATGGGTGGGTGGATGGATGGAAGGAAGGATGGCTAAGTGAAAGGGTCGATGGAGAGAGAAGGGGAGGATGGATGGATGGCTAAAAGAGTGGATGGGTGGAAGGATTAGTAAGTGAAAGGATGGCTGGATTGGTGAAAGGGTAAATGGCTGAATGGATGAGTGAATGGATGGATGGGATGAAGAGTGGATGGATAAGTGTACAGATGGATAGGGTGAAAGGGTGGATGGATGGATGGATAATGGAGGAAGAGTGAAAGGATGGATGAGGGGATAGATGAAGGGATGGATGAGTGAAATGATAGATGGAAGGATACATGATGGATAGGTTTGCAAATGGTTGAATATGTTTGGAAATGGCTGTGCTTACTTATATACTATTGCGCGACCTCTGATGTGTCTGTGAAACGTACCTATTGTCCTGAAGTTTTGTCCTGAATTTTGACCTCCTGTCCTGAATTTGTGTCCTGAATTTTGACCCTTTGTCCTGAATTTTTACACTCACTGTCCTGAATTTGCACCAATGCCAGTTGGTCACCCTACATTTAGCAGCTTGCTTTTCATGGGCCTGCACTCCCCTATCACACACGTTCTGCTCAGCTTGCGTGGTTTGCCTCTCTCTCCTCCTCTTCATTCAGTATCAACAGACTGGAGCCCGAGGCAGCTCTGCAGTTTACACTACATTGTTTCCGAAAGAAAATGCCCAGAGCATTGTATTAAGAGCGGAAGGAGCTATTGGTAAAAAATATATGTTGGTGCCTCGCTGCCGCATTGAATTGAAGCATTTCTATTGTAGCACATTCCTACTGTTTGAAGCCTAGAAGCGTTTTCTGGTTTGTTAATCACTTAATTGTTTTCAATAACCCCAGAGGGCATGTTCATTTTTTATAATATATATTCTTTTTATTGTGGCAAGGTGCAGTTAGAGGTGGAAAGCGGCAGAGCGGGGACGTGTTGCAGAGTTGTGTATTATTTTCCCCACCCCGGTTCCTTCTAGAGATGGTCCGACTCTCTTGGTAAACGCAGGCGGTACGCTGCGGGGCTAGTAGGAACACTTTTCGAGGTCTGTTTCCGCTGCCAGTGCATCACTGCCATGTGTGTCTTAAAGTGACTCGATCAGTTGCTTCTGAGTGTTCATAAAGGTATGGCCAAATTTTTAAGCAACTGCATCTAGCTTGTGGCAAATAATCTCCATACGTCCGTCTCATAGTCTTCACAGAGACCCGGACATAACTCTTTAGTCTATGTCTACCTGAGCTAAAATACATTTTTTCGGCGTGCAATTTATATAATTATACGCCTTGAATTTTCAAAGTAATTTCAGATATTTTGAAGCGGCAATACCTCACTGCATGACTTTATTCTCAGAACACAAAGAATGCCAGAGCAACCAGTGGTATTTTTAGTACCTGTATTCTGACAGAAGATGCAATCCAAAAACCAACACTGAAAGTTATAATGCAATTTAAGACTCTCCAATTTATACCTACAAGCATTTGCAATGCAATAGGTCTCACGTTACTGATAGTTTGAGCCATGTACAATATCACCCCAAATTTTATCCGAGCTCACGAGTGAGTTCCAGAGTTTAACATCTCAAGCCATGCTTGTAACTCGGCGTGGCAGCCTGCAAATACCACGCTGGTTGTTTTTACGGACTTGTTTTTCATAGGTTCTCACAATTGCATATGTGCAATAAAAATAGAACTATGTTTTGCCGGCAAAGCTCCCATTGCGAGGCTGCCGCGGAAGCTTGGGAGCGGACTCTTACAGATTAGTAAACACGGGAGCAGCACCATTCAGATTAATTTGCCAGGCTGGGAGAAACTGCTTCTTCCTTTATTACGCATGAGTAACAAGGCTGCCCCACCACCCTATTGTGTTCCATTCTCTCATTTCAAACTGCTCTCCGATTCTTGGTTTTTCTACTTAGTGTTTTTCTTTCCACAATTCATTTTGCAATACCTGCCAGTTCACCCTGCGTTTGAAGATGTTGTTTTCCTCCAACAAGTTTCAATGGGCTTTGTTTAAAAGTGATGGTAAAAACGCCAGAGCGCCCAGTTTTTTTGTCTCCTCTTGTAACAAGACAGAAGTAGTTCACATGAGTGAGAATTCTGCAGCCATTCATGAATTCATATTTGCATCAAAACACCAGTCAATGTGCCTCAAAGGAAAAATTTACAAATATTGTACAGATTAGTACCTCTAGCCTTTTCAGAGCTAAAAGATCCTTTTAACACAAGTTCGGCATTATTACCAATAATCATGCAGTTAAAAGGTCAAATTAATGTGCTAAAGTAAATATTTAGAAATATCTTTATACACATTTATAAGAATCTGTTCATTCAACAATAATGCTACTGTCAGCAATGATTATAATGTTGTCATGTGTGCAGTGTTGCAGCTGCGTCTTTTTTCCCCAGTAGTAATTCTAGTGGCAATTCCTCATTCTAAGTCCTCTATACTGGGCTGCAGCTGCTACATTGGTCCTGTCAGTAATTGCTCCTCTCGAAGTCCTCTAGGCAGTGCTGGAGCTGCGTCTCTGTTCCCAGTCATAATTACGCATTCGTAGTCCTCTAACCAGTGCTGCTAGCTGCTTCTCTGGTCCCAGTGGTAATTCCTCATTCTTAGTCCACTAGACAATGCTGCAGCTGCTTATCTTTTCCTAGTGGTAATTCCTGATTCTTAGTCCTCCAAGCTGCTAGCTGCTTCTCTGGTCCCGTTGGTAATTATTCATTCTAAGTCCTCTAAACAGTGCTGCTAGCTGCTACTCCTTTCCCGTCAGTAATTCCTCATTTTAAATAATCTAGACAGTGCTGCACCTGTGTCTCTGGTCACAGTGATAATTCCTCATTCTAACTCTTCTAGATGGTGCTGCAGCTGCTTCCCTGGTCCCAGTGGTAATTCCTCACTTTTAGCCCTCTAGGCAGTGCTGCTAGCTGCTTCTCAGGTTCCATAGGTAATTCCTCATTCTAAGTCCTCTAGGCATTGCTCCTAGCTGCTTCTCTGGTCCTGTTAATAATTCCTCATTCTAAGCCCACTAGGCAGTGCTGCTCGTTACTACTCTAGTCTTGTTGGAAATTCCTCATTGTAACTCCTCTAGGAAGCGCTGCTAGCTGCTCTTCTGGTCCCGTCAGTAATTCCTCATTGTATGTCCTCTGGGAAATGCTGCTAGCTGCTCTTCTGGACCCGTCAGTAATTCCTCATTGTAAGTCCTCTAGGCAGTGCTGCAGCGGCGTCTGTTCCCAGTGGTAATTACTCATTTTTAGTCCCCTAGGCATTGCTGCAAGCTGCTCCTCTGATCTCGTTGGTAATGCCGCATTCTAAGTCCTCTAGGCGGTGCTGATAGCTGCTTCTCTGGTCCCATCAGTAATTACTCGTTCTAAGTCCTATATGCAGTGTTGCTGCTGTCTCTCTAGTCACAGTGGTAAATTCTCATTTTAATTCCTCTAAGCAGTGCTGCTACTCTAGTTCTGTAGATAATTCCACATTCTAAGTCCTCTAGGCAGTGCTGCAGCTCCATCTCTGTTCCCTGTGGTAATGCCTCATTCTTAGTTCTCTAGTCAATGCTGCTAGCTGCTTCTCTGGTCTCATCGGTAATTCGTCATTCGAAGTTCTCTGCACATTGCTACAGCTGCTTCTCTGGTCCCTGTGGTAATTCGTTATTCTAAGTCCTCAGGGCTGCAGGTGAGTCTCTGTTCAAACATCCACTACACTCCAAACCAAAACACAGAGATAAAAGACATTGTTATTTACAACCCCAATAGCTCCAACTCTGACAAATGTGAGACCTATTGCATTGCAAACGCTTGTCCCGTTTGTGTCGGGAGATCACAAACATTTTGTTGAATGTCGAGCATGCGAAGTTGACAGTGGCAACTTCGCTTAGATCCACAAACCGGCAGTATAGAAATTCACCCAACTAAACCGTGATTGATGGAGAGCCATAAAAAATGGTGACGCAGTTGATGGAGAGCCATAAAAAATGGTGATGTAGTAGCATTTTGCTACAGAGAAATGTTAAATGGAAAAGTGGCAAGTTGAGGACTTTTTCATAACTTTCGGACCATTTGATTAATCTGCTGTGTCCTCCTTGTTTTGTGCAAATTAGCCAAGACGGTACAAAGTTATTAAGAGTGCGAAAGCAGGCTAACGTATGAAGTGAGGTGTTAACATTTACCACAGAGGTGCGGCTGCATCTCTGAACTATAGAACAGAGAACGATTGTATGGTTTCCTTTTATGAACGGGTGCAGTTTTGAATATGACGGGTAGTAATCCAGCGATCAGGTGGATGTATGTCCCCCTCGGATCCCCACCCTTTGTAACTTAATTTTGCATGCAACTGCAGGAGCAAAGAGAAAACAACGTGAGCAATAAATGAAGCCATGACCACAGTTTCACAGCTGTTAACCACAAGAGTACCCAGCCCTGTTTGTTTGCTGAAAAGAAGTCGACCTTGCTTTTCAGCTAGTGAATATTTTACAGCTGTGCTCAAGTTGATGATTATGAACGCTATAATTGAATGTGTGGAATTTGTGGGCAATTAAGAATGTAAACATTAACTCTAATAACATACATTTCCTTTTCAGGGATCTGATATAGAGACTTTAAATTCAGAACATGAACCAAGTAGAGACCCCGTGGCTGATGAAAATCCTGCTTCACTTGAAGATGTAGAAGAGCATGGTGAATCTGTGCAGCTGCGAGGTAACTAAAATAAAAATAGACCTACAAAGCAACGTTTTGTCTCTTGGGCACAAAACTAGAGGCAGCAGATTAGTATGCTGCCTGCTGCAGGCCAATATGGGACACCCATTTTCTAGCTCCCTCTTTTGTCATTTAATGTAAAAGTCGAAAACCGTTCTTCCTGACCTTTAAAATTGTAATTGCTGCCATTTTCACTTCCTTTTCAGGTCTCATCTGAGATGGCGCATGCGCTGTCACTCAAGATCTGTTGTTAATTTAAAAAAAATCTAATGCGCTTAGAGCCCACTCATTACTTAACTATTAGTTGGATTCCTTGTCACTCTGATTTATTTTGTGTTCCATGGTCAGTGGCAGCTGGTTTGATTTTTCCGACTACTTGGGGAGGATTTTGGTTTTACCTTCTTTAGGTTGTACTTACACACAACCTTTCTCTGTGCTATTCCAGGTGTTTCTTTCTTTGCATTCTGGGACAAGTAGTCTTGTGTTGCAATGGAATAAACAAGATTATTCATTCATTAATCTTTATTTCGGTCAATTACAACCATAAAAGATACATTAAAATACAATTTGACAATACCAAAATTAATCCAAGTGTTGGGGACAAAAATAAAAGGGCATCAATTGCTATACAGTTTATATGATCCGTTCCAAATACGCCATAAAACCTATCTATTATCATAAATACGTTTTAAAAACATTTTAAATACTAGGCAGTTTTTATCATGTTAAAACATTTTAAATACTAGGCAGTTTTTATCATGTTAAAATTTATACAATCTAAAACAACAAAAATGCTGTCAGAAGGAGACGAGACATTAATCACAATAAACATAGCCAATTTGGAAAGTGCAAGTGCAATACTCTTCTACTTAACATTTGGTAAAGGGGTGTAAACTTTTGACACTAAAGCTTTAGCCCAGCTTTATTCCTATCAGGTATACATTGAATAGAAACCTGCTTACGCAAAAGACGACCAGTTGTTATGTGTCAGTCCTCAATATACGTTCGGCCACACTGCAACTTCTAACACCCAAATTCCTACAGAGAGACCTAATCCATCGTTTCCTAGCTAATTTATATGCAGGACAGAAAAAGAATATATGTGCATCATTTTCTTTAACCTCTTTTGTGCATAATGGACACCAATCATAACTACTGTCCACCCTATGTTTGCCCCATCTAGATATGTTTCCATTCGTTTGTAAAACCCCATATCTAAACTGCAGAAATAGGGATTTCGCTAGCTGGGGGCGTACCTCATCCAAGAAAGGTTCAAATTGAGCTACATCTTAGAAGGCTAAAAATTTCGTAGTTAAGGACCCAACTGATGAACTGTGTAGCATGTTGCTATTCATATAAGTCCAAAAAGTGGACTTTATATGTTGCTTACAAGATGACATCAGCTGTAATGGATCCTCCCAATAATGGGATAGGCCTAACTTCTTCGTCCACAATGTAACATGTTTAAGCCAATGAATATCTTTACTTCGGTCAATTTTCAAGATTTCCTTCAGGCCTTCTCTATAATGAGACAGCTCAGGAGTTGACCAAATCCTGACCCAAAATAGTAGTGGCCTTAATACTGCATGGTAATCAGTACATTTGATATTAAGATCCATGAGTACTGGGATTAAGGGCGTTCTGGTTGGGAGTTTTAGTAGTTTCCGAAAAAAAGTATTTTCTTCCCGTTCAAAATTCTTTTTGCAATATGGCCCCCAAATCTCTGCCCCATAGAACGCATCCAGTCTCAGCATTTGGTGGGTGTAAAAATTGTTACACAAGATAGCAAGGAACTGTATTTAATTAACATCTATAATAGGCCAAGCGCACTTAGTAAAGAATCGCTGGTAATAGAGCAACTTGATTCCTTTCTAGATACATTAGGGCCCATGTCGCAGATAATTGTTGGTGGTGACTTCAATTATAAATTTGAACCGATACTGGGCCGTGATAATATTTTTACAGAGCAAGATATGGCGAATAACATTCCGGCCATAGATAGTAGCAGGGAGGTAAAATGCACTGTTGCAGCGGCGCAAATCTTAAAACTTACTGCAGGACATGACCTGAGGGCATGCAATGGACGTCTGCCGTCAGATAGACCCACGGCATTTACATTTACTGGATGGAATCGTTTGAATTTTGTTGGCCAGTCCACTGTTTTATTTCGCAAATTAGACCAAGTTTCTTTTTGTTCTCTTTTTAGAGTTGGGACTCCAGTTAACACTACAACATATGGGGAGGATGCAGGTGGTAACTGTAGGACATCAGTATTGGGTATTAAGTCAGTTCCTTTTGGGCTATGTATTGCTGTCCTATCAGGGTGCATACTTAAGCTATCAGGGGGTATTTGTGTTTGCGGTTTTCTTGCAAGGTTCCCCTGAATGGCATGGGTACCCTGATGCCCTCCCTCATTGTGTCCCGCCACCTGCTGTACAGTGTTATTTAATCTTATTGAACAATCATCTCTGTGCCCAGTATCTAACCCTTCCCTTTTGTCTTTGTCGAGGAGAGTACCAGCATCCCCATGCGGTTTTAGTTGGGAATGTGCACGAACACCACCCGCATGAGCGGTTGAGCAAATGGGGACATTACCCCTTCCGGAGTTCCCCATTAATTTACACATTTTCTCGATCTTCTTATCTAGCTGGCGAATATTCGCTCTCATGCGACCTTCGACTTCATCCATTCTAGCCTTGATCCCAATTTCCAAGGAGAGGTTTATCTTATTCTCCAGCTTCCCAATTATTTCCTCTAACCAAGTAGTGTGTGGTACATAATCTACCTCAGTTTGTGTGCTCACTGATTTTCTTGACGCTATTTTGGTTACCATCTCACAATCTGGTTTATTCATTTGAACTACCCCCCTGTTTTCCTAGGCTTAGAATTCCTCGGAGGAGGATTAGCTTTCTTTTTTATCCGATAGTCTTGACCCTTGTTCCCCAGAGTTGGCCTTTGTTTGCGCAACCTCGATGATAAAGCGGGGCTAGTTGCTCTATTCAGATCTTCATGTGTATGTAATGGAAGGATAGTGGGAGTATTAGATAACCGTGGTTCATTTGAAACCATTATTGTTGGACTCAGTGGTACTGTACACACGGTATCTGTTCGTTTTTATAACTGGTCAGCAACCTGATCACTAGAATCACTCGAATTTGATGCTTCAGCTATGTCCGCCTCTGAATTTAAATCAGTAGTATCGGTGTTAACTGTCCCTGGATCCTGTTGCTCAATGGTGGTGTAATCTATGGGTTGTAGAACTGCTACTGGAGATTTAGCTTTGCTAATGGCCCCTAGAGATGACCTTTTGTGCCCCATAGACATACCCAAGGAAAGTCTTTTTTCCGTTAAAATTATTTCATGCTGCAAAACGGATTCGGCCCTGTTTAATAAGGCATCCAGGGTTCCAACCACGCCACCCCCCACCCTCTGCCCAATTATTTTATGCTTAGTTGCCATAGAGACCACAGGGAAATATAGATTAGACTAGATGTCACTAACCAGGTCCTTGGTGTTCTTAAAAGTTCGAAGAATCACAAATGAAAAGGGAGGTGGCCCAGCTCAGCCTCCTCCGGCCTACGACGGCCTTAGACGGCCCCGCCCTTGTCCCGGGCGTCTCCCGGCGCTACCCGCACGCGTCCTGCCACGCGGGAGCTCTGCCCTCCTTATAAGCGCCTCCTGGCGCTTTCCACCCGTGCTGGAAACAAGCCGCGAGTGCTGCTGGGCAGTGTAGTTCAGCCCTGGCAGCAGCAGCACTGGCAAGAAGGGCGGCGGTGCAGGCGAAGGTCCGCAGCAATCATGAGGAGTCCCGGGCACTCGCAGCGTTTCCCGGTCAACAGCAGTGCAGGTGAGTCAAAATGGCAAGATTATAAGACACATAATTCAAAGAAAAAAGCTAGACTGGAAAAACTTGGCAGGGCTACTTACACACATCCCACACTTCCCCAATGTTCAGTTTCGACCCCGGTCTGCTGAGTTTCAAAGATATTACCCAACTGGTAAACAACCTTTACAACAAAACTTTTACAAGGCACTACCATTACAACGCGGTCATTACAACGCAAACCATTACAACGCATTGCGCTGGGGGGCGCTCTAGGATAGGGAATAAGTTTAATTTACTATCCAACACATTCCCTAGTGTCCACGGGGACTGGAGTTTGAATAGTAAATTAAACTATTCACTATCCAACACCCAAAAGCACTATGCGTTGTAATGGATTGCGATGTAAAAACCGCGTTGTAAAGGCAGGCTTTGTAATAGCCTGCGTTGTAACGTCATACATCCTACCCAACTATAACACCACTTTCACCTTTGTTTTTTTGTCATTGAATCTTCTAGGTTGTTTTATTTTTGTTTAAGATGAAGTCAAAGTTTATCACCTTACCTAACTATCCCAACTCCTATGACATCAGTGCTTACTCTTCATTTTCCCTGAAATATTTTTTTCTTATTTTTTTTATTTTTTTATGACTGTTTCCAATCCCTACTTAACACACTGTGTAATGTGCACCTTTCACTGGAAAGTCCTAGTGGCCTTCATGTCTACAATGCCCAAAAAATCGTAATTCTTCTTGCCTGAAATTAACAGTGCTCTTTCTGTCATCTTTTTGCAAGTTTAGCAATTTGTTGATTGCTAAAGGAACAGAGCAAAAGGCATAAAAGAAACAGACGGCAATTCCTTCACTGAAGAAGGTGAACCTAGATCCTTAGGATTAAAAGAAGAATAAGCCAATCAGGTTGCTCTAAGCTTTTTCTAAAATCCTTGAGAAATAGCTAGCTAAAGATTTGGCAAACATTATTTTACTTTTTATTTTGTTATAATTTTTATTAAAGACAAGAAGTGACGTTACAGAATGCAAACGTAGGCAGACAATTAAGGCAGGACACAGGTTCGAGACAATAAACAAACATAGAACATTTGGTACAACAGTGGCATTCTCACTACTTCTCATCGTTTAACCCTCCTATCCCCATCTATTTACTGTTCTGCGGGGTCTCGCATATTCCTCCCCTGTATGTATTTCACTTCTCCCAGATCTGTATTCAATTGTTGGGGCGACCTTTAGTCTAGGGACATAAATGGCCTTTTCTGTGACCATGCACCAGTCCATGTCCGTACCCCACTCTATCAATCTTGGTGGGTGACATGCCTTCCGAGCTATTTTTCGTCTTGCAACCATCAGCCCCTGAGTCACCCATAATTGTTCCTTGGCATTCACATCCATCGGTCCCCAGACATTTAATAGACCCAGCTTAATCTTACAGTCAATCTTTTGTCCTAGTGCAGTTTCCATGCAGCCCGTTACCGCTGACCAGTACCTCTGGATGATGATATACTCCCATAACAGGTGGACAAAAGTGCCCTTATACCCACCTGCCTTCTGTGCGGTATCCTATTTTCACTAGTGTGGGACCGGCAAGGTAGGTTCTGTGTAATATTTTCAACGGTACCAATCGGAGCCTTGAGGGAATTGCCACCTCTTTAGGAAAGGCCTGAGCCTCAAGCCACTCTTCATCATCCAGCCCCCCAATGGCATAGTCCCATTTCACACGAAGTCGGAGTAGTGGATCTGCCATGTTATTGAGTAGTTTCTTCTATATAAGCTATTCTAGCTTTCTCTGGCTTATTTCCATCTAGAATCCTATCTTCAAACGGGGAGGATTCAGGCGGTGACTCACTCTTAGTTAGTACGGTTAACAAAGTGTGTCTGATTTGCAGGTATCTGAAGTATTCAGTACTTGCCAACTTGTATTCCGTTTGCATTTGGGCAAAGGGAACCACATCTCCCGCCTTTCATAGGTCTCCCACTCGCGATATACCTATGAGGTCCCAGCGGGCAAACTCCCTCGTACGAATCCGGTTCCCCAGCTGGCCGCTGAGTGGTGTAGCTTGCGTGATCCTAACCTCCCAACACAAGCTCTTCGTTGCTGCTTTCCACACCTTGATCGCGTGACCCATGGGCCCCGTTGGTCTCTGCTTTGTTGAGTTAGAGTACAGTGCTCCCACAAGCTACCCCCTGGTAGAAGCCATCTATCCATTTGGAACCCAGGGTCTCCCTCCGCCCTAAGTATTTAAAATCGTCCCGCTCTTCCGAAATTGTGAATCCCCAGGGAAGGGAAGGCATTGCCCCACTGAGGATGTACAGTACTGATTTAGACCAGTTTATTTTGTACCCGGCAAAGTTGCCAAACACCTGAAATACGTGCAATACCCGGTTTAGAGAGGCCGCTGGCGAAGCTAGGTATTGCAAGATGTCGTCGACGTACAATCAAATGCGGTCCTCCCAGCCTTCCGTCCACTTGAGGCCTCTGACAATCGGGTCTCTCCATATCCACATCGCCAGTAGTTCTAGTGTGGGGCTGTTAGACCTGTCAGCCCTTTGGGTGGTCCCTCCTGTTATTTAATTATTTTTGTTCCCTTTCTGCCTCCTAGCCTGTTTTTTATGTCCACTGGAACTTTTTGTGTTGCCTTACCAGGGCTGGGTTCCATTTTTGTTTTCCTTGAGGATTATTTACCTGAGGCCTAGATGCCTTTCTGACTGAATCCACAAGACCCACAAAATGGTGGCTTACAACTGCCACCTGACAGGTTACCTCAGGATCCAGGGCCATAGGACAGTATGAGGGTTCCCAGAACCTTCTGGACTTCTCTGGACATTCTTGGGATAGCCTATAAAAGGTGGAATGTTGGGCAGCCATTTTGTGTCGTGTGGAGAGGAGTGTTTTAAGTCTGGAGTACAGGCTGTGGAGTGAGGAGGTTGGCGCGCACTGTGGGGGGTTTGATAGCCTCTTGGGGCTACTATCCCTGCTGATCGATGCTATCCCTCACCTGCTGACCTGACCCTGCAAGAACATTGACTTGTGGTATCCCTGATGCAGAAGAGGCCTGTGGGTACCTCAAGTGGGGCAAACGAGGCGAGGACTGTGAGAAATTGCCAGGTGAGGGAGACTGAGGCTGACCTCTGAATGAAGCCAAGACCCGGGGGGAAGTAGTTTCCTACGCTTGCTGTCCCCCAGTGCCCTGCAAGACCAAACGCATGGCTATTCCGACGTGTCCCACCTAAGACTGAACTCTGTGACAAGGATTGGTTCTCGGTGCGAACTCGTCGGTGGTCGACCGGCAAAGAAGTAAGCTCCCCAAGCTACTAGTCACAGTTAAGATCTTCCTTGACAAACTTGTACCTATACAAAAGCGGGAACTTGGGGCTGGTGTGAAATAGAGACCCAGGAGATAACGCTGTAAAGCTCAGTGGTTGCTCAAACTTCCTGTTCTCTGATTGGGTTGTGACAAGAATTGAATGAGCTAAAAATTACTGAAACCACCCTATAGAAGTTTGGGGACCTGCCAGTCCTAAAAACCCTTCTGACCTATTTCTACAACTGTTTAGAAATCGGAGAGGTTACATGCATTGAACGACAATAAGGCAAAACTTGTTTCCATGAGAGATCTGGTCCCTGTTTATTACAGCAGAAACCCAGCTGACAGAAGGAAGATGTAATTCTGTTTTCATAACAAAGTAATGTTTTGCCTGATTTCACTAAGTGAAAGCCTAATGCTCACTGTTGGATTTATGTAAGTGGTGTAGTATTTGCTGGAAAGTGGGGGTGCTAGAGAAATTGCTGAAAGTCTTTCATTGTGGGAAAAAGTAATTGTTAAAGCAGTATAAAGTCTTAAGAATGGCAATAATCGAATGTGGAGACATCTACTGAACTAAATGTAATTACTGCTAAGAGACACTAGAAAGAATATTTTTATAAAACAGTTCGTATTTTCCTAACAAATTGGTGTAGTGTCATTCTTTTCTAGTGGATGGGCGCTGAGTTACTGAAGAGTGAGATGCTTGCACAACACAATTGCCTTTGGGTTTAGCCGTTCCTACTCTGTGCTGAGCTACCCTATGTGATCTGGTAACCCCAGGTCCAACAGGGGCCAAAAAGCAGTGGGGTCAGGGGGGCCTGGTGCCTCTACAAAGCGCGAAAGTGCGAGATTTCCTATTTTGGTTTTTTTATAATTCTTTTTATTAAACATACATCAGTTCATACAGACATTACAGAGGGTCCGCAAAGTTGTACAGTGCAATAATCACAGGAGGATTACATTAATCAGTACATACGAGGGGAATGTCATGGGTAAGGGGGTCATCTTGTACATCACATCTTGGCGGTACGCATGGCTCTCCACGATAACTATTCCAGGGACCCAACACACAAGACCACTTTTTGGGGCATCCCCATGCCAGGTAAACTGTCTTCTCCCTGAACATACACCAGTCCAGTTTTCTTTCCCAGGCTTCTAACGTAGGAGGGTGAGCTGCTCCACATAGTTGAGCAATATCTCTTTGCTAGCATGAACCCTAGAGTAGCCCACTGCGTCTGGTGAGTGTTTGTCTGTGGGTTCCCAGATATTAAGAAGGCATCGTCGCACCTCCGGGAGGAGGCGATCTGCAACTCCGTGTTTATAATGTCATGTATTTTAAGCCAGAAAGAACTGATCTGTGGACACTCCCAAACTGTGTGCATGAACGTCCCTAACTGACCGCAGCGCCGTTTACAGTCCCCATTTTCCGACCACCCCATGCATACCAATCTGGGCCCCGTAATGTTTATTCTATGGAGGATCTTAAGCTGCACCAGCCTCAGATGCGCTGGAATCGCAACCACTCTAGGGGAAGACACTGTTGTCTGCCAATCCTCATCGTCCAACTCCACCCCATCCTGCATCCATTTATCTCGCAACATATGGAGGGGATCAACCATATGATTAATTAACTTCCTGTAGATCAAGGAAATAGATTTTTCAAATGGTGACCGTCTAAAATCCTATCCTCCAGTGGGGAGGCTTCAGGAAGGACAACCCCCTGAGGTAAAGAGGACTGGAGTAGGTGCTGGACCTGCAATTTGCGGAAGTGTTCACTGTCTGCCAAATCAAGTTCAGTCTGGAGCGTATAAAAAGATTTAACACCTCCGCCGCCCAAACGTCTTTAATATATGTGATACCAATGAGATCCCATTTGTCAAACCCCTTCGATCTCCACAAATCACCCAAGTGGGGTGGCCGATGTTGGTCTTTCCCTCCCTCCAAGGGAGTTAGTTGCGTCGTGCCAGATCTGGACGGAGTGTTTGGTCGGGCCAGTCAAAGTGTATCTCCTCGGCCGGGAGTACAATGCTCTGTTGTAGTTACCTCCTGGGAGTAGCCACTTATCCATGGCATAACTGGGGTCGTCTGCACCACCATATGTGCTATGATTAATGGCTGCTAAATGGGCTGCCCAATAGTATTTCTTGATATCCGGGAGGCTGATGCCTCCGTTGTACCAGTTTAGCGTCAATCTATTCAGGGCAATTCGAGGTTTACCGTCCCACAGTAGGTCCCACTGTATGCCTTCAATCTCTTTAAAGTAACATGCTGGAACTGGTTCAAGAGTATTCTGCAGGACATAAAGGAATCTAGGCAAGGACATAATTTTGAACAGGGTGGCCCTGCCTAAGAGAGAAAGGGGAAGTGATTTCCAGTTCGCTATGTCATTTTTAAGCTTACTGAGGGGGGGCAGAAGGTTTTGGGCATAACGAGTCGAGGAATCTAGAGAGATAAAAATTCCCCAAGTAGTTAAAGCCAATGGTGTTAATTTGTATTGGACAGTGTCCGGGAAGGACGGGTGAGTCTCCGCCCTCAGAACAAACAAAAGGGATTTACCCCAGTTGATGGTGAACCCAGAGTATCTGCAGAACACCGCAAAAATATCTAAAACTACCATGAGCGATTTCTTGTATGAGGCCAAATAGAGTAGTATATCGTCGGCATTGAGTGAAATGTGGTCCTCCCAGCCGGGTGACAACTTCAGTCCACGTATCATTGGGTCCCAGGGGATCCTGGCTGCAAGGGGCTCAGAGCCAGGGCAAAAAGGAGAAGCGAGAGCGGGCAACCTTGACTGGTCCCCCGACTAACTTGGAACACAGCTGACAGTTTATTATTCACCACCATTCAAGCTAAGGGTTAATTGTACAGGAGACGTACCCATTTGATGTAGGCTGGGCCAATCCCATCTTTGCCAAAACCGCCCAAACGCCATTGTCGTGTCTAAGGGCACGATCACTGCCGGCTCTAGGAGGGTATGCGCTCTATCTATGACCCAATGAACTCTACGCAAAGGTAAAGCAGTATTTCGGTGTGGCATAAAGCCGGATTGGTCTGGATGCACTAAACCACTAATTACCTTAACCAAGCGGTTGACCAAGAGCTTAGCTAGGATTTTAGGCTTGGCATTCAGAAGGGATATTGGCCGATTGGAGGCACAGTCTGTGTTGGGTAATCCCTTCTTTATGAATGGTTACTATGGTGGCTATTCTCTGGTCCCTGGGTAATGTTCCTACTTCCATAGATTCCTCGAACATAGATTTCAGGTAAGGAGAGAGTTTATCAGGCCGCAATTTGTACACCTCAATGGCGAGGCCGTTCGGGTGAGTGCTTTCCCTGAGTTTAAGGAATGGATTGTTTGCGCTATCTCATCTGTCTTCAATTTGCTGTCCAGAAAGTCACGGTTCTCTAAAGAGAGACGAGGGAGCTTAATGTCTTGTAACAATTCCTGAGAATCTTCCACAGTGTGCGAGGTTACTGTCGTATAAACAGTCCGAAAAAGACTAGCAAATTTGTCAACTATCTCCTGCGGATCTGTGACAGTGATATCTCCCTCCACTCTAAGCTCCGCGACCAGTCTGCCTCGCCCACTCCCATCTGTCCAGCCACGCAATGAGTTTCCCTGCTTTATCCCCCAGGTCGTAGATTCTACCAAGTCGCTCTCTACCCAGAGTTTGGCCCCTATAATCATGCTGCTTCAGGCTCAGGAGATGCATCTTCTCTGGTGTCACTCCAGATTCCAGCTCTCCTTCCAAATTATAGATTTCAGTCTCGATGTTAAGAACCTCTTTCTGTTTTTCTATTTTGTCCCCAGAGAGTAATGACCACGAATCACAGTCTTGAATGCTTCCCATAGGGACTGGGATGAAGAAACGGACCCCACATTATCGGGGAAATAAACGTCCATGGCTTCAATAAGATATTTAAGAATGTTTGGGTTACCTAGGTGCCAAGGATTGATTGGAGCTAATCTCCCTACTTTGCACTGGTTAAAGACCATGTGGACCCATATTGGTGAGTGATCGGAGATACCTCTAGCTAGGTGTCTGATCTCGTGTATATAAGTGATTTGTGCAGCTGGCAAAAGGCAGTAATCTAAACGGGAAAGACTGTGGTGAGCCCCTGAATGAAACGTGTGCTGTACCTGGTCAGGGTGATAAGTTCTCCACCCATCCACCAGGCCCATGGCCTCGAGAAAGTCAGGCAAGCAACAGGAAGAGGACCCCAGTTCCTGTGGGGGATGTAGGTCCAGCGTTCCTGATACCACTGCATTGAAGTCCCCCCGAGGACCAAGAGGCCGTCTGGAACGGCGAGGAGGACCGTGCACAGGTCCGCAAAAGTAGCTCCCTGCAGGCCCTGAGGAACATAAATGGACATGAAGGTGACTAGACAGCCCTCCCACATTCCCGAAATACCTACATATCTGCCCCGTTCATCTGTCCACATGGTACTTATGGCAAGGGGGAGCGTGTTTTTCACCATGATGCCCACACCCCTGGCACCGGAGTTAAACCCAACATGTGCTACCATTTTGTATCCTGCTCTGTGCATAGCTTCACATCAGTTTCCCACCAAGTGTGTCTCCTGGAGCAAGGCAATGTCTGGCGCCTGTTGATTGATATATTGGAGAACTACACTGCGCTTAATTTTATCCCCGAGTCCGTTGACATTCCAACTTAATACTTTAACATTTATATCCCCCATAACACTTGTCATCCAATTCGTAGAAATCTGTACTTCCTATGTGGACAGATTCGGGTCCCTTTCTGCAAATGAAACCATTCTTAACACCGATGCAAAAATTACAACAAAAAACAAACCAAATGTCCCCCTTCCAACAGCCCCCCCCACCCTGCTGCCCTGCACTCTGGGAGTGGGACTGCCCATTACGAACTTGCAGAGTACCTGTCGCCCTAGCAAAAAAACTTAAAGTAGAAGAAAACAGGGGTGTAGTATGCTGTTTCCTTCCCCCCCTTAAGACACAGTATAAAACCCCAAGGAAAAGTCACATCTCAAAGTCTTGAGTGTCAAATAACCATGAAAAGTTCCTCTCCGGTCACCGATAGGATGGCCGCTCAGTACCTGGCTCAACCCGGGACGGGCCGAGAATGTTCAGACGCACACCAACACACTGCTATGGCTTCTTATCTGGTGGGTTGCAATGATTCCTCCTCATCACCGGAGCGACGGTTGTGTGGGCTCCGGGCCTTCTTGCTTTCAATCCAGTCAGCCGCCTCTTCAGGGTGTTCGAAGAACCAGGTTCTCCCCTCCGCCTCGATCCGAAGACGCGCTGGAAACAACATGGAGTACTTCAGACCTTTGTCCCTGAGTTCCTTCTTCTCTGCTAGGAAAGATCACCTCATCTTTTGTACCCTCTGGGTGAAGTCGGAAAAGAAGGTGATGTCTACGTTCTCATAGCGGAGAGGGGCCCCCGCCCTCGTGTTTTGGAGAATAACATCCCTGTCCCGGAAGTTCAAAACTCTAGCCAGCATAGGGCGCGGAGGGGCCCCTGGCTTCGGGCGCTCCCCGGGAACCCTGTGGGCTCTTTCAATGACGAAGAACTTGCTAAGGCCTCTGGAAGGAGGTGTTGCAGGATAAGGGCTTCAATAAATTTGCGAAAGTTCTGTATGTCCGAGACCTCTTCCTGAAGCTGTGTGACGTCGTCCGTCTAGCTGGTCGTAGCAATATCCATCTGCTTTACTTTCTCGTTAAGTTTGGTGAGATCATCTTCAATCAAGTTTACATCAATAGCAATAGTGTCCACTCTGTGTTCAAGGGAGGTCTTGACACTAGTGATAGCTTCCATGACGTCTTTCAGGGAGAGTTCCTGGTCCTCATCTCCTTGGTCCCCAAGGGATGCATCTCTAGAATGACGGCTCTGCATCATGTCCTTGGGCAAAGTGGAACGATCCAGGTTGTTAGACTGCGTCGGTTTAGTCCCTCTCGAGCCTGAAGGCTTATTTCTGTCCATATTGGCTGTGTCTCACCTCGCCGGCCACGCACTAGTTCTCAGGTCTCGATTCCAACTGGGCAGATGTGGAGGGGAAGAGCCGCCCCGGCTGGCAGGAGAGACTGGCAGTGGATGTGCTGGTCAGTGAAGCAAGGACAGGGGAGGTGTGGGATGGTAATCATGAAGAACGTCCAAGTGTCCCTCAAGCACCCACTCCCTTATACGCCAGACGGCACAGAGACGCTGGCGAAAAATGCAAGTCAAGTTAGAACTGTATATCCTGCTCTGAGTTGCAGGCACAGTTAATCTTGCCAACCCCTTGGCCGGGGAACTGGACTGCACCAAAGGGGGTCTTGAGGCTTCTGTGTAACTCCATGGTGCTCAGGGGATGGATCCCCATTCCCATCTGGCCCACTAATGCACTAATCAATATGCGGAGTGCCCAGGGAGGGTGGGGAGGGTGTTACTATCCCCTCCTCCACGCTACCATAACAGGATTCCCAGCACCCTACCACACCTCAGGCCTTGCGTCGTAGTGTGACTGTATTGTGCCACAGAACAAGAGCGTTGCGTCCGCCAGGCTCGATCCCGGTATCACCAAATGCCCAGGGTAGGAGTGAGCTTTCCCAGCATGTCTGGCAGTGGGCGCTGTCTGCCCTGTTCTCGTGCGCCGGGGGAGCGATCTGTCTTCAGGGCTCTCGTCCCGGCCCGTGATTTGCATAGGCAGTGAGCGGCTCCACCCCACACAACTGCGGCTTCTTGATGCACTCTGCGCCCCGGCTTCAATGTGGCAATTGGGCCACATTCGGTATCCAGGGGCACCGGCGTCTGTCCCGCTCGGGGAAAGCAGGAATCTTTTCCTCTGAGGTTTGGGTGCGCCTCTCGCGCCTTAGGGTATGCAGATCAGTGCAACGGATAGGCATACAGGAGGAAGGGTTACAGAGCTATAGTACTAGGCGGCCATTCCGCTTCGATGCGTAGCCACTCCCTTGAGATTTCCTATTGTTGACGATGATTTGGGCCAGCGGTTCCTAATACAGAAGCCAAACCCATCCGTTAAATTCCTCGCCAAGTCCCAGCTTATTTAACACTGCAAACATGTAGGGCTATTCTATTGTGTCAAATGCCATGGCCGCATCTTGGGACACCACTACGTCGTCCTCACAGATTGTTTTGGCTCGGCTCAGTACCCAATGTAGCCTACGCAGGTTAAGGGAGGTGTTTCTAGCAGGCATGAAGCCCGATTGGTCCGGCTGAACTAAGCTTGTAATTACCTTCAGTAATTGTGTGGCTAGGACCTTCGGCAATATCTTAGCATCCCCATCTGAAAGAAACACATAGTGACAGATTCCTTACCTTAGAATTACCCCCAGGTGTCAGACTGGATCCGGAAACTTTTTGTCAGCAGTACCCCTGTGCGTCGGTAGGTGGTGTTGTGCGGCTCCGCGTCCGTCGTTGGCGTCGTGGTCGCCGAGATGATGTCGCGGGCGCTACTTAGACGCCGTCCACGCGTGCTGACGTCAGTTGTTTCTTTTTCCACGCCATTTTTTGACTGACTTTTTGAGGCTTTTTGTCTCTATTTTTTCTTTGACTCCTGGTGCAGTTGGGATGCCCGGTTTTAAGTCCTGCGATGACTGTCACCGCATGATGTTGGTGATGGACCCACACCGAGTGTGTCTTTTCTGCCTGGGGCGCGATCACGACCCCAAGACGTGCCCCGACTGCCGGGCCATGGCGCTGAAGTCTTTGAGGGAGCGGTCCTGAAAGCTGCTGGAAGCCCGGCAGTCGGCTCCGCTCGAGATCCCGGTCCCGTGGGACCGTGCGTGGAGTTGTCCTCATCGATCTTCAGGATCCAAGTCTTTGCACTCGGGGTCAGGTAAGGCGAAGCACACGAAGTCGAAGAAACGTCATCGTTCTCAGACTTCCTCTCACCGGCCACGGCTGAGGGTGCAGGTGGTGCCTCCCCCGTGGCTCCGGCAGAGCCTGTGGTGGATACCTCACCAGACCTTGGCATGCTGTCTCCTCCTACCGTGGCTACGGAGGAGGGCGCTAGTTATGCTGTGGTGTTGCGTAGGGCGGCCGAGGCTCTTCACCTCGTGCTCCCTACTGTGGCCGGCAGGACTAACCTCCTGACAGAAGTGCATCAGCCAGCAGCTACTTCTGCGGAGCCGCTGCTCCTCTTCAACAAAGCACTTTCCGATGTGTGGATAGGAATGTGGCCCGATGCCATCGCCCGGCTGACCCCATTTTCCTCTCCCAGCACCCCACCCCTGAGAGCTTGGTTGACCAAGCCTCTTATTCCCCGACCGCCTTCCCTTCCGCACAACCTGATAGGGAATCCAAGAAACTAGAGCAGATCGGGAAAAAAGATTTTCGCTTCCGCCAGCTCTGCGCTGCGGTCCGTGAACACCGCACGTCTCTTGGGCCGTTATTCCCACTCTCTGTGAGATACGGTGGCGCAAGTGCTGCCTCAGTGTCCGGAGGAGCCCCGGACAGCTCTCTCCCAGGCTGTTGCAGAGGGGAGAGACACAGCTAAGTTCATGATTTGTTGTGGCCCAGACACCGTCGAGTCACTGGGCATATCGATTGCAACGACGGTGGCGGTTCGACGGCACGCCTGGTTGAGGACAACTGGATTTTCGGGGGATGTCAAACACACTTATGGACATGCCTTTTGATGGCTGTCGTCTTTTCGGCGATAAAGCAGACAGCGCGTTGGAGAGGTTTAAGGACTCACAGGCTATGGCCAAGTCCTTGGGACTGTCTGCAGTCCCTCCTGCTCCACTTAATTCTTTTCGCTCCTTTCGTGGCACCGGAAGGGGTGCCTGCAGCATTCGCAACAGAGCCACAAGCCTGCGCAGCAACAATCCCAGCGCTGCCCCGGAGGCGGGTTTCGCCGTGTCGGACCAAGGGTCCAGCGGGTGGATCAGTACACTCCACCTGGGCCACCACTGCCTACAAACCTTCCTAGTCTGAACTTTCAGGTCCATCAAACGCCAGTGGGCTTCGCCATCACCTCCTTCACTGGCGCACCTTCACATCGGACAGGTGGGTTTTAGAGATAGTACGGAGGGGCTATTCCCTCCCTTTCGAGACTACCCCTCCAGCCATGCCACCTCGGTACCACTGCATGTCGGGGGATCACTTGGTGCTACTTCAGCAGGAAGTTGCGACCCTCTTGGCCAAGGGGGCTATCAAGCGCATTCCAATGACAGAAGTAGGTCGTGGTTGCTATTCCCACTACTTTATGGTACCCAAGAAGGACAAGGGCCTGCGTCCTATCTTAGACCTCCGGAATGTTAATCCCTTCCTCCGCAAAGAGAAGTTCAAGATTGTTGGAAGACGAGGCAGCATCTGTGAGGCCTGTACAAATAACTTGACACATTTGTCCTTCACTGGGAACCAAACACCCTAGGGCTGCGTCTGACTCTCAGAGGGTAGCGTTTCAGAGCAGTCTGAGGCTTACTCAAGGGAGGTGGTGTGGGCTAGTAATCGCCATTTGCAGGTGCGCAAAAATAACACTCAATAATTGATTGTCCAGTCTGTACTTTGCTTTATAAAAGTAAGAGTACATTTATTAAACACACACCACTCAATACTATACACCAATTTACAAATATACATAAGCTGTTGGAATTACTTTGTGACATTGCATAACATCTCCACCCCTCCTGCAGGGGGGTGGGGTCTAGTACCACCACTCCCATGTATGCACATCATCTTGCCCCCAATGCAATTAGTTGAACCTATCCTGGAGCGGGGGCCCTGCGCACTGGCACCATCCCAGTGGCGTCCCCCTCCCATTACCTCAACAAGCATTAAACAGGGATACACCTGCCTTGGTGACACATGACCCTGACCAAGCATCTCCTACTGACCCTAAAGTATACACCTCTACATCTTAAGGGCTAACAGTCTGGGGTCTTCACCTAAGCGCAGCAGCAAGACTACATGTTTACGCACACTTTAGAATGACAGTACTCCGCACATTTGGATATCATTAAAAATGCATTGCAATTACAGCCCCTAAAGGCATCACAGATGATCACAGGATTAAGTTGTAAATACCGTCAGACACCCTAGCAGGAGTGTCTAGCCACTTAAATCCACTTTGCTGGTGACATCACCTTACACCAGCACTTCACATTGAACATCAGTCCCTCTAAAAGAAATAACCATTAATAAATGCATTTCTGATAGATACATCTGCCGTGTGGATTCCTCACCTTGTGAATATCCCCTTGCGTCAGCAACATTCGGAAATTCTTTTGTAGCTTCGCGCCGACGTGGATCCGGACGTCACAGAGGCACGGCATCGCACGCGACCTCGCTGACGTCACCGGCGCCTATAACAGGCCCACGCCGGCGTGATGACATCAGTTCCCTTTTTTCCGCGTCGTCGACGCTAACGGTTTTCAGGGATCGTGTAGTAGCTTCCAGTAACTTTGTTACTATTTCTTCGTAATTGTGTCTTTCTTACATTTTCTTCGAGATGTCGTCGAAGAAGACGGGATTTAAAGCCTGCGGTGAATGTGGCAAGACCATGTCAATCACCGACCCCCACGAATGCTGTGTATGGTGTTTGAGCTCGGACCACGATGTCGAGGACTGTTCCTGTTGTAAGAAGATGACTCCAAAAGCCTTAAGAGAGAGGGAGACAAAGCTCCTTATGGCGAAACTCAAGAGCAAAAAAGCTAAGAAGTCGTCAAAATCTCGATCTCGTCGGTCGAGGTCGAGGTCTCGTTCGAGGTCACACTCGGAGTCATCATCAGCACACGCTTCGAAGTCTTCGAAGAAGAAACACAGAAGGAAGTCCCATGAGTCACGTCATCACTCTGGGAAGGACTCTAGCTCGAAACCAAAGTCCCAGATCAAGCTCGTGTGTAAAGAAGTGGAGGTTTCGGAGTCGGAACATGAAGAGGCTGTGCATCCAGTTTCACCCGAGCCTCAGGAACAGGTCCAATCTCCAATTCCATCAAATCCTTCTGGTCAGGAGGATGAAGGTGAGGAGCAGGGGGCTGGTGGAGCCGAAGTTCCGGCACCCGATGGTTCATCGACTCCGGCTCCGGCGCCCGAAGAAGAGGTCGACGTCGTATCGACTCCGCCTCCCCGGGAACATCCGAGAGGTCCGTATCCTGAGTTTCCGACTCCAGGTCAGGATCCTTCCCAGTTCCTGAACGCCATGTATGGTGTATATTCAAGGGCAATGTTCCCGTCTGGTTCACCTGTTGGTCCCACGGGTCCTATGGCTAGGGGTTCCGCAGGCTTATGCCCCTGCACCCTTCATGCCCTTTATGCCGGCTCTACCGCCGCATTGGCATTTTCCGACACCACCGGTGTCGTCGACGCCGAAGCGCACGACGCCGGCTCCATCGACGCCGATCCCATCGACGCCGATACCCGTGACTCCGAGGCAGGATTCTGTCCGACCTCGTGTCGAGAAGCCTCGTCCGACGTCGGGCTCGACGCCGGCAGCGACCCCGTCGGAGTCGATTCCGAATCCTTTAACTTCGATTGTGAAAGAAAGGTCTCGGAGAAAGGCCCAGAGACTTTTAGAAGAGGAAAAATATGGGTATTCTGACACTGAGGAAGGAGAATTACAGGATTCTGAGGATCCCTTTGATGAGTTAGGTGAAGCCAGTGGTCTTGAACTGTCACCTGAATGGGAGTTGGCTTCTGTATCGAATGCTCCATCTAAGGATGTGGTGCCTTACCACACTGTGATTAAGAAGGCAGCGAGTTTACTAAATATAACTCTGCCTACAGCTGATTATAAACCCAATATTTTAACTGAGGTACTTCATTCACCCTCATCTGTGATCGAGCCTATGTTACCATTAAACGAGGCGTTGTCTGAACCTGTCTATGAGGTCTGGAAGAAACCCTTGACTGCTCCAGCGGTTTCTAGAACGGTGGCAAGAAGATATAGAGCTGCACCGGATGACCCTGCATTTTTAACAACGCATCCTCTTCCTGAGAGTTTGGTAGTGCAGGCTGCCTGTTCTAAAAAATCTGCTGGGGCATTTCCACAGGTTCCTGGAGACAAGGAATCCAGGAAACAGGACCAAAATGCTAAAAAGGTTTTTTCATCAGCCAGCATGGCATTGAAGTCAACCAATGCTACGTGTTTGATGGGGAGATATATCCATGCTTTGATGGACTCTGTCAAACAACTCATTCCAAAGGTTCCTGAGGATGACAGGAGGGATTTTCAAGAAGTAATCTCGGACACCCAAGCGGCTGCGAGGCAGGTCATCCAGAGTGGTTTGGACACTGCAGACTCGGTGGCAAGAGTCATGGGTTCCTCTGTGGCTACTAGGAGAGCTGCTTGGCTCAAATCTTCAGAGTTTTCTGCTGATGTCCAGTCTGCTTTAATGGACTTACCCTTTGATGGTTCAGGTCTGTTTGGAAAGAAGGCTGATACTGCCTTGGAACGTTTTAAGGACAGTAGGGCCACTGCAAAATCTTTAGGCCTTCAATCCAGAGGTACTACCGGAAGACGTTTCAGAGGATTTGGCCGATCTTCCTTTCGATCTTACAGATCATTCCAGCAGCAGCAGCCTCAGCAGCAGCAGCAGAACACGCTGTACAAGTCGTACAGAGGCAGACAAAGACCCCGTCCTAGAGGTCGTCAAGCTTCCTCCTCCTCCTCCTCCTCCTCTCCTTCCCAACCCCCGGCCAACGCAGCAAAGCAGCCCTAGATCCGCCATTCCGGATCATGTGGGCCCAGTAGGGGGTCGGCTTACTCATTTTCTACAAGATTGGGAATTTATAACATCGGATCTTTGGGTTCTCAATCTTGTAGAGAATGGGTATGCTCTTCCTTTCCAGGAATTCCCTCCCAATTACCCTCCTTGCCAGGGTTATTGTTCAGAAGACCACCTGCTTCTCTTGCAGGAAGAAGTCCTGGCATTATTTCGAAAGGGTGCAATAGAGGTGGTTCCAGAGCAGGAAAGGGGTCAGGGGTGCTACTCCCGGTATTTCCTGATCCCCAAGAAAGATGGCAGACTTCGGCCAATCCTGGACCTCAGGATTTTGAACCTTTACCTGAAGCAGGAAAAGTTCAAAATGCTCACTCTTGCACAGGTTCTTCAGGCGCTGTTGGAAGAGGACTGGATGGTGTCGATCGACTTGCAAGATGCGTATTTTCATATTCCCATCTTGAAGTCTCACAGAAAGTATCTCCGTTTCACGGTTGGGTCAAAGCATTACCAGTTTGTGGTCCTTCCGTTTGGCCTTACTACTGCACCTCGAGTCTTCACCAAGGTGATGGCAGTGGTGGCAGCTCATCTCAGGAGAACGGGGATTCATGTATTTCCGTATCTAGACGACTGGCTGATCAAAGCGGAGTCGCCAGAGAAGGTGCTCCATCATCTGCAAGAGACAACTCAGTTGTTGCACAGGTTGGGTTTTTCGATAAATGTACCCAAGTCTCACCTGGTGCCCTCACAGCGCAACCTGTTCATAGGTGCGGTACTGGACACAACCGTATGCCGTGCATTCCCTCCCCCTCAAAGAATTCGCGACATACGGGAGATGATTCCTTTATTTTACAATGGAGCGGTCGTTCCAGTCCTGAAGGTCCTTCGCCTACTCGGTCTGATGGCTTCATGCATTCTGTTAGTCAACCATGCACGCTGGCACATGAGGGCACTCCAGTGGTGCCTCCGCAGGCAGTGGTATCAGCACAACGGAGATCTCGGGGAGTCAGTGAGGATCTCCAGGGAAGCTGCAGCGGATCTGTCTTGGTGGAGCGTGGAAGGCAATCTGTCACAAGGAAAGCCTTTTCAACTTCCTCCAGCGGTGGCCACAGTGATAACGGATGCATCCACTCTCGGGTGGGGTGCTCATCTGGGAGACCTGGAGGTCAAGGGTCTTTGGTCTCCAGAGGAAAGGTTGCTTCACATCAACCTTCTAGAATTGCGGGCGATACGTTTGGCGCTCAAGGCCTTCCTCCCTTCCCTTCGCGGTCAGTCAGTCCAGGTCCTGACGGACAACACGACCGCGATGTGGTACATCAACAAGCAGGGAGGAGTGGGGTCGCAGTGTCTCTGCAGAGAGGCTCTGCGTCTCTGGTCCTGGGTTCAGGACCATCAGATTTGTCTGATGGCAAATCATCTGGCCGGGGTTCTGAACGTTCGTGCAGACAGTCTCAGTCGGCAGTTCTCTGCCGATCACGAGTGGAGGCTTCACCCGGAGGTGGTTCACGACATCTTTCAGATGTGGGGGACACCTCGGGTGGACCTGTTCGCCACTCACGAGAATGCTCACTGCCTGTCATTCTGCAGTCTCCAGTATCCGATGCAAGGAGCCTTGGGGGACGCGTTTCAGTTGAGTTGGGACTCGCAGCTCCTTTACGCGTTTCCTCCCATACCCTTGATTCCTCGGGTTCTGAGGAAGATTCGCCAAGACCGGGCCCAAGTCATATTGATCGCCCCGGATTGGCCAAGAAGGGTGTGGTATTCAGACCTTCTCCACCTCTCCTCTCACCCGCCGCTCCGTCTCCCTTACAGGGCAGATCTCCTCTCTCAGATGGAGGGGCAGGTTCTACACCCCCACCTCCAGACCTTACACCTTCATGCCTGGAGATTGAGCGGGGCAACCTGATTTCTTTTTCTCTCCCTCACGATGTGGTGGATGTCATTTTGTCGGCCAGGCGTGACTCCACTAAGTCCATCTATTCTTATAGGTGGTCTAAATTTGTTGTTTGGTGCAGGGAGAAGTCTATAGACCCTTTGAGGTCCCATTTATCTGATGTGCTCCAGTTTGCCCTTTCCCTGGCCCAGCAGGGGCTTGCTGTTGCCACGGTGAAGGGATATCTGTCTGCGCTGTCGGCATTTATCTGTATGCCTGACCAGCCTTCTCTTTTTAAGTCTCCCATTGTTTTAAGGTTTCTGAAGGGCCTTACTAATAGGTTCCCTCCTACACCCTTTGTTGTGCCTCAGTGGGATTTGAACCTAGTTTTGACATTTTTGATGGGTGCTCCCTTTGAGCCTCTTCACAAGTGTCCCATGAGGCTTCTGACTTTGAAAACGGTTTTTCTCGTTGCAATAACCTCAGCAAGGAGGGTAAGTGAGCTTCAAGCTCTTAGTTCCAAGCCCCCATTGCTGACCATTCATGCTGAACGAATGGTTCTTAGGACCAGGGCTGCTTTTCTGCCTAAGGTGGTGACTCCTTTCCACCTTGGTCAATCCATTACCCTTCCTACCTTTTATCCTCCCCCCTCACCCTTCCAAGGAGGAGGAGAGATTACACCGTCTTGACCCCAAGAGGGCGGTGTCTTTTTACTTGGACAGGACTAAAGACTGTCGAGTGGACGACCAGCTCTTCGTTGGCTTTGCTGGCTGCAAGAAAGGAAGAGCGGTCCATAAGAGGACTCTGTCGAGGTGGATCGTGCTCTGCATTAAGATCTGCTACTCTTTGGCTGGTAAGGACCCTCCAGAGGGTATTAGAGCACATTCGACTAGAGCAAAGTCTGCATCATCTGCTTTGTCTAGAGGTGTACCTGTTGAGGACATTTGCAGAGCCGCGACTTGGGCCTCCCTCCACACTTTCGCGAAGCACTACTGCTTGGATACCGAGGTGAGGAGGGACGGCCACTTCGCGCGCTCTGTCCTCCAAGATTTCCTGGTATAGCAGAGTGGACACCCTCCTCCGGGAGTGGGGACTGCTGTGGGACTCTATTCACAAGGTGAGGAATCCACACGGCAGATGTATCTATCAGAAGAACAAGTTACTTACCTTCGGTAACGCTTTTTCTGGTAGATACAATATCTGCCTGTGGATTCCTCACTGACCCACCCGCCTCCCCGTTGTCCACTCTTCTATGCCAGAGTTTCTATGATGTGTTATTTTATTGTCATGGAAATGTTTATTTCAAATGTTGTTATTGCATTTGCTTCACACTGTGTGTGTTACCTTGTTTCTATACTACGTATACTGTGTATATTTCTACTATCATCGGTCCGTCCGTGTGCCTCGATGGCACGGAAAAAAGGGCGGAACTGATGTCATCACGCCGGCGTGGGCCTGTTATAGGCGCCGGTGACGTCAGCGAGGTCGCGTGCGATGCCGTGCCTCTGTGACGTCCGGATCCACGTCGGCGCGAAGCTACAAAAGAATTTCCGAATGTTGCTGACGCAAGGGGATATTCACAAAGTGAGGAATCCACAGGCAGATATTGTATCTACCAGAAAAAGCGTTACCGAAGGTAAGTAACTTGTTCTTCAGTGCAATTACGCCATTTCACCTCCAGGGGATGCCTTTCTCGAGACATCTCCAACTCAGCCCTTCAATCTTTTATGCACTTCTCAATGAAGCCCAAGCTGTGGAACAAAAGTTCCAGCCTAGGAGGGTTATTCTTTTTAAATCCTCAAGAAACTTAGGGTGGGACTTAGCTTTGTGCTGGGGCGAGACTGCGCTGCTCCAGCAGCTCCCCCCAGCACCTTTTCACACTCAAGGGTGACCCCTCTCCTCTGGGGGCCACCAAAACGCCAAAAACAATCCGTTCCTCATGCCTTGCAAGGCATCATGGGGCGCTTCAAGCTCCTGCCGCTTTCTGGGACCTCAGTGGGGGGCCCGGTCCCACCCGGACCCCCGGGTAAGGGTATGCGACACGGGGAGCCCACATCCGGCCGCTCCTCGCTTTGGTCGGGGGCCCAGTCCCACCCGGGCCCCTGGCTCCTCCTTCCTTGTCCGGGGCCCCGGTCCCACCCGGGACCCCCGCAGGCTCTCCACGAAGGAGGGCAGTCTCCATGACCTGACCCACCCCCGGGGCCTTTTCTGGACCGGTGGCGGAGCCTCACGCGCTTCGCCATCAGGGGGCCACAAGTCAAAGGTCGCTCACCTTCTGGGGGACATATCTCAGCCCCTGGAGGTCCGATCTGCCCCATTTTCCCGTCTTCTTGCTTCTGGTGGCGCCCCCTAGCCACTGGGAGCACTCTACTTCCCCCTCCGGGTCTCCAAGAGGGTGCATTCTGCAGGGAGCGGTCTGCACTGGCTCCCTGCACCAGCCTTTCGCCTGGCTCTCCTCCTGCGCCTCTCTTTTCCCTGTGCAGAGGCCTCTTCTTCTGCGCACCGGTCCTGGGCTCTTCTTCGGGCACTGTTAGGGGCCTGGGGGGCAGTCAGAGGTGTCCTCCTTCCAACTGCCCATTGCATCAGGCTCCAGCACCTTTCGCCTGCGCAGACCATACCCCAGAGAGAGCTTCTCTTCCTGTGCAAGTACTTTTAAATAGTTGAGTAGGGGGCTGGCAGAAAATCTCTGTGGGTCCTATCAAACAGCGACACATCACTTCCCTGCCCCTGCTCCCTCCTTCTTGTCCAGCCTCTGGGTTTGTTTAAAATGGAGTCGTCCAGTGTGTCTGGCCACATGGCCTCTGAAACCCAACTCTTTCCTTCTTGGTGTAGCCTGGTGCCTGGCACCCAGTGACAGCTGCTAATGGATGAGCCTGTAGCCCCACCCATCTTCTTCTTTGTGGAGAGGAGGCCCTAGCTTGTGGAAGAAAGGTTATCAATCCATCCAGCTGAGGTCAACCCTCAGCCTGGGTCTGCTCATGGCTGGCTCAGAGAAATATGGCAGTTCTGTATGACCCAAAAGCAGTACATATGACTTTGGACTCTGCAGAATACTTATTTTCACCTACTCTACAATGGAATTTAGTGCGTGTCTGGAATCTTTAGGCCTTGTGGAAGTCATTTTAGCCATGGGTCCCACATCCCCATAGGGGAATAATGAAGTGAAAACACAGTAAAACATACTGACTTTCCCTGGCATGTTCCTTCCCAGGGTATAAAGCCTATTCCATGTCACCACCCAATTCTGCATAAGTCCTGCCACACCATTCACTCTGTAGCTGCTCCTGGACTGAGCACGCTCGGAATCTCCCCTGCGCAGCTCCTACACGTGTGCACACGCATGTACACCCGTATCTGCATGTAACCAGCACGGTGTCCCATACTCCAGCTGCTGCGCAGCGGCCTAGTCAAGCCAGGAGGACACCAGTAAAATCTCCATGCAGTCTCCTTCATTATGAGTTCACTGTGGCTGAGTCCCAGATTATGAGGCTCCCCCACAGTAAAAGCTCAACCTCCAGGCGGCCCCTAGTGTCAGAACCACCTTCTAACAAAGATGCTCACTCTGGCTCGGGTCTTGTCTGCTCTCGATCCACAAGACTGGATGGTAGCGCTGGACTTGCAGGATGCTTATTTCCACATCCCAGTCCTGCAGGCCCACCGTCGTTACCTGTGGTTCACAGTAGGCCACAAGCCTTTTCAGTTCATCGTGCTCCCTTTTGGCCTCACCAGCGCACCTCGGGTGTTCACAAAAGTGATGGCGGTGGTTGCAGCTCATTTGCGCGGATCAGGGGTTTCAGTCTTCCCCTATCTCGACGACTGGTTGTTGAAGGTGGGCTCGCCCCACAGTCGTCTCCCACCTCCAGACTACGGCCGACCTCCTGCATTTGCTGGGGTTTTCCATCAACGTGCCGAAGTCGCACCTGATTCCCTCTCAGAAGCTCCTCTTTATCGGAGCAGTTCTGGACACAGTGCAGTTTCGGGCCTATCCTCCCGAACAGCGAGTCTGGGATATTCGGACTCTGATTCTGATCTTTCAGCCCTAGTCCCGGGTTTCGGTCAGAGTGACTCTGAGGCTGCTGGGCCTCATGACTGCCTATATCCTGCTGATCGATCATGCCAGATGGCATATTCGGGCTCTGCAGTGGGACCTGAAGTTCCAGAGGGCGCAGTATCAGGAGAACCTATCCGATCACTTCCAGATCTCAGAGGGCACTTCACTTCAGTGGGGTCGACGGTAGATCCCTCTCCCTTCCCAAACCGCAGTTTACAGTGGTGACGGATGCGTCCCTCCAGGGATGGGGCGGCCACATGGGAGAGGCGGAGATCAGAGGCCTCTGGTCTCCGGCGGAGTCCAAGCTCTATATCAACATTCTGGAGCTTTGGGCGATCCAGCTTGCACTGAAGTCATTCCTTCCCTCTGTCAAGGGGAGAGTAGTGCAAGTGTTCACAGACAACACCACCGCCGTGTGGTACTGCAACAAACAGGGCGGGTGGGGTAGTGGACCCTATGTCAGGAGGCTCTGGGTCTCTGGACATGGCTGGAACATCAGGACGTTTTCCTTGTGGTTCAATACCTGGCAGGTTCTCTGAACGCCAGGGTGGACGAACTCAGCCTCAGGTGCATGATGGATCACAAATGGCGTCTTCACTCGGCGGTGTTGCAATGTCTCTTTCAGCAGTGGGGAGAGCCTTGGTTAGATCTGTTAGTCACCGAAGACAACGCGTAATGCCATCAGTTCTGCGCGTTGGAATTTCCAAGGCGGCACTCGCTCGGCGACGCTTTTCGTCGCTGGTGGAGTTGCGGTCTGTTGTAAGCCTTTCCGCCTCTTCTGCCCAGAGTGCTGAAGATCAGGCGTGACCGGACACAAGTCTTCCTTGTGACCCCGGACTTGGCTCGAAGGGTATGTTATCCCGAGCTACTCAGTATGAGCATCGATCCTCCGATCAGACTGCCTCTTTGGGAGGATCTTCTTTCGCAGCAGCAGGGGACGGTCATCCACCCGAACCTGTCCAGCCTCCACCTCTGTGCTTGGAGATTGAGCAGCGGCAGTTGATTCCTTTCGACTTGCCTCCTGAAGTTTGTGATGTCATTCTGGCAGCCAGGCGTCCCTCCACTAAAGTGGTATACGCCTGCAGGTGGAACAAATTTGTAGCATGCTGCACAGCAACGGCTGTGGATCCCCTTTCTGCCCCTCTTTCTGAAGTGCTACTGTTCCTTCTTTCTTTGGCCCGGCAGGGATCTGTTCTGGGCGCTATTAAGGGCTATCTTTCTTCTATTTCAGCTTTTCTCAGGCTCCCTGATCAGCTCTCTCTTTTCAAATCCCGTGTTGTAAATAGATTTCTCAAAGGCATTACACACCTTTATCCTCCTATTCCTTTTGTGATGCCTCAGTGGGACTTGAACCTGGTTCTTACATACTTGATGTGCGCTCCCTTGTGCCCCTTCACAACTGTCCTCTTCGTCTCTTGACCTTGAAGACTGCCTTCCTAGTGGCCATCACCTCCGCTAGGTGAGTGAGTGAGCTCCAGGCTCTTTCTTGTAAGCCTCCATTCCTATCAGTCCTTCCGGACAAGGTTGTGCTCAGGCCCCGTCCTTCCTTTTTGCCAAAAGTTGTTACGGCCTTTCACTTTGGGCAGACTATTTCCTTGCCCACCTTCTTTCCACCTCCACATCCTTCCAGGGAGGAAGAGAGGCTCCATCGTCTGGACCCAAAGCATGTGCTCTCATTTAATCTCAACCGCAGACAACAGTTCCGGGTGGATGAGCAGCTCTTTGTTAGCTACGTTGGAACCCAGGAAAGGTTGTGCGGTACACAAAAGGACTATCTCCCGCTGGGACGTTTTGTGTATCAAAGCCTGTTGCTCGTTGGCTAAAAGAGAACCTCCGGTGGGACTGCGTGCTCATTCCACAAGAGCTACTGCAGCCACTACTGCATTGGAACGTGGTGTCCCCCTGCAAGACATCTGTCAAGCAGCCACGTGGGCCTCGCTGCACACGTTTACTAAGCAGCATTGCCTGGACAGCCAAGTCCAGAAAAACGGCTTCTTTGGCCGTTCTGTTCTCCGTGACTTTCTGGTGTGATCTTGGGTCATAGACCCACCACTGGGGTTGGTATTGCTGGGGTATCTATTCTAAGGTAAGGAATCTATCACTATGTGCTTCTTTGAGATGAACAAGTTACTTACCTTCGGAAACGATATATCTGTAAGAAACATTAGTAGTGATAGATTCCTTACCGCCCCACTCATCCTCCCCGTTCTGCGAACTGATTTCTAGGGTTAAGGTCATCCCTTTCAGGGCCCTAGTTTCAATGCACAAGTGGTCAGCTTCTTGCATGGCTCTGCGCTACTTGTGCTGAAAGTCGTGTACAGAACTGAGGTGCGCGCGCGTGGGCGGCGTCTAAGTAGCGCCCGCGACTTCATCTCAGCGACTACGGCGCCAACAAAGGACACGGAGCCGCACAACGCCACCTACCGATGCGCAGGGGTACTGCTGACTAAAACTTTCCGAATCCAGTCTGACGCCTGGGGGTAATTCTAAGGTAAGGAATCTATCATTACTAATTCTTACAGATATATTGTTACCAAACGTAAGTAACTTGTTCGTTAAGTAGCGAGATTGGTCTGTAGGAGGAGCACTTGTTCTTTGGCTTTCCCGCCTTCTGAATTAACACTATCGTTGCAAAACTTTGGTCTGTGGGGAGTTGACCTGTTGTCTTATTCTCGTGGGACACGCTAGTTAAGTAGGAGGCAATCTTATTCGAGGTCAATTTGTAGAATTCGATTGGCAGGCTGTTGGGGCCGGACGCCTTACCCCCACGCAAATCCAGTATAGTCTTTCCCACTTCTGCGCTGGTTGTTTCCAGTTCAAGGTCGGAGCGCTCGTCATCAAAAAGCACCTGAAGAGAAATGACTCTCAAAAAGGCAGCCGCCTCCTCCTCCGTGTATGGTGACTGAGAGGTATAGACAGATTGATAGTATAGGCAGAAGGTGTAAGAAACTGGCTCTATATATACCACACCAAAGTAAGGTTCAGTGTGTATAGAGTCCAAGGGTCTCCAGAGGTTTGGCAGAGGTTAAAGTTAGATAAAACCTTACTCTCTAAAGTGGTAGCTTGGTCGAGCAGTAAGGCAGTATCAGAGGACAGTGTTAAGCATTTGATGTGCACACTCAGCAAATGAATTCACACACTCAAGAACTAAACTCTAGGCCAATTGTTTTAGTATACAAAATATACTGTTTTATTTCTAGAACTAAGCAAGCCTGGTACAGGTAAGCAAAAAAATAATTTTCAGATATAATAGGCTGTTGTTGAATACTTTCAAAATGCAGTAAGACTGCGTACCAATTCAAGTTTACAGGGGTTGCAAGGTAATGCACAAACTTAGTGAACATAGGAATCCTAGGCTTTTCAAGAAAAATGCAGTGAATTACTTTTAGGACTACTTTTTCTAATACAGTACTGGAGCCTAGATTCAGCACTGGGACATTTCCTGAAAACAGTTGAGTAAATGCGTTTTAGTTAGATGTACGATTTTTAAAGACTATTCTTGTATTTCAAAAGTTGACAGAAACTTTTTCACATAGAATCACCAATGTTATCCCATGGGAGGAAATTCAATTCACAGGTAAGTTACTTTGACGTTACTTTTCTTACTCGGTGCTAGAAACCTAGATTCAGCACTGGGACCTTTCCTGCAAACAGTTGAGAACATTTGTTTAGGTTATTTGTGCGATTTTTAAGGAATATTTTTTGGTAGAAAAAGTGTCAATGTTAACCTGTTTTTCCTCATAGCATATCGGTTTCGAGACAAGAACTTGGTCTTTGGAGTTAGGGTTAGATTCAGGGGTCTCTCAGGGTCAGTGATACACTGTTGTTGCACCCTCAGTGGCAGAGGTGTGGCGCCGCGGCCAGGGCGACTGACGCTGGAATCTGGGGATCACGGTTCGATCCCCGGCTCCGGCGGCAGGTTAGCCCAGCACCATGCGACTCTGGGCAATAGCTTGCTTAATCTTCCCGACGGCCCCCAGCGCCTAGAGACCCTAACGGGTGATTGTGCGCTATACAAATGTGGATTAATATTATTATTATTACTAGGGCAGCCGGGTGCAGAGTATTGAGGCCCAATGTTATCCCATGGAGGATAGGGGGGCTCCTGTTGGTGGCTGCTGGCAAGCAGGCCACGGGGTTGTGGGAGCCAAGCCCCTAGGGTTTAGCTCAGGGCAAGTTGGGGACCAAAGTAGCACCAAAGGTGTACCCTCAGCAGCACTAGGGCGGCCGAGTGCAGGGTGCTGTTGTAAGGTCGGGTGCCATGTTTATTTCAAAGGAGATTCTCCGGGACAAAGAAATACTGCAGGCTGGGGACGGGGATCTTTCGGGAGCGACCACCACTTCAAGGGGTAAGTTGGGATATTGAGGGTTGGTTAGGCACCGCTGGGTTAGGCACACGAGGCCGTCTGGCATCTGGTGCAGGGGTGCCTTTGGACGTCGGATTTTCTTACCCGCTTTGGCCGCGGTAGGGGGGGCACCTCTGGATTGAGGCTGCAGGCGTCGTCTGGAGGCTTGAGGCAGGTTGGGATCACCGGATCTCGGGTCAGGATCGCCGGGGGGGAACTCCTCGTGGTGATTTTCCACTCCAGCTCGGGCCATGTTCGGCGGGTGCTGAGTGGGCTGGATTCGCGGTTCCTGGTTGGCACCGGACACGTCTGGTGTTCACGGGAGAAACAGTCTTGAAAGTGAAGGCAGGCAGGTCCTCCGGGGTTTGTGAGGTTGCTGGCTGCTGGACACGCCGGGGTTTCACAGGAGCAGGTTGGAGGGGAGACAGGCCTTTAGGGCTGGGGCCAAGTCAGTGGGCCTCGTCCTCTTGTTAGCTCTGCACGCCTTCTCGTCCTTCTTCTCTTCTTTTTTTGTAGTTGCTCTGAGGAAGGAAAGTTCAGGGTGCCCCCTAAATCCTAAATGTAGGAGCGTTACAGGTAGGTAAACAGCAGGGACCAATGGGTCCCTCCATCCTCAAGATGGCGGGGACTCAAGGTTGTGCTTCACCTCGCCCCGCCTCCCCCACCTTAGGGTGGCGTAGGCTGAGTTGGGCACACCTCTCTTCCTCACTTGTTTTTCCCACCGGCTCTCCCACCCAAAGTGGGGGTAGAGCCAGTGGGGACCAGTTGCTGAAAGCAGCAAATGGTCTGGAGGGGCTCACAAAGGCGTCATGCCTTTGAAGCCACTCCTTCGTGAAACTTGCCCATCCTGGGGGAGGAGGCTTGGCACCTCGTCCGAGGATGTGCATTGTTTCAGGCCCCGAGAGCAGCAAGCGCTCGACCCAGGGGTCCAGAAACATGTCTGCTGGTGGCTGCGTAGGCAGCCACTCAGTCAGGTCACTAGGGGTTGGTCGAGTTTCAGGGGGCATCTCTAAGATGCCCTCTGTGGTGCATTTTACATTAAATCCCACACTGGCATCAGTGTGGGTTTAATGTGCTGAGAAGTTTGATACCAAACTTCCCAGTCTTCAGTGTAGCCATTATGCTGCTGTGGAGTTCGTAATGACAAACTCCCAGCACCATATACTCTTAATGGCAGCACTGCACTTGCAGTGCCCAGCAATTGACCTGGGTACTGTAGGGGCGCAGGGCTCTTGCACCTGTACCCTCACCACTGGCATAGGACACCCAGCTAGAGGGGTGATAGATGTATGCCAGGGCAGTGGTTAGTGGGCATGGCACACAGGGATGTGTGCCATGTCAACTCTTCACTTTGTTTTTCACCAAGACACGTAGCCTGAAAAGGCAGTGTGTGAGTGTCAGGGTACAGGGCCTCTAAGGGTGGCACAATAAGTGCTGCAGCCCTTAGAGGCCTTCTCTGGTCACCTATGGTACCGTTTACCAGGGGCTGACATGTGGCCAGAGATGTCAATTGGGTTTAGGCTTCAATGCAGTTTTAGGAAGGAACATAGGCCCTGGGCACCTGATTAGCAGGAACCCAGGGCACACTCAGTCAAAGAACATCAGCGATTCAGTAAAAAGTGGGGGCATACCATGCAAGAAAGAGGGCACTTTCTCAAACAACTCCTCCCCCCCTCCCCTCCCCCTGACACCCCTCCCCCCCCACCCATCTGCATTGGCATGGGCAGTCCCAGGTCTGTCCTCCACTTCAAAGTCCATTCCCTGTAGGGAGATGGACCACCTCAACAGTTTAGAATTTTCTCCTTTCATTTGCGTTAGCCATCTGGGAGGTCTGTAACCAGTTTGAACTAGGAAGTGAGTACCAAACAAGTATGGTCTGAACTTCATCAGGGACCAAACCACAGCAAAGGCCTGCCTCTCAATGGCACTCCAGTTCTGCTCTCTGGGGAGAAGCCTTCTGCTTATTAAAGCAACAGGTTGATCTTGGCCTTCATTATTGGTCTGGGATAGGACAGCTGCTATCCCTAGCTCAGAGGCATCAGTCTGCACTATGAACTGCTTGGCATAATCTGGAGCCTTCAGAATTGGTGCTGAGCATATTCTTCTTTCAGGGTGTCAAAAGCCTTTTGGCAACTAAATGTCCAGTTAACCTTCTTGGGCATTTTCTTGGAGGTGAGTTCTGTGAGGGGAGTCACAATGGACCCATCTCCTTTCACAAACCTCCTGTAGTACCCAGTCAAGCCAAGGAATGCCCTGACTTGGGTCTGGGTGGTTGGAGCTGCCCAGTCCAGGATGGCCTGGATCTTGGGCTTTAAGGGTTACCTGGCCTCCACCAACAAGGTGGCCCAAGTACACCACAGTGCCCTGCCCTATCTGCCATTTGGATGCCTTGATAGTTAGGCCTGTAGTTTGCAGGGCTTTTAAAACCTTCCCAGGGTGGACCAGGTGATCCTGCCAGGTAGAACTAAGGACATCATGGGTACACCAGTTTGTCAGACCAGGGGTCAGGGAAAAGAGCTTAGCATACTGTTGCAAGACTTGCTTGCAGTCAGTCTGCTGTTGGGCAGAGGGGGTGTCTGAAAAGACAACTCCATCTACTGACCCATCTATTGGGCTGTAGGAGAGGAGGTCAGGGAGAGGTGCCCTCTCTGCTTCCTGGCCCTCACCAGTCACCATCAGCATGGTGATGTCAACCCTGTCATTATAGAGCTTGAGGCGGTTCACATGGATAAAGCTTTTGGGTGTCCTGCTTGTGCCCAGGTCAACTAAATAGGTGACCTCACTCTTTTTCTCTGGGATAGGGTAAGGGCCACTCCATCTGTCCTGGAGTGACCTTGGTGCCACTGGCTCCAAAACCCACACCTGTTGCCCAGGTTGAAATTCAACCATTGCAGCGTTTTGGTCATACCAGTCCTTCTGAAGTTCCTGGCTGGCCTCAAGATTCTTGGATGCCTTTTCCATGTACTCAGCCATTCTGGACCTTAGGCCAAGCACATAGTCCACAATATCTTGTTTGGGTTCTTGGAGGGGCCTCTCCCAACCCTCTTTTACAAGACAGAGTGGTCCCCTCACAGGCTGGCCAAACAGAAGTTCAAAGGGGGAAAACCCTACACCATTCTGTGGCACTTCTCTGTAAGCGAAAGACAGGCATGTTAAGAGGACATGCCATCTCCTTTTGCGTTTTTTCAGGGAGCCCCATAATCATGCTTTTTAGTGTCTTGTTGAATCTCTCAACAAGGCCATTGGTTTGTGGGTGATATGGTGTAGTAAACTTGTACTGCACTCCACACTCTTTCCACATGTGTTTAAGGTAAGCAGACATGAATTTGGAACCTCTGTCTGAAACCACCTCCTTAGGAAACACTACCCTGGTGAAGACACCAATGAGGGCCTTGGCTACTGCAGGAATTGTAGTAGTCCTAAGTGGAATTGCTTCAGGGTATCTAGTTGCATGACCACTTGAATGAATGTGTTCCCTGACACTGGGAGGTTCAAGTGGACCCACTATGTCCACACCTACCCTTTCAAAGGGAACCTCCACCACAGGCAGTGGTATCAGGGGAGCCTTTGGGTGGCCACCTGTCTTGCCACTGGCCTGACAAATAACACAGGAGCTGACAAACTCCTTCACCTGTGGAAAAGTAAATTTTGCCATGTTCTGTGTCCCTACGCTTCATCCATCATATATTATGTGTGCATGACCAATATGCATATGTTATTCCCCATGTCTGATTAATGACGCAATTACAGTTGTGTCCACCTCTAGTATGCCAGTTTCCAGTCCTCGTGAATACTACGAATATCAGGCCTATGTAAAGTTATGTTGCCACGTTTCCCAGTGTGCACAATATTCCATTATAAAGTCCCCGTTTCCAGGCCTCAACAGGGCCCGGACCACAGATTCAGCTCCTGTCTCCTGAAAGCCTCGCTGAGGAGCGATACAGCCCCCACCTGTATCCTCGACCCTTCACTTACTTCCTGCCTCGCAGTGCCCGGTGCAGCTTGGCTCTGCCTCTGAGTCTGCCAAAAGTATGTTATAGTTCCAGTTATCAGTTCAGTCCTCCTCTTCTGCATTCCTAAGCTACTGAACTGCATCAATAGTTTCCGTCATTGTCTAGCCTATGTGGCTCCACGTTAGAGAAATACTGTATTAATGGTCATTTAGTATTCTTCATCACGCACTACATGTAGAATAATGCATGGTCCAGTCTTAGAATCAAGTTAGCTTTTCCCCTCATGACTTCTAGTTTATATCAACATGTTCCCTAAACATAAGATACCAGATAGGGTTTAGGTACATGTCGCTCCGACCCTCCAGACTCTAGTCTCTGCTCCTAGCACAGAGTTCGTAGCCCCCAGCTTCTCCTAGTAACACGTCATTGCCAGTTTTCGCGCACCATTAGGTTAGAGGTCCCGGCTCCTTAGGTAGCCCCCTCCAATGTTTCTGCCCCATTCATGACATATTCTGTTACGTTTGCACCACATGTCTATGTATACTCCCAGTTACACCTCTTTTTACTGTTATCTTTCGCGACTGCTACGCGTCACGCCTTCTGCTCCACCCACTGCTACGCCTACTGCAATGTAATGCTATGTGTTTGCGCTATGTATATAAGTCAATGTATTGTTATTAAAAGTTAGCGCGCTCATCCCAGACCTAGCCCCAGCAGCTGCTGGGTCATCCTATGCAGGTTGTCCTGATCCTGTCCTTATGCTGTAATAAACCTGCAGAAACTCCTACTACCTCGAATCTTGACTCTTATTTTATTGAGCTATCTGTTATTCATTCATTCATCCAAAAATAGATCCGGTATTATTTATTTATATACCACATAATGGCGCCCGAATAGGGACTTGCCCTTTCCCCACGCGTCGGTGAAGCCACGCCGACCCCCTGACCCTCTGCAGTCGTGACGGAACCATACCGTGCACTGGCAGATATTTCTGCTCCAAGTATCCTTCAGGCCCACGGAGGAGACGGAGGAGGCGGTCCAGCATCCGAACGAGACGGTGGAGGAACGCGGCGAGTCCCGACCAGAGCCCAAGCCGAGAGTCCAAGGTCCGAGGTATCCGGAGGCCCACCTGTAACTGAAGTCCGAAGTTCGTCGTCCGTCGTCCAGTCCCGTCCGAGGCTTTCCGTTCCGTGCTGCCCGGTGAGTACCATTGCTGGGGTAGTATCTAGACAGGACCAATCTAAATTGACTCCTGGTCCGTGGGTTGGTGGTGCCCAGACTCACAAACGAAGTGTTCACCTAGGTGGATACGGGTCTTGATGCGTCCCTTTATGGGACCGGTATGTTCCGTACTGTTATAGCAGTGCATCCAGTAACTCTAGTCTGTTCCGTTCTCGAGAAATTCTGTTCTGTTTCTGTTTTCAGTATTCCAGGTAATATTTTGTTCGAACTGTTATTTATAATGTTCTTCATGTATTTTACTGTTGTGGTATGAGTGCGACGTGATTTCGTGTTTTCATTATATATTGTATTGTGTCTAGATTACAGTTCAGTCATGCCTATATTTTCCAAGTTACGTCAGTTAAAAACTAGAAAGGGTTTATTAGAGGAAGCAGTTCCTGTCCCGCCTAGGGACAGTCCAGGTCACTTTATGTATCAGAAACATGGCATAAGCGCCATAATGTATCTAGATTTATGGGTAGAGTATACCAAACAGTTAGAAGAAAAGTATAGATGGCCCGTATCGGGTACATGGGATGCCGAATGTATCATGCGAGTAGAAGAAGCATTATGGAAAAAGAAAGCCAGACAGTCACAGAAAGATGCCATCGAGTTATGGCGTAAGGAAGCTCATAGAAGAACCGAGAAAGAAGTCAGAAAGTCAGAGTTAAGTAGAGAATCGCAGGAACGAGCCCAAGAAAGAGAATTAATCGAGATAGGTGAACAAGTCAAAGCCGAACAGTCAGACAGACAGAGGCATGCCCTCATTAAGGGTATGTATCCTCTTCTTGCCGAAGGTGTGCCAAAAGCGACCCCAGAGGCATCCAGTAATTTCCCGCCACCATTAGTTCCGACCAAGCTACGTCACAAACCGACCGCAGCTGATATTTTTATTTCGTCCTATCTGGACGACACAGTCCCCGAATATGCAAATCCTGTTCGCGCTCCGCCAGTCCCTGTAAACCAGGTACTTCCCGCTCTTCCAGACACCGGAGTACCTGTTACGGTACCCCCGGTCCAGTCCGCCATACAAGTCCAGCCCACGTTACAATTACCGACTCTGCCAGGACGAAGAATGTCAGTCGACGATTCTAGTCTAGGGGCCGCAGGAGGAGGTCCTCCTCAAACCCCGCCGCCACACAAGCGTTCAACATTACTCGAATTACATGCTCAAGCATTACAGCGTACGCCCAAACATCAGTCTGTTACAGAAATCAGGCAAACCCTTACCGAATGTGTCTATGATCCAGTTCCAGGCGAATACAATATGGTTTTATATTCCTTACGTGTAAGGAGAGTGACCGAGTATCTAGTCACCTTACCGAATATGAAAGAAGATCTAGACAGAATATATCGTTTCATCCGTACAGGGGATGATCCAGAAAGTATTGGCGAGATTATGTCTCAAAGGAAAGCCGAGATTCAGCTCATGATATTAAAGTTCCTGATCAATTGTCTAATAAGAGAACAAGATTACCCGTCTAAAGATCCCGCCGAAATGAGAATCCTGACAAGGTGGAGTGATAATATAGCCGAGGGTAAGCACAAGACCGTCGGTGCCATGGAGAGTATGTACAAGAAAATCCGTAAAGAAATAGTAAAGATACACGAACAGCGTAAAGCAGCACAAGTAAGCGAGAAAGAAAGTATCTCTGATCCTGAAGAGGAAGACGAGAATTCCGCCAGAATAGCGTATGTAGGAAAATCTAGATTTCCAGATCGCCATTTACGTCTAGAACACAAGTCTATTTTTCATCATCCAGCTCCAGAACAAGGTTCTCTAGAACAAGTATTTCAAGCTACCGATCACATTCTGAAATCACGAGTCGGTTATAGTGAATTAAGTACCATGCATGAACAAGAACTAGCCCGATCAGCAGTCCGATGGATTACTGATTCTACCACTTTTCCAGACGAAATAGTGGCACAAATGTTTCTGAAACTGCCCCCAGCCGAGCAACGACTGGTGGGTATGTATATGATTCAGCACCTCATTACTCTGTATGAGGGTCAGCACTCTGATCCAGGCCCGTTACATGATGTCCTGAACGAGTTACTCCAGTACAGATGGAGAGGTCTAGGTACCGATTTAATTAGTGTCATTCTAGAACAGCGTCACAAGTATAGAACGTTCCTGAATCCGCATTTTGTTCATGTCTCACCCCCAGAAAGTAAATCATTCTACATAGACAGACAGAATCCGTTACAAGAAGTCCACCCAGTCCAAGGGGCGGGTGGCGTAATGCAACGAGTGTTTGTATACACTCCGATTTCAAAGATGGAACTTCTTGAAATGAAGAAATTAATTCCTTGTCATGACAAAGATCCAGCAGGGTTCCATAGAGAATTAAAAGACATGCTCCGTATGGGAGAATACACTTACCCGGATATCATTAAAATGTTAAAGGTCCTGTTACCCGCAGGGGTATATGAAAAGTTAAAAGAAAAAGAATGGGAGGTGGGAGAGAAAAAGATCGATTGGGCAGCTCTAGAAGCTGAAGACAAGGCACGAGTACCAGGTACCGGTCTTGGAGATAAATGTAAAGAATTACCAGAATTACTGATTCAAGTTTTACCCAGATTATTGACAACGAGAAAAGAAGACTGGGATGCAATCTCAGCCTGTAAACAGAAACAAGATGAAGATACTAGTGATTTTTATTCTAGATTCGAGAAATGTTTCAGTATTAATAGTGGTCTCAAGACAAGTAGTGAATCATACCCTCATCTTTTCGTTACCAAATTAGTCGAGAATTCAAGTCCACAAATTAAAAATCGAGTTTTGAAAGTTGAAAGCACCTGGCAAGCAAATACTCCGTCCCAGATGCTCCAGATGCTCCAGTACCACCAGAATAGAATTAGAGAAGAGCAAGAACACGAAAGAAAACGTATGAAAGACACGAAAATGAAAGTGCTAGTTGCACAATCTGTTCCTCAAGACAGTCAGAAGAGGGGTCCGAATCAAGCCAGTCATCCTGCAGCTCCCGTTAGAGGGAACTGCAATTATTGTAAACAGCCAGGTCATTTTATAAACGAGTGTGCAGTTCTGAAACACAACATAGCTACTGGTAAGACTAAAGAAAGACCACGTCCGCCTAGACAAGAACAAGTTTCACAGATTCCTCAGTCACAGAATGCACAACAGACAGTTACAGTACCGCAGCCTATTGCTGCAACACAGCACGTTACATCGCAGATGTACCAGTATGCACAGTCTGAGTATCCAGAGTACCAGCCATATTCATGAAACAGCCTAGAGAGGGAGGTAGGCTTGCCTCTCATCGAGATACCTGTAGATCAAGAAGGTCCCTATGTTCACAGTCAAGTATTAGGGAAAGACAGAAAGTTTTTGATCGATACAGGGGCAAGTAGGACCACAATTAGTCATGCCGAAGTTCCAGGGGCTCCGCTCTCAGGCTCAAGAAATGTTTCCCTTGGATTTTCAGGAAAACCAATAGTTAATGAGATATCTAAACCAGTCACTCTAGAAGTAGGTCCATTGTCCCGTACTACTGATCTGTTACTTACTAAGTCGTGTCCAGAAAATCTGTTAGGCATTAAGACACTGAAAGAGTTAGGTGCAGTCATTTGCTGTTCCCCAGAGGGAATACGTCTGTTCCTACGTGACTTTAAGGGTCACTATGTATTACGAGATTTTGATTCGAGACTGTCTAATGTTCCGCAGCACTTATGGGCGCAAGGTCCAACTGATGTAGGTTACATGCAAATCACACCCCATCGTGTGACTCTCAAACCAGGTGTAGTGTTACCCCGAATCAGACAGTACAGATTGCCACCTGAGGCTGTAGCAGCCTTATCCAAAATTATTGACGAGCTCATGGCTCAAGGAGTAGTTGTAGAAACTGACTCCAATGTATGCAATTCTCCGATCATTCCAGTCATGAAACGTACTGATCCAAATGCACCCCCAGTATATCGATTAGTGATTGATTTACGAGAGCTTAATAAATGTATTATTCCTCAGTACCCAGTTGTCCCAGATATCTCTTCCCTGTTAACTGCTATTGATTCCGAAGCCATGTTTTTCACTGTTATTGACCTCAAGAATGCATTTTTCAGTGTTCCGATTCATCCAGACAGCCAGTTTCTTTTCGGATTTTGTTTAAATGGAAGGAGCTATATGTTCACACGCGCTCCTCAAGGTTTCACAGAAAGTCCTAGTATTTACAGTCAAGCACTCAAGAGACAACTAGACAATATTCACATGCCAACTGACACTGCCCTGCTTCAGTATGTCGATGATCTACTGATCACAGCCCGTTCTGAACGTGCTTGCGAGCGAGCATCCCTTACAGTTCTGTATTTCCTAGCCGAGATGGGGCACAAGGTGTCACCTTCGAAGCTTCAATTCTGTGTCCAGCAAGTGGTATACTTAGGACACTTGCTGTCCAAGAGGGGTAGGCAGTTGACACCAGACCGTATCCAGTTAATAGCGAGTCTTCCCCAGCCCAGAACCCAGAAGGAGGTACGTGCCTTTATCGGCCTTACTTCTTATTGTAGACAATGGATTCCCCAGTATGCATTTCTAGCCAAGCCACTGATACAGTTAACGACACAGGAGGCAGCCGTATCGACTGTCCTCCCTTGGACATCTGAACATACACTTAGTTTCAACGAGTTAAAGAAAGCCCTATGTCAAGCTCCAGTTCTAGCTACACCGAACTACAGTAAGCCTTTTACACTTTTCGTTACTGAACGCGAAGGTACAGCATTATCTGTTCTCACACAAGATCAAGCAGGACAATACGAGCCCTGTGCTTATTTTTCGAGCACATTAGATCCAGTCGCCCAGGCGTTGCCTGCGTGCCTCAAGTCAGTTGCAGCCACAGCACCAGCTATGCGTTCTATCTGTATTTTCCAGTTCCTCATGTAAATATGTCTGCTAATGCTACAGTAGAGCACACGTTTAGTGATCTGCCTCCTCATGAACTCTCTTACCGCCTCGCTATGCGCAACAACACATTTATCCGTATGTTACATTATTCACACCAGACCAGCAATGCCACTAATTGTTGGGTGTGTGGTCGACTCCCCCCTTTCCAGACACCGAAGGGAGTTCTGCCACTCTTTCCTTATCCATTTTCACACAATGGTTCGTGTGGAGCATGGTCCACGTTAACGTCATCCTCAACAGATATGTCTTTTCTTAACAGTACATGTTTCTCAGACAAGCAAGGTTTCCCCCACAGAACAGGTTTAGATCTAGAAAATGAAGTGTATAATTTAGGTAATTATTCGTCGAATTTCATGGTCCTGAATGTTCAGTCTGATACTACTCCAGACTTACCTGCTATTTCAGTACTACCTGTCAAAGGCGAATTATGTGTCCGTAATTATGGTTCCATACATGTAGGTCATAGTGAATGTACTACTGTTATCAAGTATAGTGACAGTGGGAAATCTATTTTTAAAGCTTCACGTCATTCTTATTTTATTTGTGGTCAAACTGCATATGTTCGTCTGCCCCTCGATTGGGAGGGAACCTGTTACATTGCTTTCCTACTGCCACCTGTTTTCCTAGCCCCATCTGATTATCACCGAAACACACATCTAGTACACATTAGACATAGAAGGGAGTCCCCAATTGTCGATTATACTGAAACTACTCTAGAACAGTATACAGATTTCAATAAAGGTTTCTTCTTCTTCGTAGGACCTGTCCAGAATAGTAAACTGATCCGTAGGTTAACAAGAACACTTGAAGCCGTAGTAAATGAGACTGCCTCTGCTCTAGGTAACTTAACCGAAGAACAATCTGCTATGAGATTTGTCGTTTTGCAAAATCGTCTCGTCCTTGACGTCATACTGGCCGATAGGGGCGGGGCCTGTAGAGTCATCGGATCTAGTTGCTGCATTTTCATTCCAAATAACGCGCCGTCTGTTTATTCAGCTATAACCAGACTCCATAAAATTGCCCATCTGTTACACCAAGATCCAGGCACCTGGACATGGTCCGGTTGGTTCTGGAATATAATTTCCGCCTGGGGATGGAAAGTCCTGTCCTTTCTAGGTATTGCAGTAGCGATCATATTTAGCTGCTGCCTCTGTATACAATGTGGCCCTGCGATTTGCAGCATGTGCGCTACCTCTTGTATTCCTAGTCCCAAGCCCCGTTCTAAATCCCGTTCCAAGACAATTCGAGACGAGCAAATGGTACTGTATGAAATGATAGATGGTATCATGAAAATTGATGTTTCCTGATGAAACGTAGTGACAAGGAGGGAATGTGGAAAAGTAAATTTTGCCATGTTCTGTGTCCCTACGCTTCATCCATCATATATTATGTGTGCATGACCAATATGCATATGTTATTCCCCATGTCTGATTAATGACGCAATTACAGTTGTGTCCACCTCTAGTATGCCAGTTTCCAGTCCTCGTGAATACTACGAATATCAGGCCTATGTAAAGTTATGTTGCCACGTTTCCCAGTGTGCACAATATTCCATTATAAAGTCCCCGTTTCCAGGCCTCAACAGGGCCCGGACCACAGATTCAGCTCCTGTCTCCTGAAAGCCTCGCTGAGGAGCGATACAGCCCCCACCTGTATCCTCGACCCTTCACTTACTTCCTGCCTCGCAGTGCCCGGTGCAGCTTGGCTCTGCCTCTGAGTCTGCCAAAAGTATGTTATAGTTCCAGTTATCAGTTCAGTCCTCCTCTTCTGCATTCCTAAGCTACTGAACTGCATCAATAGTTTCCGTCATTGTCTAGCCTATGTGGCTCCACGTTAGAGAAATACTGTATTAATGGTCATTTAGTATTCTTCATCACGCACTACATGTAGAATAATGCATGGTCCAGTCTTAGAATCAAGTTAGCTTTTCCCCTCATGACTTCTAGTTTATATCAACATGTTCCCTAAACATAAGATACCAGATAGGGTTTAGGTACATGTCGCTCCGACCCTCCAGACTCTAGTCTCTGCTCCTAGCACAGAGTTCGTAGCCCCCAGCTTCTCCTAGTAACACGTCATTGCCAGTTTTCGCGCACCATTAGGTTAGAGGTCCCGGCTCCTTAGGTAGCCCCCTCCAATGTTTCTGCCCCATTCATGACATATTCTGTTACGTTTGCACCACATGTCTATGTATACTCCCAGTTACACCTCTTTTTACTGTTATCTTTCGCGACTGCTACGCGTCACGCCTTCTGCTCCACCCACTGCTACGCCTACTGCAATGTAATGCTATGTGTTTGCGCTATGTATATAAGTCAATGTATTGTTATTAAAAGTTAGCGCGCTCATCCCAGACCTAGCCCCAGCAGCTGCTGGGTCATCCTATGCAGGTTGTCCTGATCCTGTCCTTATGCTGTAATAAACCTGCAGAAACTCCTACTACCTCGAATCTTGACTCTTATTTTATTGAGCTATCTGTTATTCATTCATTCATCCAAAAATAGATCCGGCATTATTTATTTATATACCACACACCTTTTGGTGCATCTGGGGCCAGTAAAAGTGGCTAACTAGCCTTTCCCAGGTCTTGGTTTGGCTCAGATGTCCAGCTAGGGGGATGTCATGAGCTAAAGTTACGAGGAACTCCCTGTACTTCTGTGGCACTACCACTCTCTTAGTGGCGCCAGGATTGTGGTCTCTTGCCTCAGTGTACTCTGTGGGTACCACTGACATCCCCCTTTGCTTCTGAAACAGCTTGCTGCCTCAGGCTTTCAAGAGTGGAACAGTCCTGCTGACCCTGGCACAGCTCTTGCCGAGAGGGTCCCCCTGGGCCCAAGAGTTCAACCTGGTTTAGGGTCAAGCTCCATAGGCTCAGTTCCCTCTGGGGTGTCCAAGTCCATTTCCTGAGGAGAGTGGTCCTGATCCTTGGATGTATGTCATTATATTGCATACCAATACCACGCGTACCATTACAACGCAGGTATTACTACGTGATGTCAATGACGACATGCCATTACATCGCAAAACTTTTACCATAACTATGCTTTTACCTTGGATGCCATTACAACGCAAAGGCATGCATCTTAAAACTATACTCGTGGTTAAACTTTACAAGGTAAGTGACTACTCTACCCCTGCAAACCCTCCCCCAACCCCCAGTCCTCTCCCTACAATAACACTACACCACCCTGCATGACCCCCCGACACTACCCTAAACACTACACTACACAAACACTACCCTAAACCACTATACAAACACTACAACACTACCCTAAAACACTGCCCCAGCACGACCCTCCCCAAACCCCCAGTCCGGTCCCTACACTGAAACCCTACCCTGCACGACCCCCCGGCCCCCCGCGACACTACCCTAAAACACTATACTACACAAACACTACATCACAACCCTAAACACTAAAACACTACACTACACAACAACACTACCCTAAAACACTACACAAACACTTCAACACTACCCTAAAACACTACACTACACAAAAACTACAACACTACCCTAGACCCTAAAACACTACACTACACAAACACAAAAATCAGGTTATTGTGTATGCTGCGTTTTGTTAGTTGATATCGTAGCGCGGGGACACACTGGTTCAATGTAACCAAGCACTTTAGAAATGCAACTATTATTATTGCACTACCAAAACCCTAAAACACTACACAAACACTACAACACTACCCTAACACACTACAACACTACCCTAAAACACTACACAAACACTACAACACTACCCTAAACCTTAAAACATTACCCTACACAAACACTACAACACTACCCTAAATCACTACACTACACAAACACTCCAACACTACCATAAACCACTGCACTACACAAACACTACCACACCACCCTAAACCCTATAACACTACACTACACAGCAGACACTACAACACTACCCTAAACCACTACACAAACACTACTACACTACCCTAAACCACTACTCTACACAAACACTACAACAAAACACTACACTACACAAACACTACACTACCCTAAACCACCACACTACACAAACACTACAACACTACCCTAAAACACTACAACACTACCCTAAACCCTAAAACACTACCCCCAGCACGACCCTGCCCCTATCCCCAGTCGGTCCCTACACTGAAACACTACCCTGCACGACCCCCCGACACTACCCTAAACACTACACTACACTAAACACTACACAGCACTACACAAACATTACAACACTACATCAAAAGTAACCCTCAACCCAAGCGCATCCCCCTTACCTCACTCTCCTCCCTCGTGGTTCCTCTCTCCTGCGTTAGTGTTGTGGGGGGGGGGGGGGGGATGACGTCGGTGCGGAGACTCAATCAAATTCCAGTCATCCCTCAGAGCTCTGCAGAGCCCCAGCTGTGTCATCCCTGTGCAACAGCTCGGTGTCCTCCATTAATGGCTGCAGCATGCTCAGCCCCTCCCACCCCCACCGCCAGGCATCATGAACTGGCGCCTTATTCCTGCCTGCTTATGTCGTTGTGAGGAAACAGCCTCCTTTTCCTCACAATGACGTGGGTAGCCATTACATCGCATGCGTTGTAAAAGTGTATGCGATGTAATGGCTACGCGCGGTTACATCTCATGCGTTGTAACGCATGCGATGTTATGGTATTGCGTGGTAACATCTGCATTGTTATTGCTGTTTCCCTGATCCTTTTGCTGTACTGAAGCTGGTTTCCCAGTCTTCTTACCTTTGCTCTTGGTAGGTTGGGCCATACTTTCAGGCTCCAACCCTATTTTTTCACCATGCCTTTTGCTCTGTGCTCTTGTTTTTACACACACCAATTCCGGTATATACAGCATTGCTGCATGGGTTTTTAGTTCAACCTCAGTCCAGGCTGAGGTTTCCAGGTCATTGCCAAGCAGGCATGCAGCTGATAGCTTTGGAGAGACCACTACCTGTTTCAGGCCAGTAACCCCCCCCACCCGTCCAGACTAATGTCACCATAGCCATTGCATGATTAGTGGTAACATGGTCAGCATTGGTGACGGCGTAAGTACTCCAAGTCAAATATTGCTCAGGGGAAACCAGTGTGTCTTTCACCATAGTGACACTGGCACCTGTATCCCTCAGAGCCTCTATCCTAGTTCCTTTAATCCATGGGTACTGTAAGTATTTCTTTAAGTTGGGTGGCCACACTGCTACAGTGGCAAACTCAACTTCCCCCTCTGAAAACTAGAACTGCTTCAGTGTGCAACTTGATTTGCTCTGGGCACACTGTTGATCCCAACTGTAGACTTGCTACACCAGAAGTACCTGTACTTGTTGAACTAAGGGCCTTTTTGCTAGGGCAATACTTGTCTACAGTTAAGTGTCCCAACTTCTTACAGTTGTTACAACAGGCCTTTGAAGGATCAACGTTCTTCCACCTATAGGGCTGTGGAGTATAGGGAGTAGTTTGGAACCCACCCCCCTGTGCAGGTTTTTGGGGCCCTTTGGAAGACTCAGACTTTTTATCTTGGGGATTCTCACCACCCTTCCCATGGGGAGGTTTTGGAACCACTTTCTTCTGGTCACCCCCGGTGGTTGTCCTAGTCACCCTAGTCTTGACCCAGTTGTCTGCCTTCTTTCCCAATTCTTGGGGAGAAATTAGACCTAGGTCTACCAAATGCTGATGTAACTTTTCATTTGTGCAATTACTTAATATATGTGCCTTCATAAACAAATTGTAAAGTCCAGTAAAGTCATGCACATTGTGTCCAGTTAACCAACCATCCAGTGCCTTTACTGAGTAGTCAATCGATCCAGGACTGGTTCTGGGTTTTGTGAGCCCCCCTGAATCTAATTCTGTACTCCTCAGTGGTGAGTCCAAATCCCTCAATCAGAGTTTTCTTCATGAGATCATAGGGCCCTGCATCTGGCCCAGAGAGGTTCAGAAGCCTATCTCTGCAGTTACCAGAGAACAGTTCCCACAGGAGTGTCCCCCGAGAGGTTTCTTCACCTTTCTCATGTCACAAGCCCTCTCAAAGGCTGTGAACCATTTGGTGATGTCATCACCCTCAAATTTAGGGACAATCCCTTTGGGAATTTTAGGATCATAAGATTGCTCTTTATCCTTGTTGTTTATATTGCTGTCACCATTGATGGGTGCTAAACCCATCTCCTTTCTTTATTTTTCTAGAGCCAGGAGTCTGGACTCTAGATCCAATCATTTGGCCAGCCTGGCTAACAGGCTGTCCTCCTCATTGAGGTTGTCCTCAATGTCCTCGCCAGAGTCTGTACCACCTGTGTGGCCTCTAGGTCCCCAGGGGTTGATTCTTGGTGTTAAGGGTATGGGGACCCTTTCCTCCCTAGAGATTATTGGAGGTGGGTTCCTAGCCCCGTCATCCTCATCCCTTTCCTCATCTGACTGGTCATCACCATTTTCAGATGGGTGGGTCTTAGCATACTCAGCCAAGAGCTCCTAGAGCCCTTGTTTGGTTGCATGCTGGCCCATTGGTATATTTTTAATTTTACATAAGGACCTTGTCTCATTGAAAGACAAGTGAAGATAGGGAGTGAGGTTGAGCTCCTCAACCGTGCCCTGTATGTTATCATAGTTATCTTCACTAATAGTTGGGTTCTATTTTTGAGAAATTCTAACATAACGTTCTAAGCCCTCTACCCTTGACTATAGTGGCTCTTTATTTTTCAAAAATTCTAAAGGGACTTAAGCAAGGCCCTGACAAGACTTTTAGTATTTTGGTAAAAATGGCAATTTGTAAAAATCAGAATTCTAGAGTTCTGTTGTGTGATCAGGTGGTAACCAAGTAGTCCAACACATGCAAGTTCTGTATCCCGCCGCTGATCCACCAATGTAAGAAACTGGCTCTATAAATACTGCACCAAGTGAGGTACAGTGTGTATAGGGTCCAAGGGTCTGCAGAGGTTTGGCAGAGGTTAAAGTTAGATAGAACCTTATTCTCTAAAGTGGTAGCTTGTTCGAGCAGTAAGGCAGTATCAGAGGACAGTGTTAAGCATTTGATGTACACACTCAGAAAATGAATTCACACACTCAAGCACTGAACTCCAGGCCAATTGTTTTTGTATAAAAATATACTGTTGTTTTATCTCTAGAACCAAGCAAGCCTGGTACAGGTAAGCATAAAAATACTTTTCAGATATAATAGGCTGTTGTTGAATACTTTCAACAGTAGGACTTTGTACCAATTCGAGTTTACAGGGGTTGCAAGGTAATGCACAAACTTGGTCAACTCAGTACATAGGAATCAATAGGCTTGTCAAGAAAAATACAGTTAATTACTTTTTGGAATACTTTTTCTAACACAGTGCTGGATCCTAGACATTGCTCCTTCCAGGACGACAGCCCGAGCGTCGCCGAGACTTGCTACCAAGGTCTCTCCCACACAAACATACCAGTTTGTGCCATCCTACCGTTCTTCACTTCCCCACCGCACTGACGGTCACCATTCGTTCCTTCTACCTTCCAAGATACTTATCCAGTTGACTAGCTCTGAAAGACTCGCCCGTACAGCCCTGAAGAGTCACAGGTATCGTCCTGTTGACGAAACACGTGGCGACTGGCGTTGTTTGTTTGAGGAAAGAAAAAATGAAAAAAAACATATAAAGAAATTATTTTTGCCACTACCGATGTCAACTGTCTTTGATGCTACAAGTTTCAGTATCAATACTGTATATATGCCCACGTGTGCCTGGTACCTGCTGTAAGGTAATGCCCAAACTTGGTGAACTCAGTACATAGGAATCAATAGGCTTGTCAAGAAAAATACAGTTAACTACTTTTTGGATTACTTTTTCTAACACAGTGCTGGATCCTAGATTCAGCACTGGGACATTTCCTGAAAACAGCTGAGTAAATGCGTTTTAGTTAGATGTACAATTTTTGAAGACTATTCTTGTATTTCAAAAGTTGACACTTGGAAACTTTTCCACATAGAATCACCAATGTTATCCTATGGGAGGAAATTCAATTCACAGGTAAGTTACTTTGAAGTTACTTTTCTTACTCAGTGCTGGATACCTAGATTCAGCACTGGGACCTTTCCTGCAAACAGTTGAGAAAATTAGTTTAGGTTATTTGTGCGATTTATTAAGGAATATTCTTAGTTTTCAAAAGTCGACACTTCAAAACTTTTTGGAGAAAAAGTGTCAATGTTATCCTATGAGGAAAAACAGGTTATCGGTCTCGAGGCGGTCTTTGGAGTTAGGGTTCTGAGGTTAGACTCGGGGGTCTCCCAGGGTCAGTGATGCACTGTTGTTGCACCCTCAGTGGTACTAGGGCGGCCGGGTCCAGAGTTTTGAGGCCCAAAGTTATCCTATGGAGGATGGGGGGGGGCTCCGGTTGGTGGCTGCTGGCAAGCAGGCCACAGGGTTGTGGGAGCCAAGCTCCTAGGATTTAGCTCAGGGCAAGTTGGGGACCAAAGTAGCACCAAAGGTGCACCCTCAGCGGCACTAGGGCGGCCGGGTGAAGGGTACTGTTTTGAGGTCGTGTGCCCTGTTGATTTCAATAAAGATTCTCCGGGACAAAGAAACATTGCAGGCTCGGGGACAGTGATCTTCCTGGAGCGACCACCACTTTGAGGGGTAAGTTGGGATGTTGAAGGTTGGTTAGGCACCGCTGAGTTGGGCACACAAGGCCGTGGGGCATCGGGTGCAGGGATGCCTTTGGACGTCGGATTTTCTTACCCGCTCTGCTCACGGTAGGTGGGGGGGTAGTCCTCTGGATTGAGGCTGCAGGCGTCGTCTGGAGGCTTGAGGCAGGTCAGGGGTCGCTGTATCTCGGATCAGGATCGCCTGGGGGACCTCCTCGTGGTATGTTTCCACTCGGGCCGGGTTCGGCGGGTGCTGATTGGGCTGGATTTGCGGTTCCTGGCTGCCACCAGAAGCTGCAGTTTAAACACGTCCAGTGTTCACAGGAGAAACAGTCTTGACGGTGAAGGCAGGCAGGTCCTCCGGGGTTTGTGAGGTTGCTGGCTGCTGGACATGCCGGGGTTTCACAGGAGCAGGTTCGAGGAGAGCCAGGCCTGTAGGTCTGGGGACAAGTCAGTGGGTGTCGTCCTCTTGTTAGCTCTGCTCGGCTTCTCGTCCTTCTTCTTATCTTCTTTTCTTGCAGTTGCTGGATCTGAGGAAGGAAGGTTTAGGGTGCCCCCTAAATACTAAATTTAGGGGCGTTACAAGTAGGTAAAGGGCAGGGACCAATGGGTCCCTTCCCTGGGGTGGGTACACCCCCTATTCTGCCACTCTCCAGTGGGAGGGGGCAGGAGGCTGTCCCTGGTTGGCTGGGTACCACCATCCTCAAGGTTGTGGGGACTCAAGGTTGTGCTTCACCTCGCCTCCCCAACCTTAGGGGTGGAGTTGCCAGAGGTGGGCACACCTCTCTTCCTCACTTGTTTTTCCTGCCGGTTCTCCCACCCAAAGTGGGGGGTAGAACCAGTGGGGACCAGTTGCTGAAAGCAGCAAATGGTTTGGAGAGGCTCACAAAGGCGGCATTCCTTTGAAGCCTCTCCTTCGTGAACCCTGCCCATCCTGGGGGAGGAGGCTTGGCACCTCGTCCCAGGATGTGCATTGTTTCAGGCCCCCGAGAGCAACAAACTCTCGACCTAGGGTTCCAGAAACATGTCTGGTGGTGGCAGCCTATGAAGCCACTCAGTCAGGTCACTAGAGGTTGGTCGAGTTTCAGGAGGCATCTCTAGGATCTCCTCTGTGGTGCATTTTACATTAAATCCCACACTGGCATCAGTGTGGGATTAATGTGCTGAGAAGTTTGATACCAAACTTCCCAGTCTTCAGTGTAGCCATTATGGTGCTGTGGAGTTCGTAATGACAAACTCCCAGCACCATATACTCTTAATGGTGGCACTGCACTAACCGTGCCCAGGAATGGACCTGGGTACTGTGGGGGTACAGGGCTCATGCACCTGTACCCTCACAACTGGCATAGGGCACCCAGGTGACTAATGTATGCCAGGGCATTAAATCCCACACTGGTATCCGTGTGGGTTTAATGTACTGAGAAGTTTGATACCATCGGTGGCCACAGTGATCACGGATGCATCCACTCTAGGGTGTGGTGCTCATCTGGGGGATCTGGAGGTCAAGGGTCTTTGGTATCCAGAGGAAAGGTTGTTTCACATCAACCTTCTGGAATTGCGGTCCATACGTTTGGCACTCAAGGCCTTCCTCCCTTCCCTTCGCGGTCGGTCGGTTCAAGTCCTGACGGACAACACCACCGCGATGTGGTATGTCAACAAGCAGGGAGGAGTAGGGTTGCGGTGTCTCTGCAGAGAGGCTCTGCGTCTCTGGTCCTGGGTTCTGATAGATACATCTGCCGTGTGGATTCCTCACCTTGTGAATATCCCCTTGGGTCAGCAACATTCGGAATTTTTTCTTCGTAGCACGCCGGCGTGGACGACGTCACAGGAGCACGGCATCGCGCGCGACTCCGTCTGACGTCACCGACTCCTTATCAGGCCCACGTCGGCGTGATGACGTCAGTTCCCTTTTTTCCGCGTCGTCGACGCTAACGGTTTCTGGGATCTTCTGCGATACTTTGTATCTTCTACTAGTTATAATATTACTATTTCATCTTTGTTTGCTCCTTCTTCGTCGAGAATGTCGTCGAGGAAGACAGGATTCAAGCAATGTGGATCTTGCGCTCGTATGATGTTGATCACCGATCCTCATAACGATTGCCTATGGTGTCTTGGATCGGACCACGTTGTTAAAAACTGTTGATCCTGCTTCAAGATGAATCCTAAGGCGTTACGTGAACGTGAAGAAAAACTTCTTCTTGCGAAGGTAAAGGGAAGAGTGACTGGGAGATCTTCGAGGTCGACGTCGAGAAGCTCGAAGTCGGGACAGAAGTCGCGTTCGAAGTCGAGATCGAGGTCGGCTTCGAGGTCAAGGTCCAGAGCGAGGTCGAGATCCAGAGAGAGGTCGAGGTCTGGATCCAAGTCGGCTTCGGGTCATGCTTCGAGTTCCTTTAAGAGGAAACATAAGAGGAGAAAACACAGTTCCAGACATCATTCTGGGAAAGAGTCTTCGGATTCGAAGAAGAAGTCTCGTAAACATCACAAGGACTTCATATCTCCTTCTCCCTTACAGTCTATCGGAGGTTCCCCAGTTCCGGAGCAAGAACCGGATCCGGTGTCACATCATTCTTCGGAGCATGAAGATGAAGAGGAAGTTCCTCGAGCTCCGACTCCGGTAGAAGCCCCTGTAGATCAAGAGGGTCAGAATGTACCGATGTCGGAACATCCTCCTCCAGAACATCCAGTGGGTTCGTATCCTCCCTTTCCTGGTCCAGGGCAGGACCCCTCGCGTTTCCTTAATGCGATGTTTGGAGTTTATTCGAGAGCAATGTACTCCACTGGTGCGCCGGCTGGTCCCATGGGTCCATTGTCTTTCAACTTGAGCATTCCTCAAAGTTATGCTCCATCTCCTTTTATGCCGTTTATGCCGGCGCCTTACACACCTTGGCTCGGTACGGCTCCACCGAGGTCTTCGACTCCGCATACGGCTTCGCCAAATCCGGATCGACCTCGTAATTTGAATCGAGGTAACACGCCGATCCGTGAGTCTCGTCCTCCATCTGCCCCGGCTCCTCGTTCGACGTCGGATCCGGCTCCGTCGAAGTCGTTACCGGATCTATCGACTTCGGTTCGTGTGGAGTGGTCGAGGCGCAGGGCTCAGCGTCTCTTGGAGGAAAAGAGATGTGAAGAATCTGATGTTGAAGAAGGTGAACTTTTAGATCAAGGTGATTGTTTTGAAGACCTTCATAGTGCTAGTGGTCTGGAACTCTCTCCTGAGTGGGGTTTACCATCTGTTTCTGATGCACCATCTAAGGACGTGGCACTGACCTTACCTACTGTGGAGTATAAACCTAACATCCTTACAGAGGTTTTACATTCTCCTTCTTCTATTATAGAGCCTACACTCCCATTTACTGAGGCTTTGACTGATCCGATAAAGGAGGTCTGGAAGAGACCGTTGACTGCTCCTGCTGTTTCAAGATCTGTGGCAAGACGCTACAGGGTGGCACCTAGTGACCCTGAGTTTCTCTCTTCACACCCTTCACCAGAGAGTCTTGTGATACAAGCCACTTGTTCCAACAGGTCTGCAGGTTCTTTTCCTCAAGTGCCAGCAGACAAGGACTCTAAAAAGTTGGATCAGTCTGCAAAGAAGATTTTCTCCTCAGGTAGCATGGCTCTAAAATCCACTAATGCTACTTGCCTTTGGGGAGATATGTTCATGCGTTGATGGACTCTGTGAAGCAGTTGTCATCTAAGCTTCCAGAGGATGACAGAAAAAACTTTAATGAAGTGGTATCTGATACTCAAGCTGCTGCCCGCTTGGTGATTCAGAGTGGGATGGACACAGCAGACTCTGTTTCCAGTATTATGGGCTCTACTGTTGCCACCAGAAGGGCGGCATGGCTGAAATCCTCTGATTTCTCTGCAGATGTACAATCCACGTTGTTGGACTTGCCTTTTGATGGGACAGGCCTTTTTGGGAAGAAGGCGGATGTGGCTTTGGAGAGATTCAAAGATAGCCGTGCTACTGCAAGATCTTTGGGTCTCCAGACAAGAGGTTCTACCACTAAGAAGTTTAGAGGGTTTGGTAGATCCTCCTTTCGTCCCTTCAGACAAGGTCAGCAACAACAACAGCAGCAGCAGCAGAACCCTCTGTACAAATCTTATAGAGGTAGACAGAAGGGTCGTGGACGTGGTCGTCAGCTCTCCTCTTCCTCTACTTCCTCCAATAATACCCAACCCCCACCTACATCAGCAAAGCAGCCCTAGATCCACCATTCTGGATCATGTGGGTCCGGTAGGGGGTCGGCTTACCCATTTTCTACGAGATTGGGAATCGGTTACATCAGATCTTTGGGTTCTCAATCTCGTAGAAAATGGGAATGCACTTCCTTTTCAGGAGTTCCCTCCCAATTACCCTCCTTGCCAAGGTTATTGTTCGGAGGACCATCTTCTTCTCCTGCAGGAAGAAGTCCTGGCACTATTCAGAAAGGGTGCGATAGAGGTGGTTCCAGAGCAGGAAAGGGGTCAGGGGTGCTACTCCCGGTATTTCCTGATACCCAAGAAGGATGGCAGACTTCGGCCAATCCTGGACCTCAGGATTTTGAACCTCTATCTCAAACAGGAGAAGTTCAAAATGCTCACACTTGCACAGGTTCTTCAAGCGCTGATGGAAGAAGACTGGATGGCGTCGATCGACTTGCAGGATGCGTATTTTCACATCCCAATCCTGAAGTCGCACAGGAAGTATCTCCGTTTTACGGTGGGATCGCAACACTACCAGTTTGCGGTCCTTCCTTTTGGGCTTACTACTGCGCCTCGAGTTTTCACCAAGGTGATGGCAGTGGTGGCTGCGCATCTCAGAAGATCGGGGATTCCTGTGTTCCCCTATCTAGCTCATCAAAGCGGAGTCGCCGGAGAATGTGCTTCATCATCTGCAAGAGACAACTCAGTTGTTACACAGGTTGGGTTTTTCGATAAATGTACCCAAGTCTCACCTGGTGCCCTCCCAGCGCAACCTGTTCATAGCTGCTGTACTGGACACTACTGTATGTCGTGCATTCCCTCCACCTCAAAGGATTCACGACATACAGGAAATGGTTCCTTTATTTTACAATGGAGCGGTTGTTCCAGTCTTGAAGGTCCTTCGTCTGCTCGGTCTGATGGCTTCTTGCAATCTGTTGGTCAATCATGCACGCTGGCACATGAGGGCACTCCAGTGGTGCCTCCGCAGGCACTGGTATCAGCACAACGGAGATCTCAGGGAGCCAGTGAGGATCTCCAGAGAAACTGCAGCGGATCTGTCTTGGTGGGGCGTGGAAGGCAATCTGTCTCAAGGAAAGCCTTTTCAACATCCTCCATCGGTGGCCACAGTGATAACGGATGCATCCACTCTAGGGTGGGGCGCTCATCTGGGGGACCTGGAGGTCAAAGGGCTTTGGTCTCCAGAGGAAAGGTTGCTTCATATCAACCTTCTAGAATTGCGGGCGATACGTTTGGCGCTCAAGGCCTTCCTCCCTTCCCTTCGCGGTCAGTCAGTTCAAGTCCTGACGGACAACACGACCGCGATGTGGTATGTCAACAAACAGGGAGGAGTAGGGTCGCAGTGTCTCTGCAGAGAGGCTCTGCGTCTCTGGTCCTGGGTTCAGGATCATCAGATTTGTCTGATGGCAAATCATCTGGCCAGGGTACTGAACGTTCGTGCAGACAGTCTCAGTCGGCAGTTCTCTGCCGACCACGAGTGGAGGCTTCATCCGGAGGTGGTTCACGACATCTTTCAGATGTGGGGGACTCCTCGGGTGGACCTGTTCGCCACTCGCGAGAATGCTCACTGCCTGTCATTCTGCAGTCTCCAGTTTCCGATGCAAGGAGCCTTGGGGGACGCGTTTCAGTTGAGTTGGAAGAATCAACTCCTTTACGCGTTTTCTCCCATACCCTTGATTCCTCGGGTTCTGAGGAAGATTCGCCAGGACTGGGCCCAAGTCATATTGGTCGCCCCGGACTGGCCAAGAAGAGTGTGGTACACAGACCTTCTCCACCTCTCCTCTCACCCGCCGCTCCGTCTCCCTCACAGGGCAGATCTCCTCTCTCAGATGGAGGGGCAGGTTCTACACCCCCACCTCCAGACATTACACCTTCATGCCTGGAGATTGAACGGGGCAACTTGAATTCTTTTTCTCTCCCTCACGATGTGGTGGATGTCATTCTTGCTGCCAGGCGTGACTCCACTAAGTCCATTTATTCGTATAGGTGGTCTAAATTTGTCTCTTGGTGTAGGGAGAGAAATGTTGACCCTTTGAAGGCTCATTTGTCTGACATTTTGCAGTTTGCTCTTTCTTTGGCGCAGCAAGGATTTGCTGTTGCCACGGTCAAGGGGTATCTTTCGGCTTTGTCGGCTTTTCTTTGTTTGCCGGATCAGCCTTCTCTTTTTAAGTCTCCAGTGGTTTTAAGATTCTTGAAGGGACTTACTAATAGATTCCCTCCTACTCCTTTTGTTATTCCTCATTGGGATTTGAATCTTGTGTTAACCTATTTGATGGGTTCCCCCTTCGAACCCTTACACAAGTGTCCCATGAGGCTTTTGTCTTTCAAGACGGTCTTCTTAGTAGCAATCACCTCGGCAAGGAGGGTGAGTGAGCTTCAGGCTCTTAGTTCCAAACCCCCATTCCTTACCATTCATGCTGAAAGACTGGTTCTTAGGACCAGGGCTGCTTTTCTGCCTAAGGTGGTAACTCCCTTCCATCTAGGACAATCCATTACCCTTCCTACCTTCTATCCTCCCCTCACCCTTCCAAGGAGGAGGAGAGACTTCACCGTTTGGACCCTAAGAGGGCGGTGTCTTTTTATCTGGACAGAACTAAAGACTTCCGGATGGATGACCAGCTGTTTGTTGGTTTTGCTGGCTGCAAGAAGGGCAGAGCGGTGCACAAGCGCCCACTTTCCAGGTGGATAATCCTGTGCATCAAGATTTGCTACTCCTTGGCGGGTAAGGACCCTCCTGAGGGTATTAGAGCACATTCAACTAGAGCAAAGTCTACAACATCTGCTTTGTCTAGAGGTGTTCCTGTTGAGGACATTTGCAGGGCTGCGACTTGGGCCTCCCTCCACACTTTCGCGAAGCATTACTGCTTGGATTCCGAGGTGAGGAGGGACGGCCACTTCGCGCGCTCTGTTCTCCAAGATTTCCTGGTATAGCAGAGTGGTCACCCTCCTCCGGGAGTGGGGACTGCTGTGGGACTCTATTCACAAGGTGAGGAATCCACACAGCAGATGTATCTATCAGAAGAACAAGTTACTTACCTTCGGTAACGCTTTTTCTGGTAGATACAATATCTGCCTGTGGATTCCTCACATGCCCACCCGCCTCCCCGTTGTCCGCTCTGCTATACCTGGTTTTATTGTTTGTTTATATTTTGGGTTTTGATGCCTTTGCTATGCACTGTGTGCTATTTTGGTTTGTATGTACTGTGTACATTGTATATATGCGTATTTGCTGTCGTTGGTCCGTCCGGGTGCCTCGAAGGCACGGAAAAAAGGGCGGAACTGACGTCATCACGCCGATGTGGGCCTGATAAGGAGTCTGTGACGTCAGACGGAGTTGCGCGCGATGCCGTGCTCCTGTGACGTCGTCCACGCCGGCATGCTACGAAGGAAAAATTCCCAATGTTGCTGACGCAAGGGGATATTCACAAGGTGAGGAATCCAGAGGCAGATATTATATCTACCAGAAAAAGCGTTACAGAAGGTAAGTAACTTGTTCTTCAGGACCATCAGATTTGTCTAATGGCAAATCACCTGGCCGGGGTTCTGAACTTTCGTGCAGACAATCTCAGTCGGCAGTTCTCGGCCGACCACGAGTGGAGGCTTCACCCAGAGGTGGTTCGTCACGTCTTCCCGGACATGGGGAGCTCCTTAGGTGGACCTGTTTGCCACTCACGAGAATGCTTACTGCCCGTTATTCTGCAGTCTTCAGTTTCTCCGATGCAAGGAGCACTGGGGAACGCGTTTCAGTTGAGTTGGGACTCGCAACTCCTTTACGCGTTTCCTCCCATACCCTTGATTCCTCGGGTTCTGAGGAAGATTCGCCAAGACTGGGCCCAAGTTATATTGATCGCCCCGGATTGGCCCAAAAGGGTGTGGTATACAGATCTTCTCCACCTCTCCTCGTACCCGCCGATCCGTCTCCCTCACGGGGTAGATCTCCTCTCCCAGATGGAGGGGCAGGTTCTACACCCCCACCTCCAGACCTTACACCTTCATGCCTGGAGATTGAACGGGGCAATCTGAGTTCCTTTTCTCTCCCGCACGATGTGGTGGATGTCATCTTGTCAGCCAGGCGTGACTCCACCAAGTCCATTTATTCTTATAGATGGTCGAAATTTGTTGCTTGGTGCGGGGAGAAGTCCGTTGACCCTTTAAGGGCTCGTTTGTCCAATATACTACAATTTGCACTTTCCTTGGCCCAGCAGGGTTTTGCGGTGACAAATATCAAAGGTTATTTGTCGGCCTTATCGGCTTTCCTTTGTTTGCCAGACCAGCCCTCTTTATTTAAATCTCCTATTGTTTTACGTTTCATTAAGGGCCTTACCAATAAATTTCCTCCTACACCTTTTATTGTTCCTCAATGGGACTTGAACCTTGTTCTTACGTTCTTGATGGGTTCGCCTTTTGAACCCTTACACTCATGTCCCTTGAGCCTTTTGTCTTTTAAGACTATTTTTCTGGTGGCAATTACCTCGGCAAGGAGGGTAAGGGAGCTTCAAGCTCTTAGCTCAAAGCCCCCATTCTTGACCATTCATGCTGAAAGAATGGTACTCCGGCTGCTTTTCTGCCTAAGGTGGTTACTCCATTTAGGACAGTCCGTTACCCTCCCTACCTTTTATCCTCCCCCTCACCCTTCCAAGGAGGAGGAGAGGCTTCATCGCTTGGACCCTATGAGGGCGGTGATCTGATACCTGGACAGGACAAGGGAGTTCAGGTTGGATGACCAGCTGTTCATTGGATTTACTGGCTGCAGGAAAGGAAGATCTGTGCACAAGCTCACTTTATCAAGATGGATAATATTATGCATCAAGATCTGCTACTCCCTGGTGGGTAAGGACCCTCCAGAGGGTATAAGAGCTCACTCTACTAGAGCAAAGTCTGCTACTTCTGCTTTATCTAGAGGTGTACTTGTTGAGGATATTTGCAGAGCCGCAGCTTGGTCCTCCCTCCACACTTTCGCAAAACATTACTGCTTGGACACTGAGGTGAGGAGGGACGGCCACTTTGCGCGTTCTGTCCTCCAGGATTTTCTGGTATAGGAGAGTGGACACCCTCCTCCGGGAGTGGGGACTGCTGTGGGACTCTATTCACAAGGTGAGTAATCCACTGGCAGATGTATCTATCAGAAGAACAAGTTACTTACCTTCGGTAACGCTTTTTCTAGTAGATACAGTATCTGCCTGTGGATTCCTCACTGACCCACCCGCCTCCCCGTTGTCCACTCTGCTACACCTGAGTTTATGTATTTTTTTTGTATATTTATATTTATATTTGTATATATATTGAGTTTTTCATACCTTTGCTACGCACTGTGTGCAGTTTTGAATTGTTTGTACGATGTACACTGTATATATGTATATCTACTGTCATTGGTCCGTCCGGGTGCCTCGAAGGCACGGAAAAAGGGCGGAACTGATGTCATCACGCCGACGTAGGCCTAATAAGGAGTCGGTGACGTCAGCCGGAGTCACGCGCAATGCCGTGCTCCTGTGACGTCGTCCACGCCGGCGTGCTACAAAAGAGTTTTCCGAACGTTGCTGATGCAGGGGGATATTCACAAGGTTAGGAATCCACAGGCAGATACTGTATCTACCAGAAAAAGCGTTACCGAAGGTAAGTAACTTGTTCTTCTGTGTCTCCTGTGATTCCGTCCCTTATGTGGGGGACCCTAAGATACCATTGATTAATCTGAGCTGTCCTGCCTACCGTGGGCTCACCCACCTCTAGTCGGCACCAGATGAGCGAGTGGTCCGAGATTCCCCTGGCTAAGTGGTGGACATACTTGATACAGTACATCTGATTGGCCGGTGTTAGAATATAGTCGATTCTGGTCATACTGTGATGAGCCCCCGAGTAGTAGGTGTACTGTTGCTCCATAGGATGGAGTCCCTGCCAAGTGTCCACCCTCCCAAGTTCCTGAAATTGCAACAAATCTGCCCAGCTTGTCTGTCCAGGTGTAGTCAATCGTCATTCGAAAAGATTTCCTGGTTATCATCCCCACCCCCCTTGACCCAGACCCAAATGCGGAGTGCGCCACCAGCTTGAACCCCCTTCTCGACATAGCTTTACAGGCGTTACCTAGTAGGTGCGTTCCTTCCAACAGAATTACATCAGGGGAATGCTGCTTTATGAACTGGAGCACTATTCCTCGCTTGATCTTGCCCTCCAGCCTGTTCCTGGGTAGCAGTTTGAGCCCATGCTTAACTGTAGAGTCCATCATAGCCTAGGGTGTAGCATTACGGGCCGCGAAGGGAGCCCATCGCTGGAGCCATCAGTCCATGTTGAGCCACTACCCATCCAGCCCTATCGTGAATCAGTGCTACCTTGCCAAGGATGCGCTTTGAGCCGTCAATATTGTCGCTAGTTTTGCCACTCTCAACGTCACTGTCTCATAACTTAACAGAACTGCCCTTCCCTCCCCCCACCCTGGCACGAGAATGTGCAGATGCCGTGCGAACGTCTCGGTTGTGTCTGATGACTGAGAGCCCAAGTGCACAGGGTCCCACCCCCAAAAACTTAAGTAACTTTACCCCCCTCTCTGCAAGGCGGTATCAGAACCTCCACCCACCCAAAAATTACAGAGTTCCTATCTCCCACCCCTAGAACTTTAAGGTGCATGTGCCCAACCTTGCACCCGTTCATGCATTAATAATTGTTGCTGACTTTGAGTGTATCTAACCATAGATTATGTTGTTGTATAACTCTTGGCAGTCCCACAAACACCATTTATATATTCTAATCCATGCTCAGACCCAGTGGGTGCTCAGAATAAAGAGTCCAGCTGGATCTAAGCTCTGCAAGAACTGGGCTACAGGGCCCCCACACTGTCAAAGCTTTTACCGACCAGTCGCTTTAGTCTCTTGCAGCTACTTCACGCTCTGCCGGTGGGGAACCTTCGACCTGGTCTCCCTGCGTTTTCTCTCTTCTATGGCGTGGGCCACGATTGCCCCTCTTCACAGGCTGCCGCCAGATGTCGAGCCGGACCCAGGTCTCCTCAGGAGTGGTGAAGAACCAGACCTTTCCTTCCGACTCCACTCTAAATGGAAGAGCATTGCATACTTATTTTCTTGTCTCGCAGTGCTTTCTTGACTTCCAGGAAACTGCGTCTCTGCCGTTGCACCTTGAGGGTGAAGTCCGGGAAGAAAGTCACTCTGCTGTACTGAAATTCGATTGGTGGAGTTGTTCGAGCCGTCTGGAGGATAACGTCCCTGTCTCTATAGTTGAAGATTCGCACAACTATAGGTCTCGAGGAGGGGTCTGCCGCCTGGCACTCTGTGCGCTCTTGACTGTGAAGAATTTCGACAGCCTTGTTGGCTTCAGGTAAGTCGTGACCAGATCTTCAACGAACTGGTCCGTCGCTGGATCTTCACTCATTCCGGGACCCCCAGTATGCAGACATTGTTGCGCTGTGAGCGTCCCACGTATTCATCAAGTTGTGCCTCCAACCTCCCACTCAGGGTCTGGAGGTCATCCACCCTCTGCTGGAGGGCACCCGTGTCAGAAATGGGGAAGTCTGCGGTCGACTCGATGTCCTTGAGACTGGTGTTCATGGAGCGCATATCTGTCCTGATCAGAGAGACTTCAGAGGATACGGAATCAATTCTAGTCTCCCAACGACGTCCTCACCATCCCGTCGGGAATCTGTTGTTTCTCTGGGGGGGTCTTCTCCTCCCTTTTGGGTGGGGCCTGGGCCCTTGTCCCAAGCAAACTTCTCTAACTTGACCTGCATTAAGGCCTTAGAATTACGGCCCGGTCATGACTGGGCAGCGCAGGCATGAATTAGAGAAGATGTTTGCCAAGCAGATGCTACCAAAGTGGCGCGGGATAGCTTCTTCGAAAGGCTCCCACTATCAAAGGTGATGCTGTTATGATATAAATCGCCTGGTCGTGCGCTGTGGTGCGTAGGCTGGGCCATCTACCTCGCACCTCGGCTGGATTAATATGGTGTCGCCTGGTGCAGTGGCGGTCTTCGGGTTGCGGAAAAGCGCAGTGGGGTCTGCACCAGACCAGGCGTGTTCGTGGGGCAGTCGGAGTTACGTCAAGCACACAGGCAAGCACGCCAGACAATGAATAGATCAGCAGGATGGGATCAGCAAAGGCTGGCTACAATGTCCCGCTTTTCACTTTCATCTGCGTGTGGGCAGCGCAGTTCACCCCCTGCTGCCAGGGAGCCTGTGGGGGGCTCCCGCCTCTCGCTGCTGCGTCACTCACCGGTCTGGGAGTAAGGGACAAGTCTGGATACGGGAGCACTCTTTCTTCACTGCCTCAGCTGGTGGGCCCCAACTCCGGTGGAATCGCTGCCTCTTCACCATCCCCTGGTCGGATGCTTTCCGGGGATGCTCAATCTATTTGCGCCAACGCCTGCCATAGTCTCTTTGCCCAGGGGGTCGTGTTGGAGCCGGACCTCGCTCCTCGCCTCTGTCGCACTGGGTCTCGTTAATTGGGGCACCACTAGCCAGAAGGGATACTTAACGCCAGGGAGCCACGTGACGAGCGCGAGCAGGGCCACCTCGCCCCTCCCTCACCTCCAAGGCTGCCCTCGCAGGCTGGCCGAGTTGCCGGGTCGTTCTCGGCCGGTCCGGAGTCAAGGCGGCAGTGCCTCGGCTCAAAATGATCCCGCTCGGGTCAGGGATTCAATTCTTCCAGTATTGTTGCAGCATTCACAGAGAAATTAACGGATTTCCTGTTGAACTGGTGTCCATGGACGAAGCCGCCTCAAGGTGCGGCCATGTTGTTTGGCGGTTGGCCACGCCCCCCTTTGATGAACATTGATAACTTAGGTGTTCTAGATCAGTCCCAGGCTGGCTTGTTGTCAAAGGACATCTAAGCCAGTTTTATTGGCCATCTTTTATGAACTAATAATTACTAGCAAGCTGGGCATCCCTACTGATCTCTCAGTGTCCTTTGATATGTCCTTCTGATCGATTGTCGAGATAGGGTTCGATTGGGTTGCCTAGATCTGGACTTCCTCATTGGTGATCAGATGCAGGACTTTGCATCCCCTTCCTTTTGGTCTTCAGATTTGTTTCCTCAGGGGTCTACCCTCTTCAACCTTTACGTCTAGCTTCTAGGAGAGATATTTCACAGTTTCAGATTTGAGTCTCTCCGATGTCTCCAATACACAACTGGTAGTAAGATTTGACCATAACCACAGTTTCTCAGATTGTATTGGTCACATGGGTGAATTTTTGCCACTCAGACATGGATGCGCAAGAATTTGCTTCAATTAAACATAAGTAAACCAAATATTTTGGTAACTTGGCAAGCTGTCCGTGTGGTTTGGGAGATTTTGGCCTACCTCCATATGTGATCTTCCATTACTTGCAACTAAAGAAATAAAAATCCTTAAGTTGTGATCAAGCTAACCTCCATTTGAGACCTAGATCTACAAGGTTTGATTGTCTGGCTTTTTACGGTTACCCACTCTGAAGAAGATTCTACCTTTGATCGCTGAAGAATGGCATGACCTGGTAGCCGGTCTTTTATGCTAGTATGCCTGGGTTTTTGCATCGCTTTATACCTTGGTCTCCTTGAATGCCTTTGAGGAAAGTCCAGTGTCTACAAAATCTGGTGGTTTGACTCATCTGTTGTCTTCGGGAATTATGAGTCACATACACTGGCTCACCATAAAACATGGGGCCACTTTAAGGTGCTCTCACAATCTACAGTGTACTCTTTACCATTGGCCAAAAGGGTTTGTCTGACATCATCACTTCATATGTCCTATGTGTTGTTATATTTAGCATTCTGTGATTCCAGAAAGTTATATGCTTCAAGAAAACCTGGTGTGGAGAGAGAGCTTTTAGAGTTCTTGGCCTACAAGATCCTGGTCCTCTGTTGTGCAACACTCTGCCTTGTTTTCTTAGACTTAGACTACTAGGGTTGCAAAAGCACATTAAAATCTCTTTTGTCAACAGCTACTGAACTCTGTTATGTTCCCTATTTGTGTGGTACTAGGTGTTTGATGCCCTTGAGACATGGCGCCTCCCGTGAAAGATGTGCTTTATAAATAAATGCGCAAATAAATAAATGCAATTGAAAAGCCTGGCAATCAGTGTATCTAAGTTTCAAGTACGCTTATTTCATCCCACATAGTTCAAATTTCTGAATAAAAATGCAGTTTTACAAAATGTAATGCCAAGATTAAATAATATTGTTTTATGTATTTGAAAAAGAAGCATATTTCTGATGGATACATCTGCCTGTGGATTCCTCACCTTATGAATATCCCCTGCGTCAGCATTCCACAGAAATTTTTCCTAGCTCCCCGCGCCGACGAGGTCGTCATAGTTTTATGGCTTCGCACGCGCTGCGCATGACGTCACCGCCATAAGGAGACCACGTTGGCGTGATGACGACCGTTCCCTTTTTTCCGCGCTGTCAACTCTAATGTTTTTTTTCTGGGACTCTCCATACTTCGTTTGGATACTTAGTATTTTTGATTGTATCTCTTCCTTTGTTTGTCATGTCTCCTCCGAGGAAGTCGGGGTTTAAACCTTGCAGAGAATGCGGTAAACTTATGTCAATTACTGACCCGCATGAGGATTGCCTTTGGTGTTTATCTTCAGACCACGACGTCGAGGGATGCTCTACGTGCAGGAAGATTAATCCAACGGCGTTAAAAGAGCGAGAAGCTAAGCTTTACATGGCCAAAGCGAGAAAAAAAAAGAGGAGTCGAAAAAGGTCAAGATCTTCGACGTCACACGTCTACAAGAAGAAGCATAAGAAGAGGAGGAGACATGCTTCTCGACGCCGATCTTCGAAGTCTGGGTGTAGAGGTCGCCTTCTCTTGCTCCTCGACGTCGTGAAAAGGACTTTGTTTCTTCTTCACCTTCAGTGTCTCCTCAGGTGACTGCGGCTCATTCTCCTTCCTATAAGGGGACTCCAGAGCGGGCAACGATGCCGAGATTCTCACCAAAGAGGTGGAGAGACTTCATCGTTTGGATCCAAAGAGGGCGCTTAGCTTCTATTTGGATAGAACAAAGGACTTCCGTCAAGATGATCAGCTCTTTGTTGGATTTGCTGGCCATATGAAGGTCAAGGTGGTGCACAAGGGCACTTTATCCATGTGGATCTTCTTGTACATCAATATATGCTACTACCTGGCTGGTTGGGAGCCACCTGTAGGCATTGGAGCTCATTCCACCAGGGCTAAATCGTCTACTTCTGCTTTGTCCAGGGGTGTTCCTGGTTTGGACATCTGTAAAGGCACAACTTGGGCCTCCCTCCACACTTTTGCGAAGCATTACTGCTTAGATTCTGAGGTGAGGAGAGATGGCCATTTTGCGCCCCCTGTTTTACAACACGTTTTGGTATAGAAGGGTGGACACCCTCCTCCGGGGGTTGGACTGCTATGGGATTCTATTGATAAGGTGAGGAATCCACAGGCAGATGTTGTCCACCCTTTTCTACCTTAAAAGATGAGGAATTGGTTATTTTCATATTTTTATGTGCTCAAGACTTTATTACCTCTATTTGTTGTTGACTTATTGGAAATGTAAGCTTTCTTATTTCAATATACACCGAGTGTATTTGTGTGAATTCTGTATTCTATGTATGCATTGTCTCTATGGTCGGTCCGCCCGTTTTGCCTCGGTGGTACGGAAAAAATGGGTGGAACTGACGTCATCACGCCGATGTGGTCTTCTTATGGCTCCGGTGACATCATGCGCAGCCGCGTACTAAGCGATGACGCTATGACGACCTCGTCAGCGCGGGGAGCTAGGAAAAATTTCCACGGAATGCTGGCGCAGGGGATAATTATAAGGTGAAGAATCCACAGGCCGATACTGTATCCACCAGAAAAAGCGTTACCGAAGGTAAGTAACTTGTTCATTAGTGGGCATGAAATTATCTAATTTGGAAAATACCACAAATTAAAGAGATACTAGACATGCATGTTATTTATTATTATTAGTAGAATCACGTCCCTCCTTCATGCACGTAGTCGCTGCTTCATATTGAAAAAGACATTTGTGCTACTAAAGGAACACAATTATTTTTGAGTTTTCTAATGTTAAATTGATCACCAACCAGTGGAAGTATAAAACTAGGGGACTGTCATTTCTATTGTTTTCATCAGCTTAGGCGTCTTGGAATTAATGTGTGTGGTTCATATAATATTACACAACCACGCAGTAAAGAATAGAAGGTGTGGGCTTTCGCTATATACTTTATCATGGTATAATATATAAACACTTTGCTGTCTAGTCGTTCACACATCACCCACTTGTCTACGCCTGTTTTGTTGGAAATGCCACTCTGTGGGTAAATCAATTTTGAGTGCTTTTAATTTTCATATAGTTTCTAGTATTCACATACCATTTAAGGCAAAAGAGATTCCTGATAAGATGTCTCATAAAATTACATGTGCAAAAATGAACATACATACATACACAAACATATGTTCACTCACGGATGGCACGATTGCATGTACAAATTGTCCCAAAGACACTCTGACTTCTACCCCTTGCCCACATCCTTCTATACCATGAGTGGTGAACATGTGCTGTACAAAATACATTATATTATAATCTGTTATGTCCAATGGTGTGTCTTCAGGAGGAAATCTCTTCTTCTGGCATGTTGTTTTTGTTATCTATATTTAACATTCACCCCAAGATGTACAGTTTTATTTTACACCAGCACTGACCAAAAGATAAACCCTTTTTTAGTGGATGTGGATGAAATGTAGCATAAAATTTATATCAGTGGGATTTGTGACCCCCCTATTTAGGTAAAATTGTAATATCTAAAAATGTTTGACTAGCAGACAACTAAACCTTGTACGGCTGTCCTATGATGGCCTGGCAAAGATTATCACAGTACCAATCATATCCCCCCAGGGTTTGTTACCGGTAGCCAACTCCAAAATCCTTGCCAAGTAAAGTAATTTGTTAGATTCCATGAGGCTAAATACCTACTGACCGGCTTCAGTAAAGTGTTATAATAATCTACCCTTAAAGGCCAGTAGCAAGCCCGGTCTACTGTGTTTGTCATAACTTGTCTTACTAAAAAGATCAAACCTGTGGCATTTGACGTAGCCTTTCCTAGTGAACCAATCAGACCTACAGCCTTTGAAACTGTCTTGCCACCATAAGCAACCGAGGCCTGCTATATTGAGCATTATGTTTTTCTCACAAGGCAAATCTGTACAAAATTACTTTTGGGGAAATAATGTTCAGCCTCCCGTTTGGGGGCCTTAGCAGTGCAAATATTCCATCTCCTGTATTTGTCATTTGCCAACACCAAAGCCCTTGCCTACTTAGGTAAGTTGCGAGATTTCATGTTACAAAATACAATTTTCAACAGCCCCCCATAAATTCCTATTGGCTTTAGCTTATGGTTTTCACATAAAAGCTTCTGATCTACCTCTTTTAACATGACTTTTACCAATCAACCAACAAGGCCCATTTCCTTTTTCTCTGGCTTCTCACTGTTAACCACTCAGGCCTACAAAAATGTGCACGTAAGCTTTCTCATAAGGCAACAGTCGGACATACAGCCATTAAACTGCAAATGCATTCACAGTTAAAATTTCAAAATTGCAGTTGGCAAAAAAATACAACTTGGTTGGACCAATGGCCTCAACTCCCACGTACTCACCATCACTAAGGACACAGAAAAAACAGTGGACAATTTCACAAAAGGGGTCACAGCAAGCGCTGATGAAGCCGCCAGAGGAAACTCACAAACCCCAAGAAAAGAACAGGACACACCAACTGGTTCACGAATGAAATAAAAACACAGAAACGCAACTGCAGGCAGATGGAAAGAAAATGGTGCGCCAGTAAGACCCTCTAGGTCTGAATTCTCTTAAAAGCGTCCCTCAACCGCTACCACCCCTCCTGAAAAACACCAAGACGACCACCCTAGCCACCCGCATCAATGACCGCTCCAACAACTTCAAGGAACCTTTCAACATAGTCAAGGAATTTACTACCCTTCTTTTTTATTTCAGAATATTTCTCCATTCATTTCTCTCCTCCACCCCCCAAAAAAAACAGAAAATCCAGACCGTATAAGAACATTTAGTGGTGCACAACAATACTATATAATGAAACCCACAAGGATGATACCGAGAACAGAGAGCAGTTACAGTGCCGCATTCATTATTACACTGTGATATCCATATTGCGTTTGTACAATAGATTGTCGTGACATTGTCTGTAATTTACATCTAGAAATATCCAAATCTACTGGCAAGGAGGGCATGATATACAGTGCTCATTTCAAGTTCATCTAAAAGTAGGTGGGGAGGTAGAGTGTAACAGGAAAACTGTGGGGGAAGACCGTATGGTGCCAAAGTGCCAATGCGTGGGTATGCCTTGATACGTTCATGTGCAGGCAGAATTCACCACCCTTTCAGCAACTGAAAACAATATCACACTCTCGCAAGATCTCTGCGACTCCCTTGCAGACTTTTTCCACAACACATTTAACACCATCTGCCAAGATGTCACACCACAACCCCCTGCCGCAGACCGCATCTAGTTCCTCAGGTCGACTGATGCCCACCCTCTCCAGCTCACCTCGTGGAACCCCCTCACTGTGCAGGAAATGGTGAGATCCATCCTCTCTGGGGCCCCTGTGGACCCCTGCCCACACCACGCTTTTAACCTTGGCAATCAGCTCCTCAGCAAAGAACTCACCAAGGTCCTCAATCGGCACAGCCCACTTCCCCCAGAATTGGAAAACGCAGATGTGAAGCCTCTGCTGATGAAGCCTTCTGAGGAGCCAGGAGAACTAAAGAACTACCGTCCATTCTCTTTGCTCCCCTTCCCAGCAAAGGTCACTGAGAAGGCAATCAACATCCAGCTCACTAGAATTCTGGAGAACCATGACCTCCTAGATTCCTCCCAGCTTTGCTTCAGGAAAAAAACACAGCACCGAGACCGCTTTAGTCGCAGCCACAGATGGCATCTGAATGCTGCTAGACCAAGGAGAAACATTGGCCCTCATCCTCCTCGACCTCTCTCAGCTTTCAACAGTGTATCCCACCACACACCCACCAGATCAAAATCCAAAGAGAAACCCTCAAGTGAATTGCTTCATACCTCACAGGAAGAACGCAGAAAATTATCCTCCCTCCCTGCTCCTCGCGCCATAAGAACATCACTTATGGTGTACATCAAGGCTCCCCCTCAGCCCTACCCTCTTCAACACATACATGACCCCACTGGCTGACATCGTCAAAAGCTACAAACTCAACAACATCTCCTATGCCAAAGACACCCAACTTATCCTCCCTCTAACAATCCCTGAACCATTAAAGACAATTTCCAAATATGCATGAAAGATGTTGCAGACTGGATGAACAACTGTCTTAAACTCAACACCGATAAGACAAAAATACTCACCTTCGGGAAAGGCAAGGTCATACACTGTATCAACGATTTGTGGCCTCTGTAGTTCAACCCTATTCCGGGATCCTCCGAACATGCCCACAACCTCGGCATCATCCTTTACAACCAGCTGTCCATGAAGAAGCAAGTCAGCGCTGTCTCTACTGTCTGCTTCCTCACACTCCGCATGCTCAAGAAGGTTTCCAGATGGCTCCCAACCATCACCAGGCGAACTGTCACGCAGGCTCTCGTCACCAGCAGACTCGACTAAGGCAAATCCCTCTATCAAGGAATAACTGCCCAACTTATGAGGAAACTCCAATCGATCCAGAACACAGCGGCCAGGCTCATCCTCGCCCATCTCCAGATGTACGCACATAACCACTCACGGGTGAAGCAGCAGCGCTCCACAAATCCTGATTGATGAATTGATTGGTGCTCGGATATCAATTTATTTTTAATAAATGAAAAGACGAGAGTCGTTTAGCAAAACAGAAACAAGTTGGTTTAATTAAACACTGCGGCCTGGAGAGCCTGGACAGAATGCGTCTGCTCAAAATCTCTTGATGTACAAAGTTTTGTCCATCAATTTATACAGTTCATGAGGTATAACAAAATGTTCTCTACATTCCTAAAGAGCATCATAGCCCTAAGTCAATCATATGTGTGCATCTGATATGGACACAGCTGGCTCTCGAACTCTGGGAGAGCTGATGTGGGCCAGTGTGTATGTGTCCAGATGTCTTGCATGAGGAGACCATGATCACTACGTATGGTGTGCATTTCGTGTCCCGATTGGTTGAGTGTACCTCTATACATGTGCTATCTAGCTATGCAGTATTTCTGGGAAACGCGAGCCTTTGGCCAAGTGTGTTTTATTGGGGCCAATTACCTCAGATTTGTTTGTTGTGCAACTATTTATCTGTGTAATAGATCAGGGTTTTTCCTGGGTACGTGTTTGCCTGTCGTTTATTGGGGACCCTACCTGTGACCTTTTACTCAATAAGCTTGGGCATGGGTTGCATTACCTGCCTGACCACATATCTCTGCCTTAGGGTTGACGGAGGGATCACTCTGGGTGAATCCGACACCAATGATGTGAGTTTATTGAAACTCCTAAGAATAAGCCACTGGTATAATTTATATCGACATTATGAACATTACGCATACAGTTGTCATCTTGTACATTCGCATCATTCTTGCTGGTGTTGACATTGCATTGAGGAGGTTATGTGGGCACAGGCTGTGGCGTACGTTCACATTGCATTTACTAATATTGCCATAGTCTGGCCTGCACATATCATGATGTTCATTGTCATTTTATTCACCCATCCCGACAAACTCCTCTCATGGAGGATTAACAGGGAGCATCAAAGTGCAAAACTTCTACACTAGGGTTTATCGGGGTGGGTGTCCATCATCAAATCCCTTACTACAGTAACCTGTGAGATTTCATTAAACACAGTACCTGTCTCCAAACTTTAACGCAATCTAATAAAAACCCACCCTTAAAGGCCTATTGGCTCAGTGATTTACTTCTTATAATACATATCTTAGACCTGCTGTCTTTATCGTAACATTTTAGAATAAAGGAATCCGCTCTATAGCTTTTGAGATAACGTTCCTGAATGAACCAATCCGGCTTATTCCCCTTTTCACTGGCAAAACAATGTATTATTACTTGTAAAGGGCCTAACAAGGATTTTCACTCTGCAAATTCTCTACCCCCAGGATTTGTTAGAGTTGGTAACACAACCCAATTACTTGCAACAGTAATCTGTGACATTTTATGTGACAAAATACCGGGCTTGAGACTTTAACACAATATACCTTTATGCCTATTGACTTTGTTATATACTTTTCATAATAATTATGTCCATCCTACTGCCTTCATCGTATATTTTCTTAGTATACGACTGATAGGATTTTTCCCAGTTAACTTGTCAAGTCTGTATTCATTATCGTTGAGGTGTCACCATAACCAGCTCAAGTCTACTCTATTGTGCTTAGGCCTTACCGCTACGCAGATATCATGGACATTGTCAGAAAATAACAAATATGTACAAAATTAGAGTGGGCACAACAATACAACCTTTTGTGTTAACAAGTTATGGCAAAGTCCCTGCTAACCTTCCCTAACTTAGGGAACAATGCAATCAGGGTTAGGGTCATTTCTTTACTTACATTGCAATGGCCACAGCGCTGAGTGTGCTGTGGGTCCCCGACTGGGCAGAACCCAACCCTTTCTTGCTGCTTCATAACCTGCTCACCTATGGCCATGGTAGGTGTGCAATAACAATGCTCTATAGAGCATTTGTGAACCCCCGCATGACAATCTTCCTGACCGTGAGAGATGCATAGGCCAACTCGCTGAGCCTCTACCTAACGGTTGACCAGTGGGAGGCTTCGTCAGATGCGGGGTGTATCCAGGAACTCTCAATTGAAATATACCCAATTTATCTATTTACACTGGACATACCTTACCCCTACATGGATTAGTTGGATGTTCTCCACGGCATCATCTGCTTGTCCTTGCTGCCCCTGTAAAGAAGCAGACTTTCTCCACATAGTGTGGGCCTGTCTAGTCATTGAGCAATTCAGGGGGGGCAGTGATCTCAACGTTGTTGATCATTATGGATCAGACACTGCCTCCTGACCCACTGTGATGCCTCATAGGAGTTACAGCGTGCACTCGTAAAAACAAATATGCGAAGCGGTACATCGACCTAGCATATGTCTTGTCAAAGAGGCATGTAGCCAAGGCATGAAAGTCTTCGGAAGCACCCCAACAGCGGCTCTGGTGGGGGAATTTTCACAAATAGGCAGAGGCGGAGGTTGCGGCCTGGCATGCGCAGGCATTGCACCAGCGGGATCCACCATGTTTCAGCATACGGGACCTGTATCTAGAGAAATTGACCGGCAAAACCAATGACAGAACCCCAGGAACACTGTTACGTCTCCCTCCCTCCCCCCTCCACCCCCACTACCAGCAGGGGATTGCTTGAGAGGGGCTCATGACACATACCCCACCCCCTTCCGTCCCGTAGGTAGACTGCATGGCTGCGCAGACTTGATTGTCTCCTCTGGTGGAAACACCTATTACACTCCCCCACCCACCAACGCTCCCCTCACCATCCCCCTGCCTCCTCCATCCCCTCCACCCCTACCCCTCCACCCCCCGACTAGGGGTCCCCCATTAGGACCATTGATGCCTCTCCTCAACACTACCTCTACTCCCTGTGCCACATTAGGCGTTACGCCCCCAGGCAATCCTCAATCCCTAACACGCACACATTATGGCAGCTCCTCAGTTTTTTGTACGTTCATGTTGTTCTCTCCGCAGTTGGGCACACCTGTTGCCGGTAGTCTCATTGTACACCCCACACCAATTTCAACATGCATCAACAGTTACATAAGCGTTAAACTCCCCAATTGAGAAAAACGGGGTGGCACAGATGACCTCAACAGGTATACGGCTACACTGTATTTATTGGATGTATATGCTGTTCTTGAAGTGATGTTGACTTCTCCGTCTGTCTGATAGCCATGCTTAATTTCCAATAAACAATTACTTGTATAAAAAAAAAAACACAAGATGTGTCAAAGTGCAAATCCTCTACCTCCAAGGTTTGTGAGCTTGTGTCCAATACCAAAACCCTTGCCTACTACAGTAATCTGTGAGATTTCATCTAACATAATAGGTTTCTACAGATTTTAATTCTGTGTAATGACAATCCAGCCCTAAATGCCTACTGACTTTAACAATACATATGCCCGTCCTACCCTTTTTGTCTTTACGTTTCACAATCATCAGACCAGGCCTATGGCCTTGATCATTATAACCAACTCAGTATAACCAACTCGGCCTTACTGTAATTGCCTAAAAACTTTGTACAGGACAAATTACAAGGACTCTCTCTTTTTCAGTGGAAGCATGCTACTTCTGCCCAGTCAAATCCTGTACGCAAAACTGTGATGTATTCCTATAGGTTCTGTATCGATCCCCCTATTCCTGACCCTATTCTGGTTAACAAGTTAACTAGCAGCCATCCCATGAGGCAGAAAACCCCCATGATGCAGGAACCGTTATCTGATAAAGCCACACTACGGCACAGGAACGTGTTATCTGATTAGGTCATAACGCTTGCCATCTAATTAGACAAGCGATATTCCTCCAGCCCCTGATAAGGCATACGGAGTTCTCAAAACAAATCAAACCTATGACAGACCTGGGAAAAACCCTGCGGCCATTGTTTTGATTTCACCGAGAACTTCAGCAAAAGAATGTGCTAACGACCAGGTCGTATGACATCCTTATTGACGTATCTATGTCCGTCCTTACGTCAATCTCGGCACCTTAAAGGTATAAATATTACCGATATTGCCCTATGCAAACACACGCGGTGGTGACGAGATCGGAGCAGCCAGACTTGCCGAAGCCCAGAGCAGACCCCGCTGGCGCAGCCCCGCCTTCCTGACGCGCTGAGAACGAGAAGCTGCCTTTTCTCCTGCCGAGAAATCCAGCTCCGGCGCTTCCGGGTAGCCCTCGCAGGCAGCCTGGAATATCGAGACCAGAGACGAGAGATACCATTCCTCATTCATCCTAGATTCCAGGTACAGAACTGAATAACCCCTCGCAGAGAATTCTCTAGTCAGTCACTTGGCAAAACAAACTTAACTTAAACTGTAACTTTCTATTCCCGCCCACGTATTAGGCTTAGGTCAGGTACACGGGGTAGGCGTAGTTAGAAACACCAGTTGAGTACGATTAGTCAAATGTATATGTGTATGTATTCATTTCATTCATTTTAAACCATCATATGGCTTAGAAACCATATCAATGTTTTTACAGTATTATTTTATACTTCTGCTTTTAATGTATGCACTTTACTTAACCATAAGTATTGCAATAATATCGATCCATTTCTCTTGTATGAGAAAAGAGACTGATCAATAAATATCATCTTTTATTGAACACGCCCGTCTCTTACTTTTCTCTACAATCTGGTGAGACTAAGAATGCACGTACTGACTGAGTAAAATAGGTCGTCTTTTGTTTTCACACGACTCTAGAGATACACTCTTGATTAGGGGAGAGCAAAGTTGTCATGTTCTATGGTTGTCAGAAACTAAATCCCTTCTTGTCTATCCAGGGAGGTTCAACTCCTCCTTGCCTATTCGAGAAAGTTTCTAGTGAACTCTGAGCTAGCTGGCAAACCCAAAACTTTAAGTCTAATATCGACAGTAGTAGACCTAGTTAACGTCTGGTCTAGGCCTATACTATTGAAGGTATTATTCCAATGCGCAGAGCCTATTGGGATAATAGGAACTACACTACAAAACTATCCACACGTGGGTGGAGCAAAAACCCCTCTCTCAGTAATGATTATTGTAGGAAATTGGTTTTTTGTTGCAGTACCCCCTCACACTTTTTACCTAGTATCTGGTGCAACTTTGACTGTGAGTGTACTAGGTTCCTGCTAACCAGGTCCCCAGCAGCAGTGTTCTTTTCCTAACTGTACGTGTCCACAATTGGCAACCCCTTTAGGCCCTTGTAAGTCCCTAGTAAATGGTACCTCTGGTACCTAGGGCATTAGACCTAAAGAGGGTCCTTAAGGGCTGCAGCACAAATTGTGCCACCCTAAGGAATCCCTCACCAAGCTCATCCAAAGCTGTCATTTCAGTCTGCATGTCTTAGTGCAGAGATAACCGAAGAATCGACGTGGCACACATCCCTGTGTGCCATGTCTCCTATCACTGCATATGATATTTGTAAGTCACCCCTACAGCAGACCTTACATCTCTAAGGTATGGTGCTTAATATTATATGAGAGGGTGTATCTACATGAGCAGATATGCCCTTGTGCTGGTCAGCCCTGTTGCTGCCAGCAAGTGACCAGGGAATCCATCTTAAACCGTGTACTGGACACAGGGCCGGCTTTAGGGCGTTGCGACCGGTGCGGCTGCACTGGGCTCCAAGCCTGTGGGGGGCACTATTTGCACTCTGATCGAAACGTGGAAATAAAAGACGGACATTGGATCTCCTGCGGTTGCAGTTTGAAAGGAAGGATATCCTGAGCGCATTGAGCATACATCCTTCCTGGTACCGGACAGGCCCTAAATTACATCTTCTCTGACTGCTCCGGGGAGGGCCGTCCACATCTACTCATTTTACAAAACAGGAGACAGCACTGGTGTTTCCTTGAGTAACCGAGAAAGAAAACTGAGGAACAGCACAAAGAAGGACAACAGTGCTTCCGTCCCGTAAGTGCAAGCTTTCCGTGTCGCTCTGCAATTGTTTCCTCTTGTGAACAACCTACTCGTGCCGGTACGTTTTCATGTGCACAGTCTGCATGGCTCTCTTTTCAATGTACCGCATTCCACTTTTTCCACTGCTGTAGGGATCTATTGTGTCTTAATTTACAGTGGTGCCCTGACGAGCACAGCTAGCTAGTGCCTCCTCTCTCCTGCTGTAGTGTGTATCCAGGGCCCTACGCCAAGGACAGAAATGGGCCTACCGGTCGCCGTAGCATACATGCCAACAGAGCCGATTTTTCTCCTGAGACCCCAGATTTTTTAAGTCAAAAATGGCTTCATTTTATCAGTCTCCCACCTAAAATTATCTGTGGTTCAATGTACTCTAAAATTCTCCTCTTTGTAGTGTCGATATGTTGGCCTGTATCAGAATTCACTGGGACTTTGGAAACTAGTGCCAGTGCATCCACTGCACCAGTGGAAGCTATGCTAGTGCCTGCTGTGTTCAGTCTGCCCCCGTCTGTACACTGTTGACCAGATCTGTACAGAACGCCGGTCTCTCTTTGTACTCCTTCCCTGGTGTACAGACTGCCTGTGTGTCTTTACACTGCTATCACGATATATGCGGTCTGCTTTTTACACTGCTGTGCTGGTGTGTACTGTTAACTGGTCTCTCTTTAGATGGCTGCTCTCGTGTGTACAGTCTGATCTATTTATGCTGCTTCCCAGATGTGTACAGTCTGCTCTGGCATATTTGACATAGCTGTGGACATGATACAGTCTTGTCATTTTACACATCTGAGTGGCCAGTATGGAAGATGTGGCCTAACAGAGCTGCCAACTTTAGGTACTGGGGAACTAATTTCGAGTCTCCAGCTCATTCTAATTCTCTTCTTAACTCACGTCTCTCTATGTTCCTTTTGGGGTCTGTGCTCATTTTCTTTGTAAAGGTCTGATGCACAAGGGCCTAGGCTTCGAACACTTTCACTATGGATCTTCTACGCTCGAAATGTCAATTGTTTGCATTTTGTTTTCAAATTCTCACTGTTCCAAGCAGTGTGCGCTTGGCTGTTTTACTCACAGTCTTGCACCTGTCACTGTGTGCCACACAATGCCTCCCAGCAGAGTGCGCTTATTGACTCTGCTACTCTATGTGCTGCTCTTTCACCTCTGTACTGTATGCCTCAAGATTAAATGTTTTTCCTATTTCAAGTAATACAGTAAATTCTACATCTTACATGTTATTCGCTCAGAACAGCATACATCTGAGCCCACAAATAAGCATGACATCAGCACCGTTTTACTACATGAGTTTAAGGTATGAAAAAAAAGGTTGTGCGGAGGGGACGCTAATAAAGAATGTGGCACTGGGCCCCACCAACTCTAAAGCCGGCCCTGACTGGAAACTGGTGAAAACGAGTTCCCCAGCTACATGAAACTAGGGATGTTTGGTACCAAACATATTGTCTTGATAAACCCACTCTGATAGCTGTATTGGATCTATCAATACATGCACTCAGAGGGCACCTTAAAGGTGCCCTTAACAACCTACCAGCCATTGGTGTGCTTGCTGACCGGATTCTGCCACCCAAGACACTGTTCTGACCTCCTAGGGTGAGGGCCTTCATTCTCAGGAGACCCAGAACAAAAGACTGTCCAGGAAGATGGTGTTTCGCCCCCTCCCCACTGGATGACCTGCTGATTAGCCTCCTTGGGCTGGCAAGCTTTAAAGGAGCTGTTGCCTATCGAATGCAAGTCTGGCACCCCTCACAGCCATCCCCCTGCCCAGAGCCCACTTGGCACCTACCCATTTTTCAAACGTGCTTTTCCTTCCATAGGATATCACTGCAGAACTCTAAAATTGCACCGTGTCCACTTTTTAAAGTTAAAACAATTTATATTCAAAAACTTACTTACCTGAACGATTTTTCTCTAATGCCTAAACATATTTAAAGATCCTGGCTATTTTTATAAGTTGGTGTGGCTCTGCTTCTCTAGTCGTATTGTCATTTATAATCATTGTGTGCATTTGCCAAAGTATTACACTCCTCTGTGTTAAGCCTAAGGCTGATCAACCACACTACCCACTAACAGGCCACTTTGGGATTCCATTGCAAGCCCTGCCCACTAGTATTGGAACCCCTGGAATTTTTCCACAGTATATCAGATTATTGATACATCACATAAAGAGCTGGCTTCCTCCAAATATTAAAACTTGTTCCTGTTGATCACAGTCATTCTGGTTACAGCTGTGCTGTCAAGCCAGTCCTACAAATCGCTATGCTGGGGTTTCCCAGCAGGTTCCCACGGTAGTGCTCTATTATCTATCAGTATTACATAGAAATTGGACACAGGGGAATTATCAAATTGCTTTGCCCTTCTCTGACTAGTGGATTAATTTACGATTCTACTAAAATCTGAAGAGCTGGAGCCTTCTTCCATAAACAGATGCATTTCTGTTAGAGTCCTTAGAAGTCCTGCATACTGGTAAATATTGGGGATTTCCTTTCTTTTTTGTGGCAGTGCCAATTCCTTGGCAGCAGTTTACTTTCTAAAGTAGGGAGAGAGATTCACAACCTTTATTACCCACAGTGGTGTGTCCCGCCTTGATTATAGATGTAGGGGTTTCCATCTATGCAGGGGATTCACATCCTGGTTGTTGGGTTGCTTACAGAAGCAGGTTACAGTGTGGGAAACCTAGCTCGCTTTCTGTACATTCTTTGGGCTCTAGCTCCAAAGCCAAACTCACTTCAAATATACCGTGACGAATATCTTTCACTGGACCCTTCTAAGTTTTGACATCTAGTATCCACCTTCCTTGTCTGTTCTGTGAAAAAGGAAGGAGGACCAAGGACACACGTGTAAGTACAGATTAGTGCATTAGTATTATTTGTCCTTATGGTCTGTAAGTTTTAAAGTGACCATTCCACTTTCAGCTCTCTCTGGCCTATTTGTGCTTGCTATTGAGTTAGCCAGAGAAAAGGAATTTAAAAAGAAACGCCAAGTGCTGTGTATGGAATATGGGCTGTGCACTAGGAGCAGCCCACAGAGATTTTTCCACTGCTAGAAACATATGTATTAAAAATGTTTAAAAGTTTTAAATACAAACCACTATGTAATATTTCTGATCTTGTTTTTTTTTTTTTTGGTTTAACAGCTCTGTGTAGCGAAGATGCCAAACCACCATCTTTCGAACCAACACCTTCATCCCTGGACGAAGTCAAGGTTATGGTTTGCACATGTTTATACTAAATATCTGACCTACCAAAGATGTCTCTTTGTAGAGTAGCCCATTCCAGCTGCATTTGAAATTAGTACTCCATTATCATTTTGAATGAAGCCTATTTTTAGTGCCCATTTGATACAGAAAGTGATTTTACAGTTCGAGGCATGTATGCTGTAGATATGCATGCTTTGCACACTCCTGCCATCTAGTGTTTGGTCCAGATGTTTGCAAGTTGTATCTGAAAGAGGCTATTAGTCATAGTTTCCTTACCTTAGAATTACCTCCAGGCGTCAGACTGGATCTGGAGAATTTATCTCTTAGCAGTACCCCTGCGCGTCAGAATGTGGCGTTGCTTGACTCAGCGTCACTCATCGTGGTCGGCGGGATGACGTTACGATGCCCTCTTAAACGCCGCCCCTGCGCACTGACGTCAGTTCTTTCTTTTTCCTCGAGCCTAGCACACATCCGGTGAGAGCTTACCCCTCTAGTCACTTTTTGAAACATTTTTGGGACTTTTGTCGGCATCTTTTTTTGAGTTATCGACTCCTGGTGCACTAGGGATGGCCCATCGTCGGACCTTCTTCAAGCCCTGCGAGGTCTGTCACAAACTGATGTCTGTGACAAACCTGCACCTTATGTACCTTTGATGTCTGGAGCGCGACCAACACCCGAAGTTGTGCTCCGACTGCAGGGCCATGAACCCGAAGTCTTTGCAGGAGTGGTCTCGAAAGCTTTTGGAGGCCCGGCGTTGGCTCTGCTCCCGGTCTCGCTCGAGGGGAATGTCACCAGACCGTTCGCGGAGCCATCACACCTCATCTAAGTCTTCGCACTCCTCGGGTTAGTCGAGCACAAGAAAAAGGCGAAGAAGCACCGTCGCTCTTCGCCTTCTCCCCATCGGTCGGCTGACATGACGCGGGATCCGAAGCATCCTCGCTCTAAGGCTCCGTCTCCAGTGCCTGATTCAGGGACGACTCCGCGCCTCTCCGTTTGAGGGACCCGGGGTGTCGCCTGCCCAGCTTTGTATGTTCTACAAAGCCCTCCACCGCATCTTTGGGCAGCACGACTCTGCTGGCGCACTTTTGGCCCCACGGAATTGGTTGGGGGCCCGGGGCCTTTGATACCTGTTGCTCTGGCCCTGAAGGGCTCTGTAGATCCAGGCCTGGATCCGGAGCGACACCGGTCGACCTTATTCAACCTTCCCTGGCACCAATCCCGGCAGCGCTGCCCCCGGACGATGCTGTCCCCATCCTCATCCCCGAGATGGACCGGGACCGACATTGAATCTGATGCCGGGGAGCACCTTTTTTTCCTTGTTCATTCCAGGTGTTCCCTGTCACTCTGAAGGTGGTGATGAGGACTGGGAGGGGTCGTTGGACCCTTTGGCAGACCAGTTGGAAGAACCAGACTGGAGAAAAGACTTTGGTGATGCCAATGTGCTGGGCACTTCACCAGACTTTGGCATGCTTTCTTCCCCTTACTGTGGCTATGGAGGAGGGATTGTCCTTTGCAGTGGTGGAGGATAGGGCAGCAGAGGCCTTGGGCCTGGAGCTCCCTACTGTGGCAGTCAGGACTAATCTCCTGACAGAGGTGCTACAACCTGTGGCAACTTCCTCGGAACCCCTCTTGCCCTTCATTGAAGCCCTCAGGACGTCCTTCTGGGCACTTAGTCCACGCCCAGCACAAGGGCTCCTGTGGAACAGACGATTGCCCGCCGCCCGGCTCTGGGCAATCCCATTTTCCTCACCCAAAACACCCAAAACAATTTCTCAGAGAGTTTGGTGGTCCAAGCTTCTTCTTCCAAGGGCGCATTCCCTTCTGCTCCCTCAGACCAGAAATCCAAGAAGCTGGATCATCTTGGGAAGAGCATGTTCTCTTCCTCCATCTTGCCACTGTGATCCGTAAATACTGCGTGCCTCTTGGTCCGATATACCCATAAAGTCTGGGATACGTTTGCGCAAGTGCTGCCTCAATGCCTGGAGAAGGCCGGTCCCTACTCTCACAGGCCGTGGTGGATGGGAGAGAAGCAGCAAAATTCGCTAGACGCTGTGGACTGGATACCACAGATTCACTGGGCAGAACGATTGCCATGTCAGAAGCTGTTTGGCGCTACGCCTGGTTGAGGATGTCCAAGCCACTCTGCTGGACATGCCCTTCGATGGCTGCCGCCTTTTTGGTGACGAGGCACACTCGGTGCTGGAGCGCTTTAAGGATTCTCGAGCTACGGGCAGATCCTTAGCCCTCGCTGCGTCTTCCCGTCCACCACAGATTGCCTTTCGCCACTGTCGTGGCTATGGAAGGGACAGCCCATCACGGTAAGGGCAGCCCACCACACGTGGCCCAGTCTAGCCACCGGTCCATGCAAGTTGCCCAGCCTCTGCGGGCCGTGACCCAGCGTTCATGTGACCTCGCGGGTCTGGAAGCCTGTGGGCGGGCCAGTCCACCTCTTCACCCCCTGCAGCTACCTCCAAACCCTCCTAGTCTGACCTTTCAGGCCCATCAGCGTCCAGTGAATGACAGGATTCACTATCATCTCCCCCACTGGCAAACCATCACGTTAAACAGGTGGGTTTTGCAGATCGTCTGAAGGGGTCACCCCCTCTCTTTTGAGACTATCCCTCCATCCATGCCACCGTCTTTCGATCGCATGTCGGAGGTTTTTTTGGCGCTTCTCCACCAGGAAGTTTCAGCTCTCTTGGCCAAGGGAGCTATAGAAAGGGTCCCCGCACCAGAAGTAGGTTGTGGATGCTATCCCCTCTACTTTCTGGTGCCTAGGAAGGACAAAAGCCTGCGTCCTATCCTAGATCTCGGGGCCCTCAACCGCTTCCTCCTGAAGGAGAAGTTAAAAATGCTTACTTTGGCTCAGGTCCTGCCTGCCCTCGACCGTGAAGACTGGATGGTGGCGTTGGACTTGCTGGATGCCTATTTCCATATTCCTGTCCAGCCAGCCCAAGATGCTACTTTTTTTTCCACAGTAAGTCACAAGCATTTTCAGTTCACCGTGCTCCCCTTTGGCCTTACTAGTCAATCAATCAATCAATCAAAGCATTTGTATAGCGCACAACTCACCCGGAGGGTCTCAAGGCGCTAGGGGAGGGTGGGTCCGCTACTGCTCGAACAGCCAGGTCTTGAGCTGCTTCCTGAAGGCGAGGTGGTCCTGGGTCAGGCGGAGGTGGGTCGGGAGGGAGTTCCAAGTCTTGGCGGCGAGGTAGGAGAAGGACCTTCCCCCTGTGGTGGCTCTTCGGATGCGGGGGACGGCGGCGAGGGCGTGGCCGGTCGATCGAAGATGGCGTTTGGGAGCGTAGAAGTTGAGGCGGCTGTTGAGGTATCCTGGGCCTTGGTTGTGCAGGGCTTTGTGTGCGTGGGTGAGGAGACGGAAGGTGATTCTCTTGTTGACCGGGAGCCAGTGGAGGTCTCTCAGGTGTCCGGAGATGTGGTTGCGACGGGGATGTCCAGGATGAGTCGTGCTGAGGCGTTCTGGATCCGCTGTAGTCTCTTCTGGAGTTTGGCGGTGGTTCCGGCGTAGAGGGCGTTGCCGTAGTCCAGTCGGCTGGTGACGAGGTCCTGGGTGACCGTCTTCCTGGTCTCGGTGGGGATCCACCGGAAGATCTTGCATAGCATGCGTAGGATGTTGAAGCACAACGAGGAGACGGCGTTGACTTGTCTGGTCATGGAGAGGGAGGAGTCCAGGATGAAGCCCAGGTTACGTGCGTGGTCTGTTGGTTTGGGTGCGCTGCCTAGGGCGGGGGGCCACCAGGAGTCGTCCCAGGCGGAGGGTGAGGATCCCAGGATGAGGACTTCCGTCTTGTCCGAGTTCAGTTTCAGGCGGCTGTTCTTCATCCATTTGGCTACCTCTTTCATCCCTTCGTGTAGGTTGGCTCTGGCTGTGGCGGGGTCGTTGGTGAGGGAGAGGATCAGCTGCGTGTCGTCGGCGTAGGAGATGATGTTGAGGTTGTGCTGGCGTGCGATGGCTGCGAGGGGACTCATGTAGACGTTGAAGAGGGTTGGGCTGAGCGAGGAGCCTTGAGGAACGCCGCAGATGACTTCGGTGGCTTCTGATCTGAACGGGGGGAGGCGGACTCTCTGTGTCCTTCTGGCGAGGAAGGAGGTGATCCACTCCAGAGCCTTCTCCTGGATTCCGACGTTGCTGAGGCGCTGTACTAGGGTACGGTGGCAGACAGTGTCGAAGGCCGCGGAGAGGTCTAGGAGGATGAGGGCCGCTGTTTCTCCGTTGTCGAGCAGGGCTCGGATGTCATCGGTTGCTGCGATCAGGGCGGTCTCGGTGCTGTGGTTGGCCCGGAAGCCGGACTGCGAGAGGTCGAGGGATCCGTTCGTCTCGAGGAAGGCGGCCAGCTGCTTGTTGACGGTCTTCTCGATGACTTTTGCGGGAAACGGTAGCAGTGAGATGGGTCGGTAGTTCTTGAGGTCGGTGGGGTCGGCTGATGGCTTCTTTAGTAGGGCGCTGAGTTCGGCGTGCTTCCAGCTCTCCGGGAAGGTAGCGGTGTCGAAGGAGGTGTTGATGATGTCCCGCAGGTGGGGTGCGATGACAGCGTCGGCCTTGTTGAAGACGTGGTGAGGGCAAGTGTAGGTCGGAGACCCGGAGTGGATGGAGTTCATCGTGCGGATGGTGTCTTCGGTGCTGACCGGGGTCCAGGCGCGGAGGGTGGTGGGGGGCGGTGGTTCGGTCATGGCGTGCGTCGGTTGAGTGCTGAAGCTGTTGTGTATGTCCGCGATATGGAGTTGCAGAGGTCTTGCGAAGGGGTGATGTCGTTGTTTCCGGCGTTGGGGTTGGAGAACTCTTTAACGATGTTGAAGAGTTCCTTGCTGTTGTGTGCGTTGTTGTCCAGTCGTTCCTTGAATGCAGTTTTCTTGGTGGTGTGGATCAGTTGGTGGTGTTTTCGGGTGGCGAGCTTGAGGGCAGTCATGTTGTCCGGTGTTGGGTCTCTGCGCCAGGCTTTCTCAAGGGCTCTGCAGTCCTTCTTGGAGCTCTTGAGTTCGTCGGTGAACCATGGGGCTTTCTTGCTGCCGGGTCTGCTAGGCGGGGTCCTCAGAGGGGCGAGGTCATCTGCGCAGTCGCTGATCCACTTCGTGAGGTTGGTGGCCGCTTGGCTGGGGTTCGTTGCGCTGGTGGGTGGGTTCTTGCTCAGGGAAGTCGCGAGCTGGTCGGCTTTGATCTTGTTCCAGCTTCTGCGTGCAACCTGTTGCTGTTGGTGGTGGATCGTGGTCCTTTTGAAGCTGAAGTGGACGCAGCTGTGGTCCGTCCAGTGGAGTCCGGTGGCGTGGCTGAAGGCGATGTCCTTGCTGGATGAGAAGACGGGGTCGAGTGTGTGTCCGACGTAGTGGGTGGGGGTGGTCACCAGTTGCTTGAGTCCGAGGTTAGCGAGGTTGTCCAGCAGGGTGGTGGTGTTGCGGTCGTTGTTGTTCTCCAGGTGGAAGTTGAGGTCCCCGAGGAGGATGTAGTCAGCGGAGGGGGGGCATGCGGGCTGACGAAGTCGGCGATGTCCTAGCTGAATTGTGTGCATGGTCCCGGGGGTCTGTAGACGAGGGTGCCTCTGAGGGTGGTCTTGGGGTTGATGTGGATCTGGAAGTGCAGGTGCTCGGCAGGCGCGAGGGTGTTGTCGGTGTTGGTCGTGATGCGGATGGAGTTCCTGTGTATGATGGCGATGCCTCCTCCTGTCTGGTTGGCGCGGTCCCTCCGGATGATCTTGAAGCCGTCCGGGATGGCGATGGCGATGTCGGGCGCTGAGGAGGCGTTCATCCAGGTTTCCCTGAGGAAGGCGACGTCTGGGGCTGTGGTGTCGAGGAGGTTCCAGAGCTTGACGGCGTGTCTGTGGACGGAGCGGGTGTTGAGCGTGATGCACTTGAGGTGGCTGCTGCTGTTGCTCGTCGAGGTCTTGGGCACTGCTGGAGTGGTGCAGGTCCGGATGCAGGTGAATTTGCAGGAATTGTAGCAGAAGGGTCCGTGGGTGCGTCTCGGGGTGGCTCGGTAGCACCCCGGGAGTCGGCCGGCGTTGAGTGCGGTGAGTTCGGTGGCGGCGTAGGTCCAGCGGGAGGGCTGGTGACTGAGGGAGACAGGGGTCCGGGCTCTGGGCGCGGGCCAGGCGCAGACGGGCTTACCTTTTGGCGCACCTTCGGCGCTCATTCGGTGCTCCCGCTGCGTGCGTCCGCTGCGCGGTCGCTCTGGGGGCGTCATAAGAAGGGAGCCGGGAGGGAGGGTCTGCGGGGAGGCGGGATCGAGTTAGCCTATCGGCTGGCGGGGGGGCGGGGCCGCGGGCAGGCAGCGGCGGGAAAAGCGAGTGCGGGCTTGGCGGGTGGCCCTGCGGCGACTGGGGCGCTGGAGGAGGGAGCAGACGGCGGCGGCGGCGGCAGGCACAGGCAGCAGGTGAGGCACAGGAGCGGGAGACAGGAGGAGTGTGGGGGCGACCAGGCCGGTAGAGGCGCAGTGGTCGCTCCCGAGAAGGAGTCTGGGTCCCCTTAAGAAGGGAGGGTCTGCGGGGAGGCGAGAGCGAGTTAGCCTATCGGCTGGCGGGGGGGGCGGGGCCGCGGGCAGGCAGCGGCGGGAAAAGCGAGTGCGGGCTTGGCGGGCGGCCCTGCGGCGGCTGGGGCGCTGGAGGAGGGAGCAGGCGGCGGCGGCAGGCACAGGCAGCAGGTGAGGCACAGGAGCGGGAGACAGGAGGAGCGTGGGGGCGACCAGGCCGGTAGAGGCGCAGTGGTCGCTCCCGAGAAGGAGTCTGGGTCCCCTTAAGAAGGGAGCCGGGAGGGAGGGTCTGCGGGGAGGCGGGAGCGAGTTAGCCTATCGGCTGGCGGGGGGGGTGGGGGGGCGGGGCCGCGTGCAGGCAGCGGCGGGAAAAGCGAGTGCGGGCTTGGCGGGCGGCCCTGCGGCGCTGGAGGAGGGAGCAGGCGGTGTCGGCGGCGGCAGGCACAGGCAGCAGGTGAGGCACAGGAGCGGGAGACAGGAGGAGCGTGGGGGCGACCAGGCCGGTAGAGGCGCAGTGGTCGAGTAGTGCCCCTTGGGTGTTCACGAAAGGGATGGCGGTGGTCACAGCTCATCTGCGCAGATCAGGAGTTCCAGTCTTCCCCTATCTCAACGACTGGCTGTTAAAGGCGGGCTCGGCCCGGACTGTCGTCTCCCACCTCTAGACTATGGTGGACCTTCTGCATTCGCTGGGGTTCACTATCAATGTGCTGAAGTCACACCTGACTCCCTACCAGTCTCTCCTTTACATTGGGTCTGTTCTGGACAGAGTGCAGTTTCGTGCCTATCCTCTCGAACAGCTAGTCCGGGATATTTTGATATAATACTGATGTTTTAGCCTCTCTGGTGAGAAGGACCCTCAGGCTGCTGGGCCTCATGGCCTCCTGTATCCTGCTGGTGGATCATGCCAGCTGGCATATGCAGGCTCTGCAGTGGGACCTGACGTTCCAGTGGGCGCAGCATCAGGGGAATCTTTCCGACTATGTCCAGATCTCGAAGGGAACTGTGCAACAACTGCAGTGGTGGTAAAAAACCAGTATTGGGTCAGAGACAGATCCCTCTCCCTTCCCCAACTAGACCTCCTGGTGGATCACTCCTGGGATGGGATGGCCACTTGGGGTAGGTGGAATCAGAGGAGTCTGGTCTCCGGCGGAGTCCGGGCTCCACATCCACTTGTTGGAGCTTTGGGTGATTTGCTTGGCACTAAAGGCATTCCTTCCCTCCATCAAGGGGAAGGCAGTGCAGGTGTTCACCGACCACACCACCACCATGTGGTACTGAATCAAACAGGGCAGGGTGGGTTTGTGGACCTTTTGTCAGGGGACTCTACGCATTTGGACATTGCTGGAATATCAAGGTATGACCCTGGTGGTTCAACACCTGGCAGGTTCTCTGAACGCCAAAGCGGACAAACTCAGCCGTCGGTGCCTGGTGGATCACAAATGGCGTCTTCACTCAGAGGTGCTGCAAGGTCTCTTTCAGAGGTGGGGAAAGCCTTGGTTAGATCTGTTCGCCACCGAAGAGAGCGCGCAATGTCCGCAGTTCTGACGTTGGAGTTTCCAACGCGTCACTCGCTCTGCAACACTTTTCGTTGTGAGGGGAGCTGGGGCCTCCTATACACCTCTCTGCCTGTACCACTTCTGCACAGAGTGCTGAAGAAGATAAAGCGAGACCGGGCCCAAGTCAGTCTTGTGGCTCCAGACTGGGCAAGGACTTTGGTACCCCGTGCTCCTGATCATGGCCATTGATCCTCCGATCAGACTGCCCCTTCGGGAGGATCTTCTGTCGCAGCAGAACCTGTCCAGCCTTCACCTCCTTGCATGGAGATTGAGCGGCGACAGTTGAACGCTTTTGACCTTCCACTTGAAGTCTGTAATGTCATCTTGGCAGCCAAGCATCCCTCCACTAAGACGGTATACGCCTGCCGATGGAACAAGTTTGTATCATGGTGAACAGCAAAGGCTGCGGATCCTCTTTTCGCCCCTCTTTCTGAGGTTCTTTTGTTTCTCCTTTCTTTGGCCCAGCAGGGCTCTGTTCTGAGCGCTCCTATAGGCTATCTGGCAGCCATTTCTTCTTTTCTTCAGTTACTGGATCAGCCCTCTTTGCTAAAGTCCCCTATTTTTAATAGGTTCTTTATGGGCATTATTCACCTCTTTCCTCCATCTCCTTTCATAATGCCTTACTTGGAAATGAATCTGGTCTTGACTTACCTTATGTGTGCTCCCTTCCAGCCTCTTCACAGCGGTCCTACTCTGAACACTGCTTTTCTTGTTGCCATCAAGTCTGCTTGCAGAGTGAGTGAGCTTCAGGCTCTTTCTCTTTCTTCTAGGCCCCCTTTCTTCTCTGTGCATCCGGACAAAGTGGTGCATAGGGCAAGACCCTTGTTCCTTCCTAAAGTAGTTATTCCTTTTCACATAGGATAAACTATCACTCTGCCCACCTTTTTCCCACCTCCGCACCCTTCTATAAAGGAGGAACGACTCCGCCGTCTGGTTCCAAAACGTGCGCTGTCATACCTTGACTGCACTAAAGTTTTCTGGGTGGACGATCAACTCTTCATTGACTATGCGGGTGCAAAGAAAGGTCGGGCTGTCCAAAAGCGTACCATCTTGAGATGGGTTGTCCTTTGGTTAAAGATTTGTTATGTTTTATCTAAAAAGGATCCTCCAGTGGGGCCGTGGGCGCATTCCACTAGAGCTAGGCAGCAACTACTGCTTTGTCACGTGGAGTCCCACTTATCAACATCTGCCAGGCGGCCACGTGGGCATCTATGCACACGTTCACTTGACATAACTGCCTGGACAGTAAAGTCCAGGGGGACGTCTACTTTTCCCGTTCTGTCCTCCAGGACTTTTTGGTGTGAACTTGGTTTGCAGACCCTCCTCTGGTGTTTGTATTGCTGGATTATTTATTCTAAGGTGAGGAATCCATAAATAATATTCTCCTTCAGATGAACAAGTTACTTACCTTCGGTACCGATGTATCTGTAAGAGACATTTATTAGTTATAGATTCCTTACCGACCCTCCCACCCTCCCCGCTCTATAAACCGACTTCTAGGAATGGGAGCTTCCTTGCAGGGCCCTAGTTGTGGTGCACCAGTGGTCAGTGTTTTTATGGCTCAGCGCTTCTGGCGTGGAAAGTCGTGTCAGAACTGACAGCGTGCAGGGGCGGCGTCTAAGTAGGCACCGCAAAGTCATCTTGGCGACCACAACGCCGACGACGGATACGGAGTCGACCGACACCATCTTCCAACGCGCAGGGGGACTGCTAAAAGATAATGGGGTAATTCTAAGGTAAGGAATCTATAACTAATAAATGTCTCTTACAAATATATTGTTACCGAAGGTAAGTAACTTGTACTTTTCTTCAAAGAAGTCTTTCTCAGTCACAAGGTAAGGTGACTCCTTCTTTCGGTGATAGTGCGAATGGGCATCTACTCCATTGTTAGATTGTTTTCCTTCCTCTATCGTTCGGACTTGTATTGCTGCGCTCTGGTTCGAAACCGCCCTTCAGGTTCCCCTTGGTGGGCAATCCACTGTACCCTCACTGGTATTGTTATTGGACACTTTTCCCTACTCTCTGCGTATCGATTAGATCGGGAAACTCTTCATCTTCGGTCAAAAACATCATGGGCGGCCTTCGTGCCTAGCTGCGTCGGTCCAGCATTCTGCCGATGAAACGCACTCCGTTTTAGTTCTGTCCTCTGTGCGACTCCAAGTACCCTCGCACCGACCTACGTAAAGTCTGCAAGTTGTGCCCCTTACCAGAGCACAAGGAAGAAGATTGGGAGGTTTGTTGGTCGTTCCGATCGAAAAAGACTCTTCGGGCTCAACGAAAGGCAATGCAGCGCCAAAGCATCCAACGTACTCCAGATATCTTCAGAGAAGAATCCAAACAGGAAGTAGCAACAGCGGCAGAAAAAAAAGAACCTTTTATTTCCAGAATCGGATTCCGAGCTGGATATCGAATTCGAATCTGAGGACGTTCCATGGGGCAGGGTACCGTGAGTACTAAAGCCCCTTTACCCCATGTAAAGGGGCAGGCTCGGGGAACACAGGGGAAGACGCAGCAGAAGCCAGGGGGGTGGGATCCAAAGATGCAGAGTCAGGGAAGAGTGCTCTTAAAGAAGGTTTTATTTTTAAGTATGCTTTACGCCTTTTAGAGGACACTCTTAGTTTGGCAAAGTCTGAGGTCTCCGTCCTGACACCTCTTGTGAATCCTGAATACTCCAGAGTGATGTAGGGTATCGAGTCGCTCTCGCCGGTATGGAGGGAAGTAGATCTCGTCGCCCTCTGGTACAGGAGTGCAGACTCGTCCGGAGGCGTCCCGGAAAGGAAAGAAAACAAGAGAAGGCACAATCACTGGGATGTCCGTGCACGACTTGCAAGGGCCCAGGGAGTGAGGGACAACCAAGTGCTCAGTTAACAACAGCCGTTCGGTGTGCTCGTGAAGGGGTGGGGAATATTCTGACTGTACAATATTTACACTGGGGCTCTCGGTTTCTTCGGGTCGCTCCTCCCCACCCAGCCGGCCACAGTACCCCGTACCTTGTCCAGCCACGCTCCTCCCGTGGGACCGTGGCAGGGCGAAGCGCCGAATCGGTGGCCTCCTGGCTTGTCGCTCTCAGCTGGGCTCCTTCCACACGCTTCACCTCCGCTTCCAACACTCGACTCCACTGCTCTCCGTCTCCACTCCAACACACCTTCCGCCTCCAGGGAAACGCCGTCCGTCGTCTCCTTCTCTCTTCCGGCTTTTGACTCCTCGATGCCCTCAGGGGGCGTGGCCACGCCGTCGTGTAGTCTGTAGTTAAAGGGGCCGTGTTCTTTTACCGGAGCAAAGTTCCATATGCTATCGGTCTCCTTTGTGCCCCAGTCCTGCAGGCCAGGGTCATCATTCACTGCAGGGGTGACCGGGGGTATCCGCGGGACAGCCGACCACCAATCCCCAGGTACGGCAGCATAGGCATCAGTCTGTATAGGGACAACAGAAAGGGGGGTCAACGGTAGAGCAGACCAGCCGTCTGCGTGTACATCAGCATTGTCACTCCCTAGCCCCGCCACCCCGTCACACACCTCCCCCCCTGGACACTCCCGATCGGGGAGAGGTTGGACCCTGGACAGGAAGTCCGCGTTCCCATTGTCCGTCCCCTTCTTGTGTACCACAGTGAAGGAGTAAGGCTGGAGGGACAAAAACCATCTAAGGACCCTAGGATTGAGAGATCGGTTGCGGTACATCCAGCTCAGCGGGGCATGGTCAGTGTGAAGGACAAAGGGGCGGCCCTCCAGATAGTACTGGAGTTTCTCCACCGCCCACTTAATGGCCAGGCATTCACGTTCCACCGTGGAGTATTTCTGTTCTCTAGGGTACAGTTTCCTGCTGCTGAACAAGATTGGGTGCTCCACCCCATCCCCGTCCTTCTGCGAAAGAACAGCACCGATACCCGTCTCTGAGGCGTCAGTGGCGAGTATGAAGTCTTTGTTAAAGTCCGGCGATATCAGAACGGGGGCTGAGGTGATGGCTTTTTTCAATAACGTAAAGGCCTCCGAGGCCTCCGTCGGGGCGTTCTGAATCTCCTTGGACCTCACATCTTTGCGTAGGAGGTTCGTCAAAGGGGTGGCCACTTCCGCAAATCGGGGGATGAATCTTCGGTAATAACCGATAAGTCCCAAAAAGGCGCGAAGCTCCCTTTTATTGGAGGGGAAACCAGTGTCTCTGATGGCTCGGATTTTCTCATCTTGAGGGGCGATAGTACCTTCGCCCAGCACATACCCCAGGTATCTGACTCTGGTATAAGCCGCCCGGGACTTCTTCGCGTTGATGTGCAGGCCGGCTTCCTGCAGGGCCCTGAGGATGGCCTGGAGATGTCGTAGGTGTTCTTCCCAGGATTTACTGTGGACGACGATATCGTCCAGGTAGGCTGAACAGAACGTCGGGAATGGTTTTAGAATGCGGTTCATGAGCCGCTGAAAAGTGGCGGGGGCGCCATGAAGCCCAAAGGGGAGAACCACAAACTCAAAAAGCCCTTTGTCAGTGATGAAGGCTGTTTTCTTTCGGTCTTCCATCCTAAGGGGTACCTGCCAGTACCCCTTGGTCAGGTCAATGGTTGTAATGTACACTGCCTCCCCCAGCTTTTCTATTAATTCGTCAACCCGGGGGATGGGATAGGCGTCAAAAGAGGATATCGTATTCAAGGCCCGGAAGTCCATACAAAAGCGTTTGGTGCCATCGGGCTTTGGCACCATGACTATCGGGGAGGCCCAGTTGCTGGTGGAGGGTTGTATCACCCCCAATTCCAACATGTCTGTCACTTCTTGCCTCACTGCCTCCCTCCTGGCGGCAGGGATTCTGTAGGGTCGCTGGCGTACTATCTTCCCTGGAATCGTCTCGATCCTATGTTCCACCAAGGTTGTTTTTCCTGGCAGGTCCGAGAAAACAGACTTAAAGGGCAGTAAGGTATCCTGTAGCTCTTGTTGTTGTCTGTTTGATAGTTCCGGATTAATGACGAGGTGACGTAAGGTGTTTTCCTCCTTCTGTTTATTCGGGATAGCCAAGTGTACCCTCTGAGGGGGAGGACCGATCCACTTTTTGAGAATGTTAATGTGGTATGTCTGTGTTTTCGAGGGAGAGAGACGTAGCCGATATGTGGTCGCTCCTATGGTGTCTACCACTTCGTAAGGGCCTTCCCACTCGGTTTTCTTGGTGATAGAGGGCAATAGTACAAGGGCCCAATCGCCCACTCCCATCTTCCGAAGTCGGGTCCCTCTGTCATACGATTTCTTTTGTCTCTTCTGGCTTTGTTCGAGGTTCGTATATGCCAGACTGCGTAGTTTCCCCAACTTGGACCTCAATTGTGAGGTGTATTCCAGGGGGGTGTTTTTTTCTAGGACCTCTTGCGTTTCCCATGCGTCTTTTGTGATTTCCAGCAAGGTACGGGGTGTCCTTCCATAGAGTAGCTCAAATGCTGAGTGACCGAGGCTGCTCTGTTTTTGGGCTCGGAGCACATACAGGGCTAACGGGAGCAACCGGTCCCAGGCCGGGCCTTCTGCGGACAACATTTTCTTTAGGGTGTGTTTGAGACTCTGATTGTACCTCTCCACGAGGCCATCTGTCTGAGGGTGGTACACGGACGTCTTTAGGTGATGGATATCCAGTGACTTGCATATTTCCTTCATGAGGCGTGATGTAAAAGGGGTTCCCTGGTCTGTGACCACCTCCTTCGGGAATCCCACTTCTGACACCAGTTGTAAAGGGGCAGGCTCGGGGAACACAGGGGAAGACGCAGCAGAAGCCAGGGGGGTGGGATCCAAAGATGCAGAGTCAGGGAAGAGTGCTCTTAAAGAAGGTTTTATTTTTAAGTATGCTTTACGCCTTTTAGAGGACACTCTTAGTTTGGCAAAGTCTGAGGTCTCCGTCCTGACACCTCTTGTGAATCCTGAATACTCCAGAGTGATGTAGGGTATCGAGTCGCTCTCGCCGGTATGGAGGGAAGTAGATCTCGTCGCCCTCTGGTACAGGAGTGCAGACTCGTCCGGAGGCGTCCCGGAAAGGAAAGAAAACAAGAGAAGGCACAATCACTGGGATGTCCGTGCACGACTTGCAAGGGCCCAGGGAGTGAGGGACAACCAAGTGCTCAGTTAACAACAGCCGTTCGGTGTGCTCGTGAAGGGGTGGGGAATATTCTGACTGTACAATATTTACACTGGGGCTCTCGGTTTCTTCGGGTCGCTCCTCCCCACCCAGCCGGCCACAGTACCCCGTACCTTGTCCAGCCACGCTCCTCCCGTGGGACCGTGGCAGGGCGAAGCGCCGAATCGGTGGCCTCCTGGCTTGTCGCTCTCAGCTGGGCTCCTTCCACACGCTTCACCTCCGCTTCCAACACTCGACTCCACTGCTCTCCGTCTCCACTCCAACACACCTTCCGCCTCCAGGGAAACGCCGTCCGTCGTCTCCTTCTCTCTTCCGGCTTTTGACTCCTCGACGCCCTCAGGGGGCGTGGCCACGCCGTCGTGTAGTCTGTAGTTAAAGGGGCCGTGTTCTTTTACCGGAGCAAAGTTCCATATGCTATCGGTCTCCTTTGTGCCCCAGTCCTGCAGGCCAGGGTCATCATTCACTGCAGGGGTGACCGGGGGTATCCGCGGGACAGCCGACCACCAATCCCCAGGTACGGCAGCATAGGCATCAGTCTGTATAGGGACAACAGAAAGGGGGGTCAACGGTAGAGCAGACCAGCCGTCTGCGTGTACATCAGCATTGTCACTCCCTAGCCCCGCCACCCCGTCACACCCCATAAACTCTCGTCCACCAAACATAAGGCTTTGGCACCACCTCTGGCTTCGGGCCTTGGTCGGCACCGAGACGATGTTTCTGATGCCCCGCACTCGGGCCCAGCACCGAAACAAACGGTCAAACCTTCTGGCTCGGGATCGAGTCGAGACCGATCGTCTTCGGATCAGAAACCTTCTGCTCCGAAAGACAAGTCTGGTTCGGCACCGAAACCTTTAGCACCAAAATCGAAAGAAGATCTTCTAAACCCCTGGAACCAGTCCTGGAAGTTAAGTTCTGAAAGAAAGATTAGACCCTAAACAGAAAAAGCTATACATTAACACATTTTTATCCAAAACACCTTCCAAAAGGAAAGTCAGTTCAGAGGACACTGGTTATAACATTCCTCTCAAGAAGAAAAAGAACATAGCTACAAGTCCTATTCATGTTACTTTGCCATCCCCTCCACCACCACCATCTTCACCATTACCAAAGCTGCCAGGCTATAATTTAGATCCACCCATGGATAATGATCAAGATTAATACCCTGCAAAGCCATCACCTCCAGATGATAATGTAGCTCATCAAGAGTTGATTTCAAGGACAGCAGCTTATCTTGGAGTTACATTACATTACGAGTCTTTGGATGAAGACTTTTTATTCGAGACACTAGGGTCTTCACATTAGACTAGTCAGAGTCTACCCGTGTTAAAAGGCATGATGAGACATGCAGATGAGATATTTACGGACCCTATTTGTGCCCGCATTTTAACACCAAGGCTTGACAAAAAATACAAACCAACCACCATCTGATCCTATTTTTATTAAAGGACACAGCTACCCTTAGACTCACTAGTAGTCTCTAATGCTCATAAGAGAGTAAATTCACCGACCTCAGCTTCCGCATATAAGGCAAATACACAACCCTCTTCCTCTAGAGGCTTCTATAGAGGAGGGTACAGAGGAAACAACTTTAAAGGTAGGCGTAAGAGCACGGCAAATTGTAATTCTCCTTCCCCCCAATAAACAGTGACTTGCCTACACTTCCAACCATTCATTTAATATCTGTCGGAGGTAGACTTCACCAATTTCTCCCCATTGGGCAATCCATAACAACAGACAAATGAGTGCTAGACATCCGACATAGTTATTGCCTGGAGCTCACCAGCAATCCTCCCAATATTCCACCTCGCACTCACAAACTCTCGTCCGAGCACCTGCAGCTCCTCAAACAAGAGGTACAAGCTCTTTTAACAAAAGGAGCTATAGAACCAGTTCTATTACAATGCCAAGGTTCAGGAGTTTACTCTCTGTACTTGCTAATCCCCCCAAAAGGATGGCCCCTTAAGACCAATTTTAGTTTTAAGGATGTTAAATCTGTACATACTGTCAGAACCCAGCCACATGGTCACGCTTCAACAAGTACTTCCATTTCTACAGCAAAATGATTTCATGTCCACACATAAAAGACGCATACTTTCACATTCCAGTTCACCAAGCACATCGCAAATATCTGAGATTTGTGAGAACAGGAAAACACTATCAGTTCTAAGTACTCCCATAACTACTGCTCCCAGAGTGTTCACAAGATGTCTATCAGTAGTAGTAGCACATCTCAGTAGACATCAGATTCATGTCTTCCCTTACCTAGAGAACTGGCTTATCAAAGCCAACACACACACAAAATGTCTACAACACACTACATTAGACCTACTCCACCAATTGGGTTTCACAGTCAATATACAGAAGTCTCATCTTCAGTCTTCACAAATGCAGTCCTGTCTGGGAGCGACTCTAGACAAATGCACAGCTCTAGCCTCTCCCAATGCAGCCAGAATTCGAAATATTCAAACTCTGCTACCGCAGTTTCAGACCAATAAATACTTAAGTCAGGACTTTCATGCAACTGTTAGGAATGAATTAGCACGTCAGTGGAATCAGTCTCATGGTCAATTAACAGATCTAGTGTTGGTAGACCGCCGCGCCCAGCGCTCTCCGCAGTGGTGGAACACACAAAACTTATCAAAAGGGCGGCCCTTCATCGACCCTGTTCTACAGGTCGTGCAGACGCATCTCTCACAGGTTGGGGTCCCCATCCCCACAATTTGATAATTCAAGGTCTATGGGACAACAAATACAAAAGTCCCAACATCAACTATCTAGAGCTTCTACCTGTGTATCTAGACCTGAACGCTTTTCAGTCTCACCTCATAGAGAAAGTTGTCCTAATCCGCACCGACAATATGACAGCTATGTACTATGTACAAAAACAGAGAGGTACACACACTCTGCAACTGTCACGCCTCTCTCAAACCATTTCGTGTTGGGCAATCTATCACATAATTCATCTTCTGGCAGAGCACCTACCAGGAGTGAACAATCAAATTCCCGACCTCTTCAACAGGATGCAGCAACAAATACATGTGTGAACTTCCTCTCCAAGTTCTCCTTGCATACTTTTAACAATGGGGATTCCCACAAATAGATTTGTTCGCCACAGTGGACAACTTAAAATGCCCTAACGTCGCCTCCAGGTTCCCACACCCTCTATCCAAAGGTAATCCCAATGGTTGAATTGGTCAGGGATTTTTGCCTATGCTTATCCACCTCTCCCTCTTCTTCCGTTTCTGGTTCGGAAGCTCAGGCAAACATCCCTCACACTGATTCTTGTGGCTCCCACTTGAGCCCGTCAACCGTGGCTCAAATCAAATCAAATCATAAACATTTATTGAGCGCGCATATCACTCAGGAGTCTCATGGCGATGGTGGATATCTCTGAAAGGATTAGACTTCATATGCAGCCAGAGGTCGAACAACCATGTCTTTAGATTCCTATGGAAATGATTGTGATTACTAATAGTGCTTAGGTGTAAAGGTAATTGATTCCAGAAAGACGGAGCAAGGAAGGAGAAAGAACGCTCTCCACCAGTAGCGGTGCATATTCTGGGAGACACAAGGAGCGCTTGATTGCTGGATCTCAAGGTTCTACCAGGGAGATACCAGGTTAATTGTTTTGCCCAGAAAGCTGGGCCTTTTACGTACATGTTCTTATGCGTCAAGCAAAGTACCTTAAAACGTATACGTTTTCGTACAGGCAACCAGTGCATAAGTTTCAAACTGGGAGCCGAAGGAGATCTTGAAGGAAGATAAGGACTAATCTTGCTGCAGTATTCTGCAGAACCTGCAACTTAGATATATTTTCATTGGTGGAGGTCAATAGGGCATTCCCATAGTCCATACGGTTGATGATAAGACCCTGGACTAAGGGTTTTCTTGCCTCCGGTGGAATACACTTAAAAATTTTACGCAGGCTATGCATAATTCCAAAGCAAGCGCCAAAGGTCTTATTGACATGGTCTTTCATTGATAGTTTATTGTCCAATTGGAAACCCAGATTTCTCATGGACTGGGTCAGAGTAGGACAGAGGCCAAGGCTAGAGGGCCACCAGTCTGGTGTCCAGTACTCATCCGCCTTGCCAAAAAGTAAAATCTCAGTTTTCCCACCATTCAACTGAAGGTGGTTAGTGCTCATCCACTTCTCAATTTGGGACATACAGTCTATGAAACGCAACTTCGTTTCAGATGGATCAGGATCAAAGGTGACCAAGATCTGAGTGTCGTCCGCATAAGAGACAACCTCAAAACCATATGATCGAATCACATTGGCTAAAGGGGTCACATAAAGATTGAAAAGTGTTGGACCCAGAATGGAACCCTGTGGTACTTTCATCTTAACTGATCTATTACGAGAGTTTGTACACCCCACCTGTACTATCATAGCACGATCAATTAAGTAGTTCTTGAGCCACTGCAGAGCCTTTCCCCTGACACCAATCTCCCAGAGCCGGCGTTCGAAAATGCCATGGGAGATGGTGTTGAACGCTGCAGATAAGTCGAGCAGGACAAGGATGGATGACTGCCCTTTATCTAATGCCCATCTGATGTTATCAGCTACCTCCAACAAAGCTATTTCAGTGCTATGAGCTTCCCGAAAACCCGATTGAGAAGGGTCGAGCAGTCCATGGCTCTCGAGGTGGGAAACAAGCTGTTTGTTGACCAAGAACTCGAGCATTTTACCGAAGTGGGGGAGCAGCGATAGTTACTAAGGTGTTTTGGGTCTGCACACTTTTGGAACTATCAGTAGTCCCTCATCAAAAGGTGCATCTCAATTCCAGCTTTCTCACTCAGAACCATTTAGAAGTCAGACACCCAAACACCAATGATATCAAACTAGTGATTTGGCTTCTGAAATCATAGAGTTTGGATACTTCAACTTGCCATCAGAGTGTATGACTATTCCTAAAGAAGTAAGAAAACCTACCACCAGAGCATGTTATGCAGCAAAATGGAAAACATGTGTTGTATATTGTAACAACAACAATATTGACCCTCTAGATGCCTCTATCTAAAATATTTGTTGCCGGTTGCATCTACAGGCTGCATGTCTAGCCTACACTTCCATTCAAATGCATCTTGCGGCAGTAGCCGCATATTTGCAAAACAGACAACATCTATCTTTGTTCAATGTTCCAGTAATTAAAGCCTTTATGGAAGGTCTCAAAAGAGTAATACCACCCAGAGTACCTCCCGCACCAGTTTGGAATCTGAACATTGTATTTACAAGACTCATGGGCCCACCCACTTCATTGAGAGTTGTTGAGCTACAGGCATTAACCTTAGAAGAATCCTTATTTCAGCTTCATATAGATAGAGTAGTTATTCGCACCAACCCAAAATTCCTTCCCAAAGTGGTTTCTGCTTTACATATCAACCAATCAGCTGAGTTACTCGTGTTCTTCCCTCAGCTTGATTCTGTAGCAGAAAGAGCTCTCACACACTTGATGTCAGAAGAGCATTAATGACTCCTGAGGCGTGAGCATAGTTAGTGATTTTTACGTATTTTCTGTGCATTGCTGCCATTAGGATTTTACTCGCACTCACCTAATTTGCTTCGTTTTTAAATTTTCTTTGTTGCTGCTCCTGGTGGGAAGTGCGGGAGTTGTGTGCCAAATCGGGCGGGGCCTCGACATTTGGTTACGGTTCTGCCGGGGTGGCTGGAGTGTTCCCGCCATCTTGGGAGGAATCGCAGGGTTAGTGGGCCAGTTGTTGCGGCCTCGCTTGCCTGATCTGCATAAATGTGGACACAATGGTGCCCGCGCAGCGGGCTCGCTGAAGGCGCGCTGAAGCCGCACCAAAGGCAAGCCCGTCTGCTCCCGTCCGCGCCGGGCCGCCACCAGTCGCCAGGACCCCTGCATCTTCCTCTATAAACCCGCTCAGTTACTCACGGGATGAGCTCCTGGGAATGGCATCTAACTACCCTCGGTGTTCCAGGAGCAATCCTTCTGTTATGAATTCTGTGCCTTTGAGCTGGCAACAGTGGAGCGGCCTCTTTGTCTACCTGATTCCACGGAATTTAGGTTCTTTAGTTTGAACTGCCTCTCATTGGCGAAACACCATGCTGAGGTGTTTGACCTCTTAATTGATGAATCCCCTGACGCCCTATTCCTAACGGAAATGTGGCTCACCCAAGACTCCGTGGTGGAGCCTTGGCTAGCCCTTCCACAAGGTTATGAGTTAAAAACCATTAACAGTGACAGGGGGAGAGGGGGTGGTATCGCAGCGGTGGTTACGGAAGCCTACACTTTTAGGCTGTGTAAGGAGAAGATAGTGGGCTGTGAATGTGCTCTTTTTAAAATCGGTCTCAGCCATAATTTTACAATGTCTGGCCTTTTAATTTACAGACCCCCTGGGCCCTCTAGTCAGTTTAGAGAAGACCTATTGAGTAAAGTAGGACAATTGGCCAGTAAGGCTGCAAACTTCACCATCTTGGGGGATCTTACTCTCCATCTTGAGAACGGGGGAAAGCCGAGATCGCCAGTTTCCTGGCGGACTTAGAGGCCTTTCAGTTTTTGCAACACGTTCTTGAGGGTACACATGTGGCCGGCCATCTGTTAAACCCCATTTTTTGTAACTTCTGCTCTATAAAATTATGTCCACCGGTTCCGCAGGCATGTACGGATCATTCATTGGTTACATTCTCTCTGCAGTTGCAGGGCAAAGTGGATGTGATCCGCCCAGCCCATGCGCTTAAACAGCCTTGGCATAAATTGGACTCTGACTTGTTATCTACCTGGTTTGCTGAGCACAGACCTCGGGCAAATTTGTGCTTCCAAGAATGGCTGATGGCCGGCCTTGACAGCTGTATTCCGGCTAAACAGGGTGGAAAGGGACGTGGGCTATCGAATCCATGGTTCAATGATTCGCTAACTTTAACAAAGAAGGGCTGCAAGCAGCTTGAGCGCGCTAGGCGCCGCTCTTATGTGGCGTCTTCAAAATTAGAATATCGGGCAGCTGTCAAGCAATATCATAAGCTCATTCGGAGAGCACGGCGGAGTTTGTAGCTAATACGATTCTGGCCAGTACAAACCCCGCAAAGACCATCTTCTCCCTGCTCAATAGCGTGAAGAGTGTGGGTGCTCCTAGAGTCTCTCCCATTGCTTCCAATCGCCAGTGTTATGTACTAGCGCAGCAGTTGAGCAGATCTATCGCGGCCTTTCTAAGGCGACACCCTGCTTACGGAGAGTGGTGCCTGGAAGGGAGGATATCATGGAGGGTAACTGTTTATCATCATTCCCACTTCTGACGCCCCCGGAATTTGAGGCAGTGTGCCATAAAATCAAGTCCGGTTCCCCAGCTGACCCTATGTCACCTGCCCATTTTCACCAGTTCCACTCATTGATTTCTCCTGTGAGTTTAGAATTGGCCAATTTGTCTCTGAGGTCAGCTTCTGTAATGAGGGCGTGGAAGCACGACAAAGTCATCCATTTGATAAAAAAAACCCTCTCTTGATCCGGAAGATCCTGGTAATTATCGCCCAATTTCCCAGCTGCCTTTTTTGGCTAAGCTAGTGGAGGCACATGTGAAGCCCACTCTATCTAAATTCATTGAGAAGCACAACATCTTTGATCCATCACAACACTGCTTTCGACCACGACATAGCACCGAATCAGCGCTATTGGCAGTGTCGCAATCCATCCGGAGTAGGTTGGACGTGGGAGACTCGACGGCCTTGGTCCTGTTGGACCTAAGCGCTGCTTTTGATATGGTGTCTCATGTGATTCTTCTCGGACGCCTCATGGAAGTTGGGATTAGGGATGGGGCTTTGGATTGGATCCGGTCTTTCTTAGAGGAACGGTCCTTCCAGGTCTCAGTACCACCTTTCTATTCCCAGGAATTTGCCCTACACCAGGGGGTACCACAGGGCTCCATCCTAGGCCCACTTTTGTTCAATCTTTATGTGAGACCCCTGGCAGAGGTGGCCAAAGGCAAGGGGCTGTCCCTGGTATTGTATGCCGAAGACACCCAGTTGGTAATTGCTTTCTCAAAAAATTACTGTGTCAAATTGGACAAGTTCAAGGAGGATCTTCTGGCCATCTCCGACTGGATGGCTGCAAACTGTTCACAGTTAAATGCCAGTAAATCTGAGATTCTGCTGTTTGACAAGGATCGGGAGCTATGGTCCGAGCAGTACTGGCCGGTCCGCCTCAAACCCGCCCCCTTACCTAAGGAGGCTGTGAAGAACTTGGGCATGTGGTTTGATAACAGACTGACGTTTGAGAAACAAACAAAAGCTGTTGCTGCCATTTGCTTTGGCCTCTTGCGAGGATTGAGACCCCTTCTTGGTTTTTTCCCTCCCAAAGTTTGCCAGACTATTGTTTAGGCATCCATTCTTTCCAGGTTAGACTACGGTAATTCTTTATACGTGGGCGCTAATAAAGCCAGCATTAAGCGCCTGCAGAGGGTCCAGAATGCGGCGGCGTGCCTTTTTAGTGGCACTACCTAGATCATACTCGGTGGTGTATGTGATCCCCACACTTCATTGGTTGCCCATCTTAAAGCGCATTCAGTTTAAGGTGCTGTGCATTTCACACAAGATTCTGATGCACCAAGCTCCATTAGGGCTATCTCGTTTTTTTGATGCCCTATGTGCCTGGCCATTCACTGAGATCTTCCGACCTTGCGCTTGTTTGTGCACCTCGAGTCTGGAGAGCGAGGGCCGGGGGACGCTCTTTTCGCTTTCTGGCGGCAAAACTTTGGAACGCGCTCCTGGCTCATATTAGAGTTATTTTGGCGTTCCGTAAGACCATAAAGACCTGGCTGTTCCCTATGTCTGATGTTTAATCACTAGGTTGGTCTCTCATGCTCTTGTCTCTGGTTTCTGGTTGCGCTGGGACGCCTCGTTGCTGAGGCAGCCATGCGCATTACAAATCCTAAATAAATGTACTATATTGAAAGAACAAAAGAGTTTCGTAAGACAAAACAGCTGTTTGTTGCATTTGCTACACCTCAAAAGGGTAATCATATCTCTAAATCTAGTATTTCAAGATGGATTGTTAAATGCATTCAAACTTTATACGTTAAAGCTAAAAGAACTTTATAGATACTGCCTAGAGCACATTTCACTCGTAAAATAGGAGCATCTATGGGCTTTTTAGGTAACATTCGTATAGCTGACATTAATAAAGCAGCAACATGGTCCACACCCTACAAGTTTACTAAACACTATTGTGTGGCTGTGTTAGCACGTCAGCAGGCCAATGTAGGGCAAGCGGTGCTAAAGCACTTTTTCAAACAACAGCAACACCTACCGGTTAGCCACCGCTTTGGGAGAATACTGCAATATAGTCTGTGCAAAGCATGTGTATCTTCAGCACACATGCCTCAAATTGATTATGTTACTTACCCAGTAAGCATCTGTTCTTGGCATGTAGAGCAGTAGATTTACATGCACCCTCCCACCTCCCCTGGCACCTGTAGTTGTTGCAGTTCTCCTTATTTACATGACATATGCATGGACATCTCTGTATTACACTTAGTTACTCCTTTTTCACCCTCTTGCGAGAAAGCAATCTAACAATGGAGTTGATGCCCATGCGCACTATCACAGAAAGGAGGAGTCACCTTACCTTGTGACTGAGAAAGACTTCTTTGAAGAAAAACAATTTGCAAACATCCAGACCCAACACTAGATGGCAGGAGTATGTAAAGCATGTGAATATACAGCTATACATACCAAGAACAGATGCTTACTGGGTAAGTAACATAATCCTTTTGTAATGCTTTGGTAAATAAATGTAGATCAAATATATCATTTAAAATCACCTGTCTCATAACTTCCTCAAACATCTTAATAGAAGATAAACTAAACTATTTAATGATATTAGTTTACACAATACTAATTAGGTCACTACCATAACCACATCTGAAATTCTCCTTTTATATGTCAGCTTTTATGGAATTAGCAGAACTATAGAACACACCTTCACCTCTATGCAGACTGATAAAACCTGACATTTCCTTAATGCATGCTGTGTAGCGGGAATTCCGTTCTCCTACAGAACTGTGCATAGAGATTTGGAACCTCGGCGAATTAGGGTGGCCCAAGACTCACCTCAGTACCCAAAATCCCCTTACCAGGCTAGCTACAGTGTCTCATTGGTCATAACAAACTCCCAATGTTTAGACAAACCAGAACATGAACTTACGATACCTCAGGTTACGTGGAACACATGAGCACTCTTTCGTTATACAATAATTTCAAACCAGAACGTGGTGTAAATGAGGAAACGTGCACATTTGAAATATTTATTTACTAATGCTGTCTTCTCAAACGCAGTATCTTAGATAATACAAGGAAACATATTATCAGAAGCAAAGTTATCAGCATAGTTACTAGTCCATAAAAAGCAAAAGGTGATAGTATGCTAAGATGCTGTAATAAATAAGGGTTAACAACACCTAATTCTCACCCTCCCTAACTAGCATATTATATTAATATCTAAGAAGGTTTCTTTGGGTTTTAGCAGGGCGGGCCCATACGTCACGATCCTAGCATGAAGAGATCACATCAACTTCCACCAGCTCTCTGCATTCGAACAGCATCAAGTGTGTATGTGTGCTCTAAGCAAAGCAATATAAAACGCGCCTAACGCCAGAATTTGGCAGGAGCTGCACTTATGTTATGTCTATGAAGGTGGGGAGATCAGACCTCGCAACAATTCTGTGTCGAGTTATCCTTGAACATATTATTCTCATGTAAATCACAACGCTCTTCTAGGTTGAAATCTAAATCAACAATTAAGTGTTGTGTGCAGAAGCAGCAAAAGGAAAAATGGCGTTTAAACATTTTAATAAGCTCATGCTAACTTAACACAGTATATAGATAAGCAGTAACTATATGACACCCCCCATGATCCGAGCACGGATAAGATAAGATAAGATAAGATAAGGGCTTCTTCATGCAAACAGAGTTCAAGAACGATGAGCAATATTTATAATTTAAAAATTGAAGGGGAAAAAAAAATGTCATCAATCAAAAAAAATCAAAAATGTCAATACTTTGTTCACTTTTGCTCATGCCAATAGGTCTGGGAGGTGACAAATTCAAGCAAAATTTGCAAAAAGTTATGTCAGTAGAAAATAAGGGGCCGTGATCAAACTTGGAAAGGTTTTTAGGACAAGACCGAATATGCAAAATATGCAGCAACAGCCTCCAACATGAAATCACCGTCTTCATCCGAAAACAGTTAAGCCATCCAATTTAACAGTGGGAAAGAACATATGTGCTCTTCTAGTGCTGGAGCCTCTATCACCATCAGAGGACAACTCGGTGGGTTCTCAAGAAAGCTATGTGCCAAGAAATCTTGCGCTGCTTCGAGTATGTTCCAATGACCCATTAGTCCATGCATCGCTGCCAAGGCCATAATCCTTTCGTCAGTACAAACCAACTCGTGAGTAACGACGGGACCCATCAGCTGATTAAAATCGACGTCAGGAGAAACCGTTATGCAGAGACACAAATCAAGGGCCCCGTCGAAATCGCAGCTGAGGCAATGAAACACAGGCTGGACACATGTAAAATAGGAAAATCGAAACGATAATCCATATGCCGTGCTTAAAGTCGCAAGCGGCAAAGTGCCATAATATTCAAGCATCTTATATGAAGCACAAATGTTTCTCGAGCCGAACTCAAGGCCACTTCTTTTTGGGACAAAAGAGCTCTTATTCTACTCATGCCATTGAACTTCGCTGTCAAGGTTGGGATGCGCGGCCAGATGGAAACATCCCTTTTCCCATGCGGGGGTGGGTAAAGTAAATTTTTGCAACACACCACACGCTCTGATACAGTTACCACATAAGCAACACCTTTAATTAACCCACAACAATCTTCATTATTCAAAAGTAAATAACTACCGTTTGCCAGTAAAGTAAAAGTGGGAATGATTGCGGGAACTGGTGTGCCTTTCAAAACACAAGCTAAATTTGGCCGGTCCTGATTACAAGAACCGTGCAATTGAATGTGTCTACACATTAAGGAGTGATCTGGCGTCTCTGTACACTCCTCCCCATTCAGATAAACTTCTTGTCCGTCTTTTAAACATCTATAAGTAAATGGGAGGACCAGACCTCATGAAGAAATGCATTACCTAACGGTTCATATCGACCTATAGCAACATATCGCATACAATTTGTAAATTTATATAAAGCAAATGGCAATGTTATCAAACCGTGGATAAGCCACGTTGCAGCAGTGGCTTCTGCCACAGAGAAAGGCAAGGATTCTAACCTTTCAATATGTAACATTGAAAAAGATGCATCGCGCATGGAAAGCAAGCGCTGCTTGTCAGTTAAATTAAAAGGGGCAAAGAGAGAGGAGACATTCATGTAGGTCCATGGCACCTTGCCAGACTTCAGTGTTTGCAGGGTCCACGCAAATTGCATGATAGAACGCAACTGATTTTGACCATGGTACAACACAGACACTTCATCCTGCACAATATCCACTACAGAGGACACAATATTATCTAACGTGTAAATGCGGGAAGAAAGCATGTTAATACTATTATCTACCACTGCAAGCACTTTTTCTAAATTAGCTTGATCAATAGCCCTAAGGCGTGTTGCCGCCTCAATCTGTGATGTCTTCCAGATTTCATTGTAAATCGCATATATCCATCTTTTTGATCTACCACTAGTCGGGCCTTTTATGATATTATTTAAATCTACATCTTCATTTAGCTTCGATAGATGTAACTTAACCGCAGCCAATGTAGATTGTTTCTGCCAATTGTGACATAACTTGCCTACTGAGTAAGTCGTGACAGAATGGTCAGTGTCAAAACGTGGATCAGGTCTGACTTGTTTAAAGCCAGAAGATAAACCCAGAAAACGGTGCTGGCATGAATCAGCACTTCTGTGCCACATCAGCCAACCTTTTGGATCCAAACTGGATATGTTAAAGGATGAATTTAGCAAAAGGGTCTGCATATACTGCAAACTGTGAGGGTTTCTTCGATGCATTGGAAACAGTGTCAAATGAAAATCTTGATTCTGTGGCCAAACGTGTTTGCAGGTCAGGCATAGATAAGTCAGTTGGGTAAGTGTAATCAATGTCATCATGGTCCGTACCAGGCAAAGTACTTAATAAAGGACTGGAAAGTGCAGGTAGTTCGATGGCAACTTCAGGTTCAGGATTATAAGCAGTGGCCAAAACAGAATTTCTCACAATGGAAGGACAGGAGACTGCCGGTGTCATACTAAGAAGAATCGGCCACTCTGTGTATCTTGACATTGTCAATGGAGATAAACCTGTTTTCCTTACGACCTGGAAGCGGTGGTAAAATGACTGTTCTTGTGCCCTTCACTCCAAGGACTGGAACCGGAGCTCGATAGGAAGGACCAAATTCTTTCTGGTTATCGATCTTCTCTCGAACCAGTTCTCCAACTTGGGGCAGCCAGCCAACTACCGGGATCTGCAACGCATCATCCGACGTGGAGGGCAAATGTTCCTTTGCAAGACTGTCTCTGGTCTTTTGTAGATCCTGTAAAACAGTGCAATGTTCATCTACGTCAAAGGTTGTGGCGCGAGCGACGCAGTCTAGACCATCTAGGTCAGGGACGTACATCTTGATGCCAAAGAGCATTTTGTATGCGGTCCGCCCACCCAGAGACCTTCTAGGGAGATTATTAAGAGCACGCTGCACGACATTGAGGTGGGCCAGCCAGTTTCTGCACGTGCCTATAACTCGAGCTGTCAATGATTGCTTTAATGTAAATAGGAACAGTTCCCAACAGGTGTTATTTAAAAGACAATTTTCACAATGTATGCAATTTGCATTACAAAAAGTAACCAACAAGGAGTCACTAGAGTTTTTTGAAAAAGGTATTATTCACCAATTGTAAAAAGGGTTTTTTTTTTCTTTCACATGGCAATACAGTTTAAACAGCACTGTACAGAAGGAATCATGTGACAACCCAGTGGCACTTGATAAGTGGTGATATATACAGTAGGTGACTGTGAAGGTGCAAGTGCTAAAGTGAGCAGCGTGATCGGCGCATAGTGACAAATAATAAAACAATGATGGCTCCAAAATAAGATCAAGTTGTAGTCACTTAGAACATGATTCAAATAATTTAACAGGAGCACAAAACTTAATATGCATCTTATGATTAGGCTGTAAGGTCGACGGCGTTTCGATCCCCGTGAGTTGGGATCTTCATCAGGACAGGGTTGTCGATATAACCAGTGCTGTAAGGGGAGAGAAGGGAAAATGAGGAGGGGACTGGGGAAGGCGGTAGCGCTGCCGGGGTAGGGACTGTGTTGGTGTGGCGATACTCAAGACTAACCACAGGCAGTAGGGGGGGGGGGGGGGTTAAGAATTGAGTGACTGGTGTCATAACAGGATAGCGGTTATAGTGATACTAGCGCGCGACTAGGTGGCGATCACTAAAAAAAAGGTAAGTGGGGGGTGAGGGGGGATAGGCGCGGGAAGCAGGAAGGAGCGGAGACTTACATCGTCAGCCAGGCGGGAGTATATCGGTGGCTTAGCGTCCAGGTGATCGCTCAGGAGTTGAAGGCTGTACGGGAGCAGGTAGAAAGGGCAGAGAAGGAAAGAGTTAAGTTTGGGGGCACAGGGCGGAGCGAGCCGTCTCTGTGCGGACGGTTAACCTGATCGTGAGGTGAGTTTACCTGATCGTGCAATGAGTAGAGTCAGATCAGCGAGGGGGTCGTGGGGCGCCTGCGGGGAGAGAAAGTAGCGAGGATAAGAAATCAACAATGGCGGGAAGGCAGCTAAATGGATCGCCCGATGTAGGCGAATTTCATGCGTACCTGTATGAATCAAGGCAGCTACAGGCGATGGGGGCTCTGTAGGATCCAGTCGAGCTAGCAATTAATGCCGGAGCTACGTGGGGCTCGGTGACCTCAGTCAAAGATATGAGAACAAGGAACGCGGGAGGCGCGGGGCGTGGTTCAGGAAAGGGGCGGGGTTGGAGCGTGTCAACGTGTTGCCCAGCAACCAGGACAAACAGGAAGAGGCCGCGGTGAAGCGGAGCTGGACTCGGCGGCGAGGCCGAAGAAGTGGTGATAGTATCAGGAGCAAGTGATCCTGTATTGTGAATGGCTGTGAACCATCAATCCACTCCTGATAAATACATTTCAGTTCAGGCAAAAGGGCACACATTAGGCATTTGCTAAAGTTCTGGCTGTTAAATTAGCACGGTATGCGGTGATTATGTAAGGATTGTACCCATCTAGGCATATGGTTTGAAATAAATTTCAGTTCAGGTAACAGGGCACACATTAGGCATATGCTAAATTTCTGGCTGGTAAAATAGCACGGTATGCGGTGATTACATGAGGATTGTACCCAGCTAGGCATATGGTTTGAAACCGGTGGGTTAATTGACATCAAGTTAAGGGGGATAAAATCACACTTACGCAGTGATGGAGGTTACATGAGGTTAATGCCCAGCTGGGCATCTGGTCTGAAACCGGAGGGTTAATTACATCAGAATATGAGTGCGGGCATTCTCAGGGGGGTGAATTTAAACAGTAATGGTATTAGTCCATTCATCGAGAGTGTTCAGGCCATGGTTGACCGAGTCAACACGTGAAATCCATTTACATTCCGCTCTTCCTAGAAGAGTGGCCATGTTGCCCCCCCTGATAGGCAATGTAGGTTTTTCAATGACCATCCATCTGAGATCTGTATCAACATGAGACTTTTCCATGAAATGTGTGACCAAAGGAGCAGTAAGGGTTTTACAGTTGATCCTACTCTTGTGTTGGATTATTCGTTGCTTTACCATTTGGGTGGTTTGACCAATGTAAATGAGGTCGCAGGGTAAACGGATGGCATAAATGACATTTTGGGTTTTGCAGTTTGAGTGGTGGGTGAGTAGGTGCGTGTGTCCGTTATAGGTGAATTCTTTGGTGTCGATGGTCACCCACCACTCAAACTGCAAAACCCAAAATGTCATTTATGCCATCCGTTGCCCCTGCATACCGTGCTATTTTACCAGCCAGAAATTTAGCATATGCCTAATGTGTGCCCTGTTACCTGAACTGAAATTTATTTCAAACCATATGCCTAGATGGGTACAATCCTTACATAATCACCGCATACCTGCTAATTTAACAGCCAGAACTTTAGCAAATGCCTAATGTGTGCCCTTTTGCCTGAACTGAAATGTATTTATCAGGAGTGGATTGATGGTTCACAGCCATTCACAATACAGGATCACTTGCTCCTGATACTATCACCACTTCTTCGGCCTCGCCGTCGAGTCCAGCTCCGCTTCACCGCGGCCTCTTCCTGTTTGTCCTGGTTGCTGGGCAACACGTTGACACGCTCCAACCCCGCCCCTTTCCTGAACCACGCCCCGCGCCTCCCGCGTTCCTTGTTCTCATATCTTTGACTGAGGTCACCGAGCCCCACGTAGCTCCGGCATTAATTGCTAGCTCGACTGGATCCTACAGAGCCCCCATCGCCTGTAGCTGCCTTGATTCATACAGGTACGCATGAAATTCGCCTACATCGGGCGATCCCTTCTCGATCCATTTAGCTGCCTTCCCGCCATTGTTGATTTCTTATCCTCGCTACTTTCTCTCCCCGCAGGCGCCCCACGACCCCCTCGCTGATCTGACTCTACTCATTGCACGATCAGGTAAACTCACCTCACGATCAGGTTAACCGTCCGCACAGAGATGGCTCGCTCCGCCCTGTGCCCCCAAACTTAACTCTTTCCTTCTCTGCCCTTTCTACCTGCTCCCGTACAGCCTTCAACTCCTGAGCGATCACCTGGACGCTAAGCCACCGATATACTCCCGCCTGGCTGACGATGTAAGTCTCCGCTCCTTCCTGCATCCCGCGCTTATCCCCCCTCACCCCCACTTACCTTTTTTTAGTGATCGCCACCTAGTCACGCGCTAGTATCACTATAACCGCTATCCTGTTATGGCACCAGTCACTCAATTCTTAAACCCCCCCCCCCCTCCCTACTGCCTGTGGTTAGTCTTGAGTATCGCCACACCAACACAGTCCCTACCCCGGCAGCGCTACCGCCTTCCCCAGTCCCCTCCTCATTTTCCCTTCTCTCCCCTTACAGCACTGGTTATATCGACAACCCTGTCCTGATGAGGATCCCAACTCACGGGGATCGAAACGCCATCGGCCTTATAGCCTAATCATAAGACGCATATTAAGTTTTGTGCTCCTGTTAAATTCTTTGAATCATGTTCTAAGTGACTACAACTTGATCTTATTTTGGAGCCATCATTGTTTTATTATTTGTCACTATGCGCCGATCACTCTGCTCACTTTAGCACTTGCACCTTCACAGTCACCTACTGTATATATCACCACTTATCAAGTGCCACTGGGTTGTCACATGATTCCTTCTGTACAGTGCTGTTTAAACTGTAATGCCATGTGAAAGAAAAAAAAAAACCCTTTTTACAATTGGTGAATAATACCTTTTTCAAAAAACTCTAGTGACTACTTGTTGGTTACTTTTTGTAATGCAAATTGCATACATTGTGAACATTGTCTTTTAAATAACACCTGTTGGGAACTGTTCCTATTTACATTATACACCCAACCTGGTTTATGGGTCCCCTCCTGTTACTCTTATACAAATGATTGCTTTAAGTCACGGTTCATTCGCTCCACTACACTATTACCCTCAGGTCTGTAGGGAGACGAAAATTTGACTTGGACCCCCATCGAACTCATGGCATCCTTATACGCCTTAGAGGCGAAAGCCTGACCGTGATCCGAATGTAAGGTACCACAGCCAAATATCCTTACAAAGACACGCAAATCTCTAATGACAGTCCGTGAATCAGCGCTGCGATGAGGCCAAACCCACACAAAGCGTGTGCATGAATCAACTGCTACTAAGATGTACTTATACGCAGTATCAGATGAAAAAGGACCGCAGTGATCTAAATAAACACAACCTAGTGGTTTATTAGATATGTACAACTGTGTCTGTGGCGGACGCGTAGCAGTCGAAGGTTTAATCTGCTGGCAAATGTCACATTGAATGATATAGTCGTGCGTCTGTTTGTACAGTCCCCGCCACCAGAAACGCTATTGTAATTGAGTTACAGTGGCCGAGACGCCCGCATGCGCAGACGCCACACCTTCATGTGCCGCTGTAATCAAGACAGGTCTGTGATCCGAGTTGGGAATTAAACGTTCACCAACTTCAGGAATTTTCACAAAAGGAACCTTTTCGGGACTTAAGTGGTATGTGTACTTCGAAGGGAACCTCGTAGGATATTTACCTCTCTTCTCAGTGGCAGCAACAGCCGCCAAGATGTCCTCATCAATCTTACTTTTGGACCGTGTAACTGCTGCAACAAAATATGTAGACACCGCTGATTTCGCTGCTTCATCAGCAAGCGAGTTACCGACAGCGTAAACTCCCACACGCTGATGGGCGAGAGTATGAATCACAAAAACTAGTGGCAACTTAGACTTAAGCTCAGCCACTCGAACGCAGATTATCTTGTGTTTTATTGTGCTACCCTTGGAATCACGAAAATCATTCTGAATCCAAAAGAACAAGTTTTCATTGTAAGACTGGACACAGTAATAAGAATCACTCACAATAAGAGTACTCACATTAGGATCAGCGTACTCCAACGCTAGTAATAGAGCACGAAGCTCTGCCAATTGTGCGGTGCAGTCCCCTAGAGTCTGCGTGTGCACTACTCTGGACTTGAACTCATCGTTCACCATGGCACCGACCACAATGGCGCATGCGGAAACGTAGGCGTGTTTAGAGCCATGCGCAACCTGCGCCGAACCATCAGTGTAAATGATGCAATGGAAGTCCTCCAAAGGTCGCATTGCTAGAGGAGCAGGATGAACGAATTCATACTGCAAGTACTCCTGCGACCGTAATGAGGCGTCAAAAATAAACGTGACATCCGTGGACGTCAAGGAAGCAGCCCATTGAATCCACCGAGGGTGCAAAGCTTTAGAATTTGGTACACTGGCTTTCGTACCTGCCTCCAAATGAGGACAGGGTGTAACAACCAACATGCGTTTTCCCTGTGACAGAGCACGTTTCTTAAGAATCGCCATCTGCACAGCCGTTAAAACTTTCTCCATAGTGGAAAACCGCATTTCAGCCGAAGTGTACAAGTGTGACTTGTAAGCAATAGGTACTGTGTCTCCTTCATTAAAAGTGAGGTATGTCAAACCCACTGTCCCAGGAATAATTCTCATCACCAGGTTGGTGTGGTTATCACGAGTCAGTAAGAATTTAGAAGCAAGCTGATCAGCCCGCAAGGATTGCAAAATGGCTGAGTGCTCAGGCAGCCAGCATGATTTGGAAAAAGTTGGTTGTATCAAAGCATACAAAGGCTTGATACGCTGGGCATATTCCGGAATGTATGTCCTCCCGAAATTTAAGAAGCCCAGTAAAGACTGTAATTTTTTCAGTGTTGTAGGAGCGCGCAACTGTGCGCATTTCTCCAAGAAGTGAGGAGCCAAACCTCTACCTTCATTGTTGAGCTCATAGCCCAGGAACAACACTGTGTACTCCGCAATGTGCGATTTTGCAAAGTTAAATTTGTAACCCATGTCTGCAAAGGTACAAATTATGGAGTTCACTCGACACAGATGCTCCCAAATTTCGTCATCCGTGAGATATATGTCATCCATATATGAGCAAGCATCTGGATCGATCCTCTCCAAAAGAGAGAGAATGCGGGCGGTAAATATACCAGGACTATTCTTATAGCCCATTGGGAGACGCCGAAAATGTTTTTGGACCCCGGTGGAAGTAAAGCTGGTCCATTGGGAGCGAAAGCTATCCAATCTGTGGGCATAAAAACCGTTGGAAATGTCAAGCGTGGTCTAAAAACGCTTATGCACAAGACTATCCACTAGAGCAGAGCCGTGAGTATTCTGTACTGTACAGTTACGGCAATGCGAGTTTAAATGCCGGTAATCCAATACCAAACGATATGACCCGTCTGGCTTGGTCACAGTAAAAAGAGGGTTATTCATCAGTGACACACATGTTTCAATAACTCCCTGATATTCCAATTGTTCAAGGATTGCCGCGACGGAAGCCTTGGCTTCACGCCGTATGGGATATTGAGGTTGAGGCTGCGGCTGAGACCGTAAAGGAATCTCGTGGCATGGGGACAATTTATCCCAACCGCATTGGTTGCGGTACAGAGCCGGTGCTAGAGCCCTAGCCCACTCTTCTGCAAAATGCTGCGCATGCTCCCTGAGACAGTGTTCGCGAAACTCGCGAGGATTACCTCCTCCCCTCGCGGCGCTGTGAGCACAAAAGGTGGGGACCAGTCAGCCTCCGAAAGCAAAATGTCATATGTAGACGAAAGATTTTCCCAAAATACCCCTTTGATGGTACGTTGTATGTCACCTTCTATTAACAGGACAATTTCATAAAGTCTATCAGGGGGAGCAACTCTAGTATCAGCTGTCTCTATCACAACATAAATATCAGTCACTGTCACCTTCAGTAGTGGACGCAGGGCCTCTCTCACAATGGTAATCTCCGCCACGCTGTCCTGCAAAGTCAGAGCCCATGTCAGATTCCGAAACCGCGTTCTCACTATCTGTGGCATATCGATGCGCTGTTAAAGCCGCGACTTTCTTTTTGGCAAACTGCGGTCTCTTCGGCGTTGAGCTGTCCAGCTGTCCTGTGCCGTCTGTCTGGCGGGGCTGGTCACGACCTTGCTGACCACCCCGACCCCTTCCGCCTCCTCCACCACCGGTCTTCAGGGCCGAAGAGTCCTGAAAGGAATGAGGAGAGCGTTGATCAGAAACCTGAAATCGATCAGGTGATTTAAGTTGGCCTGATATATGATGTTTCCAAATCTGGAACCACCTTGTATCAGTCCAAGCTTTCCCTTATGGTGTCTGGTTGTAAGTCAACCTTGTAGACAAGCTATCTTAATGGTAGCATAGACTAAGCAGCCTTAAAGGCTTAACTCAAGAGGTCGTGTTAAACGAGCTGTTTTACCAATCACAGTCCTGTAATATCAAATGAAAGGACACCACACAAGTATATATTATAAAAATATATGTATTTATTACTTAAAATAATCCCCAGTATTCTTTATGAACAAAGGGGCATAAGCGTTAAATCAAAAGCACAGTATAACATACAAAGTTGCACAATTGTGGATGAGGGCGGGGGGCCACTCAGACCATATACTAAGAAAGTGGTATAAGAGATACCAATCGAACAGTGGTTAGGCCTAGGGACTAGGGAATCGCTGGGAGCAGTCGGGACAAGCAATGCTGAAGTCGGGAAAAGCCTGCGGGATTCGGGTGCAGTGCTGAAAGCACACGCATGCACCAATGCAAGTCAATGGTGCGTAAAAGTTACACAAATAGAGTTTTAGGACACTTCCGCTGAACCTAGAAAGACAAAACTTAAGACACAGACCCTAGAGGTGTGTACCAGTGTGGGAACACCGGCGTTGCAATGTTACCTCACCCACAGGAAGCGGGTGCACAGAGTCGAAGTAGTGTCGGGTTTCGTCACGCTGGTTCTTGGTGCTTGAAGCTGAAGAAGCTGCAGGCGCTGTGACGGAGAAGTGTCCGGTGGGATCCAAGGGTGGATCGAAGTCGAAAAGTACCTGAAAGCAGAGGGGACAGAGTCTGGGTCACTCAGCAGTGACCAGGGTGGAACCAGGATGGAACCAGGCAATGTCGGGCGCAATCAGGTTGTTGTCGAGGAGCTTCTCTCCGCTGTCACGTGGGCTCTGGGGCATCTACGACGTCCAGGAGCGGGTCACGATCTGTCCCACGAAGGCTCTCGCCGTCGGCGCTGTCGGCTTCAAGATTGGAGCAAACAACACTTGGCAAAAGCAATCCACGCGGAACTGGAAGATTGCTTCTCACTCGGACCAGGAGGGTCAGAGTGGGGGCTCCTTTTTAGGGGAGCTGGTGTAAATCTGGAGCAACCAGAATCACAAGTCGTATTTCGGTTTTCGTCGGCACAGGGGCCACAAGCCAGCTGGCAAGTGACCTGGCCAACGCGTTGAGCCAAAAGAAGCAGAAGGGCCCCACGCAGCACTCGTCGAGTGTGGAGGGCTGAACTTCGGTGCAAGAGTGGCTCAGGGTTGGGGCTTCTCAAACCCCGGTGTACAGCTTCGAGGGTCACTCGTGGGCTGCACGGTCAGCGTCTCGTGGTCTTTCCAAGATGGCGTGCCCCACGCTTCTGGTCGCCTCCACGGGTCTCAGCTCTGCAGGGACTGTGGATCGGGCTGTTAGAAGGCAGGCAAGCTTGATCTCGTCGATCTCTGTCGCTCGAGTTCCGGCGGGAGCTGCAACAAAGCAGACGTCGAGGTGCTGGATGGTGCCTGTTTGCACAGGGTGGTCACTCCTTGACCACAAGGGAGATTCTTCAGTCTTCTACGTTGAGTAGGATGTCGAAGGGTCCAGAGTTTCGTTTCTTATGTTTCATCAGGATAATCTGAAGTGCATTGGCACTGCTCCCACTCTTATTCGAATCTGGGGGGCTGGATTACCTGCGAGGTCCCCTCCTATGGGTGGGACCCAGGAAGGGGGTGGATACACCCCTTTCCTTTGATCCAGGCCGCGCTGGGACTGGGGCTGGTGTGCCCCAGAACCGGTTTGACCGGATTATGCAAGGGGCAGCCTTGTGCTCCCCATGCAGTGTCTGGTTTCTTTCAAACCTCCCTTCTACAATCCACTAACTCCTGTCTGGGGTGGTGTGACACCTCCCTGCGACAGGAAACCCTTTGTCCAGGCCCCCTTGGCTGAGTTTCTTTCAGCTTCAGGGGGTCAGACTTGTGTCTGTGGCAGAAGCATCCATTTTGTGGATCTGAGGCTCTTTTAGAAATTAACCGCATTTCAGTAAAGTAACATGTCTTCTCCCTCTAGAGGGGTGGAATGCTATCCCCGTCACCAGAACTGGCGAGGGGATAGTATTCCAAATCGTATGACACCTTACACGACATGTTTTGATAAAGCCAAACCAAAGTTGCTATATAACCGCGAGGATTATAATGCACTTAATAGTATATGGTATGGCATTATCCTGAAACAGCTTAGGGATTTGTTCCCGACGGCTGCAGACAGGCTCAGCTCATGCTAGAGCTCCATCTCACATTAAACCACGCACTCTGCCTCCAGGATTGATAAGGCCTTCCATAGGAGTGGCTCACAGGTTTATATGTGTCCAGATATAGGTTTAGATATAGGTATACTATATCTAAGCAAGGGGTGATTACACCACCTTGCCCCAGCTGAGTGATCAGCCAGTTGTGTCAATTTAAGAACCAACCAGGGGTGGCAAAAGATATGCTGCAGCCCCTGGTAGGCCTTGGTGGCACATATGCACTGAGCACCTATAGTGCATGGTACAGGGGCTGACAAGGAGTCCATTTCCAATTGTGGTATGTACCTAGGGTACATGGAATCCATTTTACAGAGAGAGCAGATAGCCTGGGGCCCTGATTAGCAGGGAACCAGGCCAACTAAGTCAAAAACCAGCTAAACACAAGGCAAAAAAAATTGGGGTAACCATAGTCAGGTAGCCACCTTCCTACATACGTCAAACCCACTGTCCCAGGAATAATTCTCATCACCAGGTTGGTGTGGTTATCACGAGTCAGTAAGAATTTAGAAGCGAGCTGATCAGCCCGCAAGGATTGCAAAATGGCTGAGTGCTCAGGCAGCCAGCATGATTTGGGAAAAGTTGGTTGTATCAAAGCATACAAAGGCTGGATACGCTGGGCATATTCCAGAATGTATGTCCTCCCGCAATTTAAGAAACCCAGTAAAGACTGTAATTTTTTCAGTGTTGTAGGAGCACACAACTGTGCGCATTTCTCCAAGAAGTGAGGAGCCAAACCTCTACCTTCATTGTTGAGCTCATAGCCCAGGAAGAACACTGTGTACTCCGCAATGTGCGATTTTGCAAAGTTAAATTTGTAACCCATGTCTGCAAAGGTACAAATTATGGAGTTCACTCGACACAGATGCTCCCAAATTTCGTCGTCCGTGAGATATATGTCATCCACATACGAGCAAGCATCTGGATCGATCCTCTCCAAAAGAGAGAGAATGCGGGCGGTAAATATACCAGGACTATTCTTATAGCCCATTGGGAGACACCGAAAACGTTTTTGGACCCCGGCGGAATTAAAGCTGGTCCATTGGGAGCGAAAGCTATCCAATCTGTGGGCATAAAAACCGTTGGAAATGTCAAGCGTGGTCTTAAAACGCTTACGCACAAGACTATCCACTAGAGCAGAGCCGTGAGTATTCTGTACTGCACAGTTTCGGCAATGCGAGTTTAAATGCCGGTAATCCAATACCAAACGATATGACCTGTCTGGCTTGGTCACAGTAAAAAGAGGGTTATTCATCGGTGACACACATGTTTCAATAACTCCCTGATATTCCAATTGTTCAAGGATTGCCGCGACGGAAGCCTTGGCTTCACGCCGTATGGGATATTGAGGTTGAGGCTGCGGCTGAGACCGTAAAGGAATCTCGTGGCATGGGGACAATTTATCCCAACCACATTGGTTGCGGTACAGAGCCGGTGCTAGAGCCCTAGCCCACTCTTCTGCAAAATGCTGCGCATGCTCCTTCAAGACAGTGTTCGCGAAACTCGGGAGGATTACCTCCTCCCCTCGCGGCGCTGTGAGCACAAAAGGTGGGGGCCAGTCAGCCTCCGAAAGCAAAATGACATATGTAGACGAAAGATTTTCCCAAAATACCCCTTTGATGGTACGTTGTATGTCACCTTCTATTAACAGGACAATTTCATAAAGTCTATCAGGGGGAGCAACTCTAGTATCAGCTGTCTCTATCACAACATAAATATCAGTCGCTGTCACCTTCAGTAGTGGACGCAGGGCCTCTCTCACAATGGTAATCTCCGCCACGCTGTCCTGCAAAGTCAGAGCCCATGTCAGATTCCAAAACCGCGTTCTCACTATCTGTGGCATATCGATGCGCTGTTAAAGCCGCGACTTTCTTTTTGGCAAACTGCGGTCTCTTCGGCGTTGAGCCGTCCTGCTGTCCTGTGCCGTCTGTCTGGCGGGGCAGGTCACGACCTTGCTGACCACCCCGACCCCTTCCGCCTCCTCCACCACCGGTCTTCGGGGCCGAAGAGTCCTGAAAGGAACGAGGAGAGCGTTGATCAGAAACCTGAAATCGATCAGGTCATAAACACGCTTTGTCTGCGCAGGCATCGGAGTCGCAGGAATAGATTCTTGAGTCTGCTGCTGTTGCTTACCCTGTTTCTGCTTCTTAGGCCAATTTTGTTTTTTGGACTTGGGCTGAACTTCTGTCTCCGAAGACTGCCCCTGAGGTTGCTTTTTCTCCTTGACAGAAAAAGGCTTCAGACACTTACTAGTGCGACCCACTGTTTTATAAGCGGGGTTTTTCGGCATCGGGGATTGCCGCCAAAGCATTAGCCACCTGAAAGTTCACTGCATCCCCCTTGACATTAGCAAGAATGAGATCGCAAACTATTTCAAAGGAGCCACACAGGCGCATACCCAATTCAACCGCCGCCTCCGGTCCGTGATCATCTTGAACACGTTTAATGATCGTAGGCAGTACAGCCATAGATGGAGTGCCATAACATCTCGCATAGACAGCCGCAAAAGTTTTTCCCCAGGTCTCACAGTCAGCGAGTTCGGGTGCTAAATCCTTCGGTAAACTAATCGTCAAGATTCTATGTTTTTCTCCAGGAGTTGTATTAGGAAATACTGCTTCCAGCTGGTCAAATTTCTCGGCAAGCCAGAAAGGAAAATCATCCTTGTCCTGGGGACGCTTACCAAACACAGCATTGACCATAACCGGACTGAGCTTCAAACCGCCCTGTCCCGCTGGAAGAGCCGGACCCCCCGGGGGCCCACCCGGGAGATGACGACCTATGTATTGCACTAATGCACGAATCACGGCAATAGAAACCACATGTAGTCTACGAACCTCCGCCAAGGTACAATTGCCGTGTTGAGGATGAGGAGTAAATCCAGCCAGAACAGGCCAATTTGCGCCCGGAATGGACAAAGGACCTAACCTCGGAGCGGTTAAAGAATGGGGTAGGGCGCCACCAAACCAAACGCGATGCTGCCAATGATCAATAGGTATTTCCACTGCCCTGTACGGAGTATATTCAGCCGGCACAGGAGAGGCAGTGTAGTTGTGGAACACACCAGAATTAGCGTCCACAGCCGGAGACGTCACCCACGAATAAAACAGTTCGTAAGGGTAAGCTGCATCCGCACTCACCACTAAAACCACAGCCAAGCCTTCCAATGGGACCTGGTAATTCTGCATATGATTGCGCACCGCAATGCGACTATGCTGCGGAATGTCCACAGGCTGGGCCATGACAGCACGGGAACTTAGAAAAACAAAGCAAAATTGTAACACAACTGGGTAGTAATTCAAAGAAACCGTTTCAGAAAGATTCAAGCTTGAAAAGACCTATTTAAAAAAATAGGTAGGTTTTGTCCGACACCACCGTTTTCCGGAAACGACAGTGAAGGGGTTAAGGTTTGAAAGATATACTACTCGAGTGTCATGATATAAGACCACCAACGTATGGGCGCCATGTAGCGGGAATTCCGTTCTCCTACAGAACTGTGCATAGAGATTTGGAACCTCGGCGAATTAGGGTGGCCCAAGACTCACCTCAGTACCCAAAATCCCCATACCAGGCTAGCTACAGTGTCTCATTGGTCATAACAAACTCCCAATGTTTAGACAAACCAGAGCATGAACTTACGATACCTCAGGTGACGTGGAACACATGAGCACTCTTTCGTTATACAATCATTTCAAACCAGAACGTGGAGTAAATGAGGAAACGTGCACATTTGAAATATTTATATACTAATGCCGTCTTCTCAAACGCAGTATCTTAGATAATACAAGGAAACATATTATCAGAAGCAAAGTTATCAGCATAGTTACTAGTCCATAACAAGCAAAAGGTGATAGCATGCTAAGATGCTGTAATGAATAAGGGTTAACAACACCTAATTCTCACCCTCCCTAACTAGCATATTATATTAATATCTAAGAAGGTCTCTTTGGGTTTTAGCAGGGCGGGCCCATACCTCAAGATCCTAGCATGAAGAGATCACATCAACTTCCACCAGCTCTCTGCATGCGAACAGCATTATGTGTGCTCTAAGCAAAGCAATATAAAACGCGCCTAACGCCAGAATTTGGCAGGAGCTGCACTTATGTTATGTCTATGAAGGTGCGAAGATCAGACCTCACAACAATTCTGTGTCGAGTTATCCTTGAAGCTTCAGCACTCTCTGTACAGACATAGTTTACTAAGCAAAGCTGATATCAGAGCAATAACATATTATTCTCATGTAAATCACAACGCTCTTCTAGGTTGAAAGCTAAATCAACAATTAAGTGTCGTGTGCAGAAGCAGCAAAAGGAAAAATGGTGTTTAAACATTTAATAAGCTCATGCTAACTTAACACAGTATATAGATAAGCAGTAACTATATGACAGCTGCTTTATTCTTTGCTTTTCCTGTGTGCTAAAATAGGTCTACTTGTTGTTACTAAAAGCATATATCACTCTCCATGTAACCCCCGTTTCAATTATTTTATTAGCTTGTGGAGGAAAAATTACCTGATGAGAGTTTGTGTATTGGTACCACCAGCGATGATTCTGATATTGTTACACTTGAGGCACCCAAGGTGGAAGAAGTTGGCTCCCAAGAATTTGACGATGCTGTGGATGAGAAAGCAGATGACAGTGAGGATTTGAACCTAGGCTCTTCTTCCAGCAGCCAATATGCATTCAGTCAACCAGAAACTGGTAAGAGGCCCTAATATACAAAGAAGGTTCAGATTTGAGACTTCAGGCGGGGCATACATATTTGCATTTCTAAGCTTGATTTTCAGGCATCCTTCCAATGCATTTAGGTACTTTGATTTATTTGAAAGTACTTGTGACCTGAAAAGCCTTTTTTGTGTAGTAATCAAAATGTGCAATGAGACTGCTGTGGCATGCTAGCCAAAGGCTCATGTATAAACATTGCTGTAGTTACAGCATACCATTTACGTTCTCTATTCCTGTATATAGAAGCGTCAGTAGGAAGATATAGAGATGCCCGTCTTTATGCATGTGTGACATTATTCTGAATCCTTTGCAGTGATCTGCATGACATAAAAGTCAAAAGTAAACATATTTCAGATAGGATCCAATTGTGTACAGCAAGTTTGCAAACTTCCACCACTGTGAGACGATAAAGTGCATTAAAGGTGTGAAATGTGATTCCCTGACTGCTATGAAATTTGCTCTATGACTTGAGAAAACACACATTTTCCCTTATTGTTAACCCTTACTGGACTTGGGCAAATTGTACAATGTTATGAAGAATGTCATTTACATGATGGATATATTTTTGTTTTGTTTTGGTTGTTACAAAGAACATGAACTGGGTGGAATAGTGTAGTAAGTAACCACTTACACAAATATAAGTTTGTAGTATAAGTAGGTTTATTGCGCACAGGTGCCATGCAGCAACAAGCAGGGACAGGATCAGAGGGTAACTGCCTCGCAGGACACAAAACACAAACAACATTCTAATTAAGAACTAGATCTGGCATGCATGAGAGGAGATGATACAAACACTAGAAGAGATAGGACCATTGCATTATCCTCCTCCTTATATAAATAAAGTAAGAAAAAACCTAAAAAAAACAAAATACAATAAAATACATAATGTAATCTTAACGAAATCTTGCAGGAATGAATCGCTGTCTATTGCTCCTACGCAGGACAGTAGAAGAATGATCTGGAGAAGAAATGTCCTCTTCATTTATGGATTTCCTTTGTTGTATCCTACCACATGAATTCCTAACAATTCTAGATACATTCCACCACTGTTTGTTGTTCATTCTAACAGCGTTACCTTGAATCTTATCAATGACCATGGGATCAGTAAATTTACAACAACCTTTTTTTTTTATGCACTGGAAATTTCACACGCACTATATCTCCAACAACAAAAGAATGGGAAATAGTTTTTTTTCTTGAATCAAAATAAGACTTTTGTGTAGTTTGTGCCAAATTAACATTCTCTCTGACAGTAACATTTAAATCAGTAATAGAATCCATCTTCACCCGCTTAGACATCCAACCAGGACATACTTTAGAACAAGGTTTCCTCCCACGCAAAAGTTCATAAGAAGAAACTTTGGTAGATGAGTGAGGTGTAGTGCGATAGAACCACAACATCGATCGTACTGCATTTTGCACATTGAATTTGCCTGCTAAAGCTCACTGTACACAATTGTTAAGTACACGGTTCATACGTTCAACTAATCCATTTGTTTGTGGATGATAAAGTGAACTCTTACAATGGCCAATACCACATTGTTCCAAAAATTGCTCAAATTATTGGCTCACAAACTGCACACCATTATCACTGACAATGGAGGAACGAAAACCCTCACGCAAAAATATGTCTTTCAGAAAGTCAATTACATTTTTCGAATTAGGTTCACCAATAAACCAAACTTCAGGCCATTTAGAATAATAATCAATTGCGACTATGGCAAACCTTGAAGAAACTGGGAGAACATTGAATGGGCCAACAAGATCAATGCCAATTTTCTGCCATGGTGCTTCAGGTAGTTCAATAGGTTGCAAAGGAGGAGTCCTGACAATAAAACTGTTCTCTGCACCAGAACAAACCACACATTCACCCACAAATGAATCAACATCCGTATCCATTTGGGGCCACCAAAAATACTCTCGTAGCCTCCTTTTCGTGTGAGTTTTTTCCAAATGTCCCTCATGTGCTCCTTTCATTAAACATAGTCTAAGAACATCAGGAGGAATTAGTCTGTCACTACGTACCAGCAACCCATCCTCAACAGAAAGTTCAACAGAAACCTTCACATAGGTCTGTAATGATAATGGAACATGTTTCTCTTTAGGCCATCCACGCTTAACATGCTTAACTACACAAGAAAGTAATTTGTCTTTTGCAAGTTACTCCTTCCATTCCTTCTCAGTAACAGCATACATATCATCCAGAACCAAACTGGCAATAAAACACTCATCCTCATCCCCCAAATCCAACTCACTTCCATCATCAACAGGAAACCTTGAAAAATAATCAGCTCTACCATTCTTATTTCCAGGAATAAAAGAAACATCAAAATCATACTGTAGTAGTTTTGAGGATAAACGAGCTATTCTTGGGGTGTGATCTTTTAGTTTTTTACCTGACAAAATAGAGACAAGGGGACTGTGATCTGTACGTAGCTGGAAGTGTCTACCCCAAACATAGGAATTAAACTTCCTCGCAGCCCACCAACATGCTAAAAGTTCTCTTTCGATAACAGCAAAACTTAGTTCAGTGGCACGCAAAACCCTTGAGGCAAATCCTAAATAGTTCTCAATACCACCAACGGATTGGGTAAGAACAGCACCTAAACCCAGTCCACTAGCATCAACCGTTATAGTGCACATAGCGCTAGGATCAAAAGGTTTCAGAACCTTGGGACAAACCAACTGTGTTTTTATCCACTCAAACTTTTTGAGCACAAGAGTCCCAAAGGAAAGGAACACTTTTCTTCAGCATGTTGGTAAGAGGTTGAGCCCTCAAAGCATAGTCTGGTACAAATCGAGAATAAAACTCAGCCTAGTTTTGTCTATAGGAGCTGGACTGTCAACAATTGCCTTGATAAGAGCAGGTCTAGGTTCAATTCCCTGTTCAGACAAAACATGGCCCAGATATTCAACTTTCTTAACCTTGAACACACACTTCTCTTGTTTCAGAACAACACCACTGACTTGCATGACTTCAAGAAGATGAAAAAGAGCTTCATTGTGTGAATCACTTGAATCACCATGTATTAACACATCGTCCTGAAAGACAACAACGCCTTTGATGTCTTTGAGCATGCCTGACATAATCCTCTGAAAGACAGCTGCCGCAGAGGCTAGCCCGAATGGCATACGGCAATATTGAAAAGAACCAAATGGTGATACAAATGCTGTAAGATGTCTTGAAGAAGGATCAAGTGCGACTTGGTGATATGCTGATGCCAAATCTAACTTTGAAAAACACTTGAAACCAAGAATCAAACTCAGCATGTCAGCGATCTTTGGAAGGGGATGAGAATCGCCCCATATGTTTTTATTTAAACTGCGAAGATCAACACAAACGCGATGATCACCATTTTTTTTCTTCGCGACCACTAACGGAGACAACCGTATGAAGATTCTATGGGTTCTATGATCCCTTTTTTATACAAATCATCAAGTTATTTCTCCAATTGATCTCTGACACTGAGGGGCACATTCCTCAATCTGTGTTTAACGGGAATGGTATCATCCTTGACCTTAATTGCATGTGAAAACCCTTTTATTTTCCCTAATTCTTTGCTAAAAACTAAAGGGTAGCGTCCAGATAATTTGACAGCAAAATCATCCAATCCAACCACAGAAACTTGATCTGTGGTGCCTGGTCTTAATACCATTTTGAACTAACCTAGATGATACCAACCTAGAATTGACAATCCTTTAATGGCCACATAAACTTTTCCATGGATTACGCTTCCTCTGAACTCCAAAGAATCTTCAAAGAAACCAGCTAATTCAATTCAATTCAATAATCTTTATTTCGTTGTAATAGCATCATAAAAGATACACAATTAAAATCATTTCATTACAATTTATAATTTTCTAAAGCACAGAGTAGGTAACGGAAATCGACTTGATATCACATGGTAATTAGAGCTCTTTTCATCCCGGTATACATCATCTTGTTTATGTGGAATTTCATAACAATCTTATAATTATGGTTTAGAATCATCACACATTAAATAAATATACTATTAAAATATAAGCAACCTTTTTACATGATAAAAAGTAATTAAATGGGTAACCACCAAGGCATAATTTTAAAACTTATACACTACGAAATGTTAAAAAGTAATACATGGTTGGTGTACTTCACAATATAGTTTAGATACCTTGCCATCCTACGCATTTTGGCTTGTTTAATGAGCATAAGAAGTATAAAAATTAAACCTTAACGTTTAAAAATGTAGACCCGACTTTATTGTAATAAAGTTAGCAGAAGAAATCTACTAAGACCGAACACAATTACCTGACTGGTGTCAGTTTTTAAAATTCTGCCGGCCTCCTTGTAGGAGTTTGAGCCAATACTGCGACAAAGTGGCACTATCCACTTTTTCCTTGGTATTACATAACTGCAGCAAAAAAAATAGGATATGTAGGACATCTTCCCTTGCGTTATTAGTACATAAAGTGCTTCTATCACTGTTTGACTTCACCCAACTTTTTTCAAATTCCTTAGTTCTTAATGTTCCATATCTATATTTTATATACAAGCTTTTAGCTAAAGTCGGCTGGATCTCATCCAGAAAGGTTTCAAATAGTGCCAAATCTTTAGTCAGTAAAAGAAAATCAGTTAAGGGACCATGGGTTTTTATATACGCAGAATCATAGCTCATGCACGACCTGAATGTCAATTTGACAATTTTCCTGGAGCACGCCTTCATAGCCTCTGGATCCCTCCAGAAATGGGATAATCCTATTTTGGCTAACCAGGATCTTACATGCTTAAACCAATAGATTTTGCTACCGCTGTCGAGATCCATGACTTCTTTCAACCCCTCCTTATAATCAGGCCGTTCGGGAGTTATCCACAATCTGACCCACAACAATAACGGTCTTAATATCGCATGTGCGTTTAATGTTCATATCCAAGAAAAGGGGTGTCAACGGGGTGCTAGTAGGCAATTTTAACAATCCCCTAAAAAACTTATTCTCGAAGGTTTCAAATGTCTTTCTACATACTGGTCCCCATAGTTCTGCTCCATATAGCACTGCTGATTGAACCTTGTACCTAAAAAGCTCTAGAGCTGGAGTTACTGCCTTATTCAAGCATTTATTTTGTCCTTTCAAAATTGGGAAACAATTTTGTTTAAACACTATTTTTGTCTTTTCTAACTGTGGTCTGCATGCTAATGATGAGTCTATTAATACACCTAAATAAGTGAAATTCTGCTCATGATCTAATTTTTGGCCGTTTAACATTAGATTTTTTCTAAAACTTTTATGCGGGCTCAGAGCCATGTATTTGGTTTTTTTAATATTAATTTCTAAACCTTTCGAAGTACAATACGACTGGAACCTTTCCAATAGGTTCTGGAGACCCCTTTGTGTTTGCGAAATGAGAATAGTGTCGTCCGCAAACAGGAGGGACGAAACCCGTTCACCTACCAATCTAGGCGAGTCATTATCGCACCTCTCCATTTAAGACGGGATATCATTAACAAACAGGGAGAACAGGGTTGGGGCCAATACGCACCCCTGTCGTACTCCCCTTTTTATCGGAATTGGTTGTGTTAATTCCCTGTTTGGGCCCCACCTAACCTTGGCATAGTTCTCCTTGTGTAAACCCATGACCAGTTTTAGTAGGTCCATTGGGAGTCCCTGATTTTTTAATGATTCCCACAAAAGTTATCGGGGGATAAGGTCGAATGCCGCTCGTAAATCAACAAATGCCACGTACAGGTGACTAGTTCGGAGAATGACGTATTTCCAATACAAGCAGCACAGCCTTAGAACCTGGTCTATGGTTCCTGTTTTAGCTCTGAACCCGGCTTGGTATTTTGTTAAAACTGATTCTTCTTCCAACCATGTGTTAATACGATTTAATATATGCCTGGCATAGATTTTTTGGGTTATATCTAAAAGACTTATAGGGCGATAGTTAGCAGGATCGCTTCTATCGCCCTTTTTAAAAATAGTGATCATTTCCGCACCATTTCATGTATCTGGGATTAATTCACCAGCCGCGACTGCATTAAAACAAATGGTTTAAATATGGTGCCCAAACATCCAGTTCGTGCTTGAAAAGGTCACCTGGTATTTTGTCGAGTCCAGGGGCCTTCCCTTGTTTGACAGAATTAATAGCCAGTTCTGTTTCCTGTAGGTTAAAGGTTGTTTGTGAGTGTTCAACATCTACAGGCGACAGAGCGTGCTCTTCCTGCACTATTTCTACGGGCCGTAGGGCCGCGTAAAGGTTCGTAAAATGGTCAATCCACGTAACCTCGTCAAGAAAGACCTCTCTAGAGCCCTTCTCCCTTTTGTTTCCCTTGGCCACTATTTCCCAAAATAACTTCTGGTCCTTTGTTTTAGCTGCCGACAACATGCTGGACCAAAGCTCTTCATCCCAGGAACACTTTGCATTTGCCAATGCCTTATTATATAGTTTCCTTTTTTCCTTAACTACTAGTGCACTTTTGGATTTAACTGCTTCAATCAATGAAGTTTTTGCAATACGGCATTCTTTCCTAAACCATGGCTTACCTATAGGCAGTGCATTAACAACACCTGTCCCTTTTTTTGGCCTTTTTGTCATTAATTCTAATAGTTTATTAAAAAAGACTTTGTGCAATTTTAAAAATTGACCAAATTCACATTCAAGGGGATTATAAGTGTCAAAAGTTTCTGCAAGTGAGCTATAGATATTTGCCAGTAACTCCTCTTTTTCTAGGATGTATGCCCATTTAACAGACCGTCGGTTATTACTAAGTATAATATTATCTAGAATAGCTAGTTGTCCTCCCTCTTTAACTTCCAGCCCCTTTAATAAACTCTGTAAGAAGCTGGTTTCAAGGGGACGATGATCGCTATCAAGTCTATCCTTAACCATCAGGTCTTTTGTATATGGCCATAAATCCAACGAAACAATGACATAGTCTATTTTACTTTGACAGGTACGCCTCAAAAAAGTGGGTGCTTTGGGGCTGTCAGATGGCAGGCGCCCATTACATGCCCTCAAGCCGTGGCTTGTAAGTACCCTTGTAATCTGGAGAGCTAGGATAGTCCCAGCAACCGCCCCATTACTAGCTAGAGACGGTATTCCATTAGCAACATCTTCTTCTTCGTACAATTTGTGCATGCCTACAATGGGTTCAAAATTACAATTCATATCCCCACAAATAATTACACTTGCTTCCGAACCCAAAGTGTCCAGAATTATCTCTAATTTGTTGATACAAGATGATTCCTTGTGAGATGGGCATGGTCTATTATATACATTAAGAAGATTGATCACCCTTTTGTCATCAGTGGTCATTTCCAAACCAAGTAGATCTAAAGAGTCAGTGTTTTTTTTTTTTTTTATACCTATATTAAGAGATACGCTGACCCATATTAACAAACCTCCTGAGGCACAACCTCTAATTGAAGCGACTGCCTCTTGCTGGTAGGTTCTATATCCAGCTCTGTGCAAGGGTTTTGTGGCCCACTTTTCCTGTAATACACATATATCAAAGGAGTTTATGTAATTATTCCAGTCAGGATCACTTATTTTTCCATTCACTCCTGCTACATTCCATGATATAATTTTAACTAGCGATTCCCCGATGTTTAAATTGCTACTACTTGGTGGTAAGGTTTGGGTTGGGCTTCTAACTACCCCTGTCAGAATAATGTCATCTTCACCCACCACTGATTGGTCTATACCATCTATTCCTATCATTGGTACTATAACCTTTTCAGCTTCTATTGGATAGCTTGTGGGCTGCTCTGAGATGCCAATGAACAACATTCGATCCGTTACCTGGTCTATGCAGGAACATGATACCCCCTTAATATCTCTGGTTCCCTCTCCTTTAAAGTTAGGTACCCTTCTGCATTTTAATACCTGATGCCCATCTTCTGAACCTGATGACAGTGAGGGTACAAGGGGGAGGGTATCTTGCAGTCAGTCAACTGACTCTAAGCAATTAAAGCTATTGTGGGTAGGGATAGAATCCAATTTTAGGGATTGCATTAACCATCCCCCGGATGGAGGCCCCCTCCTCTTACGCTGCACCGTCGTCCAATCATCTGCCCATGAAGAGAAATGGCCTGGTGGATAGAAATAGGTTAGTTGGAAGGGGCGAACGGTGGTGCCTAGACTGGGGTACCTCCAATTGCAGATGTGATTCACAACTCTAGGGTTATCAAAATTAATCAAAATACAATCCCCCTTTATATTTTTTGCCAAATGTCCTACCCAGGGTACCCGCCGAGTAGTAAGAATTCTGCCCATCATGTGTGGGGGCAGTGGTCTATTTACATCCAGCCATTGGACAACCCTATTCCACAAGGTGGTAGAGGTTTCCACCTCTTGCTTGCCCAACTCCGGCACTCCAGCCAGAATAACCACAAATGGGCAGGCCTCAGGGGGTAGATTTATGGCATCTACAATGGTTTCCGCTCTAGAACTTTTTTCATTACAACCCTGAGATGTGTTACTTTTACTTGGCCTATTTGCTTTGGTATCTTTTGCATCCTTGTCTTTGGCTGCCTCGGGGGTCACCTCAGTTATTTTTGGTACTGGGGGATCCCCGGGAGCAGCTGGGGCCTTGGTAATGGTAGCCCTGACCTTCGGTAGTGTGTGAATGGCAGTGGAGCTAAGATTCTTTAGGGAGGATTCAGTAGTTCCCTTGATATCCCTCTCTATCCGTTTTAAGTGTGTCTCTATCCTGCTCAGCCTATCTTCAAGAGGACGTAGGAGGAGTTTTAGTGTATCAAAAATAAAATTTGGCTCACCAATCTGCGTCCCTTCCGTAGCCCCTTTAGTTAATTGCCCTCCTGATGCTTGCATCATGTTCCCTAGGTCTATTACATCAAGAGCCGGGCTTGTGGGGTTTACAACAACAGGCGTTTCCACAATGCCTGGGCTTGGCACAATATTTTTTGTGCCCTTCTTTTGCTTTCCACCATGATTGTTGAATAGCCCTGGTTTCATCTTAGGAATAGTCCCGGTGTTTGCTCCTTTCTGTTGTCTTGTGTTGTGAACTTTAACCACGTTAGGGACAATGGGCAATTTGTGGGGAGATAGTAATGATGACTCTGATACAGTTGAATAACTCCCATCGGTCACATGTAAAGCGTCATAATTAGATGCCTGCGGGATGATTGATTCTAAAATTGGCGAAACATCAATCTCCCCATGAGCTACAACATTACCCAGGAAAACAGGGGTTTGTGCATTGGCAATTTGGCCTAGTGAGGATCGTCTTGCAGTAGCCAGTTCCTGGGAAACCCGTCGCTCCATGATGGAAATACTTTCATCTACAACGGAGTTCATCCTTTTGATGAATTGGTCCATTGCTCCCGTGAATACAACAGTGTCGGCTCTTCCCTTGACCTCCTTAGTTGGCATTGTTCGTAAACCAGTCAACCGTATCTCCAAGATATATTAAGATCTACAGTACTCACAAGACAGGGTGTGGGTTGTCAGTGGGGTGGCCCGTCCTGGCCTCTTCCGGTCTTGAACGGGCTTAAACGTGCCCGCCCTTGGCCCGGGCTTCGCCCGCGCGTGTCCCGCGTTGCGCATCCAGGTGAAGATTTAAAGCACCTGGGGCAGGGCGGTGCAGGAAGGAGTGTCTATGCCCCTGAGCCTTCTGGGCTTGGTAGTCCGCCCTTCCAGGAGATAGCACCAGAGTCAGAACAAACGAGCGTTTCCCGCGGAGCGGGAAACACGAGAAGTGAAGTGGTGGGGAGTGCGGGTTCACCTCCGTATCGTAGCTCCCGTTTTCCGCTGCTGCAAAGCCTCCCGCTGCAAAGAGTGTCTAATTCAATCCTTCTCCCTTCATAAGAAACAGGGGATCTACTTGGAGGCATCAAAGAACGAGAGCCCCAGACTTCAGCAAACAATTCTTGAGTAAGCATCGTAATCCTTGCTCCAGAATCAACTAACAAATTTACAATTTTCCCACCAATATTAATGTCAATATACGGATCAACACATTCTTTATCAGTACCAGACAAGTCACCTACAACCACAACATTGTCTTTTAAATCTTGAATATCATTAAGATTAACATCATTACTCTCTGTAACAGACATATTCGCAACAGGAGAAGAAGACTGGTTAACTTCTGAAAAAACACGTTTTCCAGTTTGACAAATTTTGGCAAAATGCCCCATTCTGCCACAAATTCTACAGACAACGTTCTTCTCAGGACAAGGCCGACCAGATTTAAAATGTGAAAGATTCCCACAACGATAACAAATATTGCTATGTTTGAATTGTTTGTTATCAATACGTGCGGGAATGTTACTCTTAACATCTTTTGATCTAACAACACCAACTGACTCACTTGATACAACCTTTTAGTCAAGCTCGTTTACAGAAACTTTAGAAAGCTCTATGCTCTTAGCTGTGCGTATGGTTTCTTCAAGGGTCGGATTACCCATTGATAAGTTTTTGTTGAATATTTTTATCCAATAATTTACAGATATATTGATCACAAATCAATTGTTCATTGAATCCCTCAAACTGACAGTCTGCACTTAGCTTACATAAAGCCGTAATAAATGTTTCAACATCTTCACCAGATCTTTGCTCCCTTTTGAAGAATTTATGTCTAAGGACAACAATACTGGGTTGAATATCAAAACGAAGTTGTAACTTCTTAACAGCTTCATCATATTCATCAAGCTCAACTTCATTTTCTGCACGTACCAAATCTGGAAGATGTTTAAACACAGATCTAACCTCAAATCCTAGAGAATTGAGAAGAAGATATTTCCTTTGCTCTGCCCTGAAATGTAATGCACCTATTGCGCCAATATATGTCACAAATGCATCACACCAATTCCTCCATGGTATGGGTATGGGTGGATTACCAGGAGACTCCAGAAAAGGTGGTGGTGGAGATACAGACTGCATTTTTATATATTTAAAACAATGAAGAAACTAATGAACAGCAAGCAAAAGCAAAAATGCACACCAACATATATATGTGCTTGTAACTTCCGCCTGACACACAACGAATAAGTGTGCGTGTCACTGTGTCTCTGCACAACCTCTTTAAGTGTGCGTATCACCGTCACTTGACACACAAAGGAAGCAAACCTGATAGGTCTGTTGTTTTTGCACACCAACTATAAGTGTGCGTATCACTGTCACTTGACACGCAATAACAAGTGTGTGTGTCACTGTATCTCTGCACGACCTCTTTAAGTGTGCGTATCACTATTGCTCGACACGCCAGGCTATAAGTAAGCAGAGCAGTAGGAATATGCGTTACTGCATTCCAACACAATAGTTATGAGTGTGCGTATCACTGTCGTTTGACACGCAAAGCTTGACACACGATGCTTTAAAATATGTGCATCACTGCGATTCTACAATGTACATATGACACATTTATCCAAATGTGTGTCACTGTTTGACAAATACCACTCTTGAAGGCAGAATGTGTGTCACTGTTTGACAATTCCCACTCTTGAAGGCAGAAGAGTAGAGATAATTTTCAGTGTCTGATTTAAACTTCTCTTATTTCCCTTTTTAACTCAGTGTAAATTTGCAATCAAGAGTTACACCGTTACTGTTATGTTTTTTTTTTTTAAAGGCAGAATAAATTTTGTTCCACAAATTTCCTGAACGAGTCAAATATTGTACACACAGTAATATATTCAACACTGTCTGTGTGATAATAAAGTTATGTTTTAAAGGGAAAATAAAAAAAATGATAAAAACACTAGAATAGATAGGACCATTACAAATAGTTGTTATCATGCCCTTTGGTTTTCTTTGAGCGCAACTGTATGTAAAGTTGACATTCACCCCTCACAAAAGTCAACCCGCCCAATCCTTTTTTTAGTGTTAATTGTTTACGGAGGATGTGCTCTCATTTCTTAACATAGTTGCATGTTCTTACTCTGAACAATGTTGTGTGTTTGTACATGCCAAGACTGATGGTGTTATCTCCTAATAGTGAAAAAATTATTAAGCTCCATTGCATTCTTGTAGAGCATTTCCTTGTATTGAGGATCATCTACTGTGTCTTTTGGACTTGAGCATCCTCATACGTAGCCCCCCCGTCGTGCATAGCAAGCTGTGATTGACCTCCTCAAGTTTTTTCAGAATCACTTTTTTTATTTTAATTGTAATAGTTTCCAGATAGTCCAAATTCCAACTGCCTGTCCCCATTTTGTTATTTTGATACACCTGCCCACCACCCCTCTGTGTGTTGGGTACTTGATGCAAATAAAATAAAGTCATTCAGTAGGATAATTAGTTAACGTTTTAAAATAGCCAGTAAAAACTGTGTTTAAAATGAAAATGCCATCTTGTATTCTGAACCTTGGTTGAGTAAGAACGTGCTCACCCCCTCCTGTTCTGCCTGAGATTAGATTCTGCAACTGGTGCTCGTTTCATAAGATTTGAAGAGCACAACGCTTCCCTGTTGACACCAAAGCAATGCTCTTTCTTAAAATCTCTTTTAATGTTGTATTCTATTTCCCTCCTTTTCTTTGGTTACAAAGAAGATCTGTTGGAGAAGTACTGGCAGGTTCCAGAGAATGTAAGGGAATGGAGTGATCAACTGATGAAGTATGTGGCTGTCAGCCATACTTTCCAAGGTGGTCTGACTGAGTTTGATTAACGTGTTTTGCTCACTGCTTTTGCTTTGCACTTTTTTAAGGGAGCCCTTATCAAGCATGAATGCTATCTTAATCTGATCTTGTTGAGTTAAAAACCCAAACGGGTGCAGATTTAGGTCTGGCTTTACAATGAAGCTATCCTTGACCTGATGTGGTTAAAAAAAGGAACTTTCAGAAGTATTACAGAGAAGGACAATGGCTTCGACCATATTTTGGCTCACCTGTTTACAACTTTTTATTTGGCAAAAACTTTGTGCTTCCACAGAAAGTTTGCTTATCCTCCAAGTAGCTGTGATCAATGTGGCCTCTAATTATTTTCTTCTGTGTGCTGCAATGACAATTTGTGTACTCCAGCCGAGGCACTGTGCAAAGAAGACGTGCTACAACTCTGTTTGCAATTAAGCTCAGTGTGCAAGCTTCTACAACCATCGGTGCTTACCTCTTCTAATAAAAGTTTAAAAATAAAGGTAAAAGGTTGCATTTTGGTTCACATACTGATTCATATGCAAGTTACTCGCAGGATAGTGGATTTCCATTTGTGTGTGTATCACCATTATATCCCTCGCTTTTAAAGCCAGGTTTCCTAAACTATTTTGGCCATTTGCACGCAGCTTTTCCACCATGTCAGCTGGGCTCATGAATCACATATTCCGAACAGGCATGACTTACTGTTAAGTTTTATGCTCAACCCATTTCACTTTTCTCTGCTCCCTTTAGTGACTCATTATGATAGATAGTTTTTCCGTCTTTCCGTCTTTTCATGGATACTCTGGGTACAAGAAAACACTCAAGTGGCTTTACGTTAACTGTAGAGTCTCTGTGTTGTAATAGCAGACATGATCAATGTGAAAGTCTTGGTGCTGCCAGTCAACCTTGGGTTGCACCAACACAGAGCTGTTTGGAGAGCTGTTATTGTTTGAACAGGTGGTGCTTAAATGGGGTTTAGCCTGCATTGGTAAGTTTGGACTTAGGGTTCCTAGCACTATACTGTTCTTCTGATATATAGGTTAGTAGCATGTGTGGCTGTTGATACAAATGTGTCAAAAACAAAGAAGGGAGGTAGAGCGAAACGACTGGATTCTTGCTCCACTGGGATACTTAGATAAACACAGAGAATCCAACCAAGAATGGGAGGGGAGGGGAGTGTTATCAACGTGTGTTGAAGCACTCAGTGTTTTGAAAAATACCCCTCACACACCAAAAGGCCCCTTGGTGTCATGCTTCATCATCGGGGTCTTCGCACCCCTCTATCGGGATGCGGCGTGCTGCGACCTACGACTACGCGGGAGCACTAATAGTAAAGACTATGTGTGGTGTTGGTGTGTGGGGTGTCTTAGGTTAAGTGAGTGGTGGGATGTGGTGAAAAAATTAAAAAATACCTGGCGCATGAGTTTGAGGAAAAATTTATTCTGAACTCTGGCTGGTATTATTAAAAGAAGTGCAAAGTGAGGTCAGGGCTGTTATATTAGGGAACAGGACCTCTGGTGTGCGTTGTCGACATGTTTCGGAGCCAAGCTCCTTCTTCAGGACGGGGGCACAACCTCCCCACCTTACTCACGTTTTTCTAAAATTAAAAAGTGTATTATACAGAAAAGTGACGAAAATATAGGCTAAGTGTGCCTACAGCGGTCTGCTACAAGTACAATGACTTTTGAAGCTTGCTTTTTTGCCTCATGAGCATAGAGAACGTCTGGGGTGTTGCTATTTTTGCAATGATTACAGGACGCTATGGACACCGTCTACCCCCACACGCTGCTCCGAGTCACAAGAAAAGTCCTGACTCTTCCCTTGGTCCACAATTCACCAGCACACAGGCTCCACCTCAGATTGTTTTCTTCTGCCATTGGGCTCCAATATTCAGGAATGCTGCTCTGAGCTAGATGCGTTAATTCGGTTTCCTTCTGTGTTCAGTAGCCTCCCATTTTAATCCCTGTGAGGAAAACAAAACATTGCACCAATAACGTATGCTCATCCTGCCGAGGCACTAGTTTTTCAAGTCATCTCCAAGGCTCCTTCTATAAAGCACATAGAGCAGTGATATGGAGCTGAGTTCCTTGCACTTCTGCCCGAGGTATAACTCTACATTCTTGTGGAGTGACCACCACAAGGTGTTTAACCTCTTCCTCTCCTCGAAATGCATCACAGCATCCTGCGTAGCCTGCCTCATCTTCCTTTTCAAGAACACTCTGAGGTATTGGAGAGAAGGTGGTCATAATACAAGATGCAGAGCCAATCTATGTCAGAGATGGCTAACATTTTTGGTGCCGAAGATGTGTAGGGCACCGATGAAAAAGAGAACAGCCCTTCGGTGGTTCCAGCTGGTCACAAAGGAAAAGACCAGAGCCCATGTTCTGAGGGCTCTGACTTTGAGCAAGAGGTAGAAATGCTGGAGCTGCTGGCGCAGCACAAGCCATCTGCATGGCCGTAGACTAAATCAATATTGCATGCATCTACTGCTTTTTAGTTCAAATCTGTTTTTATTTTAAACACAGCGTTAAGCCTACAACCTCGTGTCGAGGCCGGCCGCGTATGGGATAGCTCTTGTGGGTCTGCGCCCGCTTGGGCGAAAGAGGAACTTTAACACAGCGCCTTGCCTACAACCCTCCAGGGAGGGCCGGCCGCGTGGCTTAGGGACGAGTTTCGCGGGGGCTTGTCGCAAGCGAGCGTATATCCGCTTTGCAATGAGGGTATATGGTGGGCAACCAGCCCAACCTTCTCAAACAGCCCAACAGGGCACAACTATCTCATAGAGAGACGAAGGCCAGAGTGGCAAGTAGGAAAAAAGAAAGTAGGTGAGTCAAGGGGGCCTGAGAGTAGGCAAAGAAAGGGAGAGAGGGTGGTGGGTACGCGCGGCATGCCAGGGTGTAGGGCATAGGGGGGCGCGCGTGACGGCAGCAGCATCTATAGTGTGTATGGCATTCAAGGGTCTAGCCTGGCAGGGTCTGGAGGGACGATTGCGTCCTCGAAGAGGTGTAGAGCGCGGAGTCTAGGGGGCATGTGGCGCGCATATTCTGTGGAGCAGAGGTGCCGCACTAAGGGCTCCCTAACCGCTTTGAAGCGCGTGTCCCGCGCCTGCAACCGTGCCGTGAGTAGTTCCATTGCTAGGACCTGCCAAAGGCGCACAAACCAGGAAGCTATGGGCGGCGCCTCCGTTCACTTCCAGTATAGGGCGACGAGTTGTTTAGCTGTACCCAGCATTTGGAGCGCAAGGATCCAGTCGCTGCGGGTGAGTGCCTTGAGTGTGGTAGGTCGAATGCCAAGTAGAACCGTGCTCACGGCCTCAGGCAGGGGGAAACCCAGTACCCCTTTTGATGTGGCTGAGCACCTCCTTCCAGAAAACAGCCAGGGTCGGACACGTCCACCATATATGCACAAAGTCACCAGTCGCAGAGACACATCTCCAGCACATCGGCAAGGCATTGGGGAACATCTTGCTAAGGCGCAGTGGGGTGTAGTACCATTGGGTGAGCAGTTTGTAGGCGTTTTCCCTCTGCGGGACACTGCGGTATATCTTGGGTATATCTCGCCATAACCTGTTCCATTGGGAGGGGTCAATGTCTGTGGCTGCCGCTAATTGCCATTGCCTCTGGTAGGGGTGTGCGGGCGGCGATGCAGGGTGCTGCAGTATGTAGTATATTTGCGAGATTAGCCTCTTCAGCCCCCCAAGGGAACGCGCTAACCTCTCAAAGGGCGTGTAGGCCCGAGTGGCCGCTTGGTACATGTCGTCCCCCGCGGACCAGTGGCGTAGCTGAGCGTGCTGTAAGCCAGCCGTCAGCGGTACCCTAAATTCCTCCCTGCAGTCCTTCCAAGTTTTGGGAGAGCCCCCGAGGAAAAGGTCTCCGACGACTCTGCAGTCCCCTTGCGTCCAATGTTCGAACGCCCGAGACCGGTAGGCCGTGGGGAACTGCGGGTTCCTCGCTATCGGGGTGTGCGGGGATGGGAAGGTAGTGAGACCCCTAGACACAGCTACACTATCCCAGATATCCAAGACCGTTTTTGTGGGGACTGCCATGTACGCACTTCTGGAGCGTGCCGTCCGCGGAAGCCAGGGTAGGTCCCATATGGTACGTCCTGTGACCGCCCGATCCATATGGAACCAATGTTTGTCGCTTTCGCGTGCGCCCCACTCCACCACGAAGCGGAGGTGCGCTACCCAGTAGTAGTGCACCAAATTGGGGCATGCCAGGCCGCCTCTATCTCGTGGCTCCATAAAGACCTTCTGCGGGAACCGGGGGCGCTTCCCGCCCCAGATGAAGGACGTGATTTCGCGCTGAAGGCTTCGAATGCAGTGGAGCGGAATAGGGGTGGGCATTGGAATACGTATAGAATTCTAGGGAGGATCGACCTTTTAACCGCGTTAAGGCGCCCCAGCCATGAGAGCATCAGAGGCTTGCACTTCCGAAGGTCCTCTAGCACTGCTTTGCGGCACTCCGTCCAGTTTACCGAGGACCAGGAGTCCAAGTGGGATGTCAGGGTGAGGCCCAAGTACTTGATGTGACTCTCTGCCCATTGGTAGGGCACAGCCTTCCTCAGGGTTGGGATTTCCTCCGCAGGTATAGTGAGGTTGAGCGCCCAAGATTTAGTGTGATTTATTTTAAGACCCGACGCCTGCTCATATAGACAGAGCACCTCGTGGACCGCTGCTAAGGACTCACAAGGGCGCGTGAGGGTGAGGATCAGGTCATCAGCAAATAGGGCCACCTTATTGTCTCTCCCCCCGTGGGCTATGCCATGTAGTCTAGGGTTGCGCCTTATCATTGCCGCAAGTGGTTCCACCGCGAGGGCGAACAGGAGCGGCGAGAGTGGGCACCCCTGTCTCGTGGCTCTGTGTATCGTTAGCGGCGGTGTTAGTTGGCCATTTACTCTGATTCTGGCTTGTGGCCCTAGGTATGGGGCCATGATACTCGCTATCATTTTGGGACCTAGACCGAGCTTCTGGAGTACCTCTTTCAGGAAGGCCCAGTCCACCCGATCAAAGGCCTTCTCCGCGACAAGCGAGAGAATACAAGCCGGGATGTCCCAATGCCTCACCTTGCCTACGAGATGCGCCAGTCTGCGTACAATGTCAGCTCCCTGCCGGTCCCGGATGAACCCCACCTGGTCCGGGTTCACCAACCCTGGCATGTATGGGTCGAGTCGTTTAGCCAGTATCTTGGTATAGATCTTGAGGTCGGTGTTCAGGAGGGCGATAGGGCATTACAAGGCACATAGCGCAGGATCCTTCCCTGGCTTCGGTATCAATGCAATCTCCGCCATTCCCATATCAGGGGACGGGCCAGATGCGTCCGAAAAAGAGTGGTACAGCCTCAGTAGGTAGGGAGGAAGTTGAGTCTGAAAGAGTCGGTAAAAGGTCAGTGGCAAGCCATCTGGCCCAGGAGTTTTCCCCGTGGGGAGATCTTTAATAGCCGCAGAGACCTCATCCTCCAGTATGGGCTCTACCAGCTCTGTCGCGCATGCCGGCGGTAGCGGAGCCCCCTCGTAGTCAGCGAGTACGGCCGCTCGCGCTTCCACTGATGTAGGTTCCCCCGCGTACAGGGAGGTATAGTAGGCCACAAAGGCGTCCTGTTTGTCTCTTTCCGTGACTGCTCTAGAGCCGTCCTGACGTTGAATATTAGCAATATGGGCTCTGGCTGCTCTCGCCCTCAGCCTTCCTGCGAGCATGCGCCCCACCTTATCTCCCCCCCTCATAGTATTTTTGTTTTAATGCTAGTAGGGACTGTTCCGCCTTGTTGGTGCGCAGGAGTCGGAGCTGTCCCCTAAGGTTAGCTAACGTTCTCCTGGACGCCAGGGAGGGCCGGTCTCTGTCCTGCGCCTCCACCTGTTTGATCTCACCCGCTAGGTCAGTCTCCAGCTTATAGGCCGCCCGTCTCCTCGCTATCGCCAGGGAGGTAATGTGACCCCGTATGGTGGCCTTAAAGGCATCCCACACTACCGGGAACGACGTTTCCGAGATGTCGTTAATGGTGAAGTACGAGTCTATGGCTTCCCGGATGCTGTTAACATCCTCCGGGTCCCGAAGGACGCTCGGTGGGAGGGTCCATCGTCGCTCCCGGGGGGTGTGCGCCAACGGATCCTGTAGTATTAGTTCCACATGTGCATGGTCCGAGAGCGAGATATCCGAGATGGCAACCTTCAGCGTGTCCCGGGTCAGGTCAAGAGAGGTAAAGATGTGATCGATACGCGAGTAGGTGCGGTGGGAGTGCGAGTAAAAATTGTAGTCACGGACTCCTGGATTATGGTAACGCCACGCATCGACGAGTCCCAGGTCTGTAATTTGCGCCCTTAGCGTGGATGACATTGCGCCCGCACCGCAAAACTCAGTCTCCCCTCGGTCTATTTCTGGGTCCCACACTAGATTAAAATCCCCGCCCAAGATTGTACGCGGTTCGCCGGCCTTGAGTTGCTCCCGCAGGAGCGACTGGAGATATTTATCTTGCGACTGGTTGGGTGCATATACATTGCCTAAAGTGAACTGTACCCCTCCCACCTGTACCGCAGCTCGAAGGAAGCATCCATCACCACTCTTGTAGGGTTTGGTGGATCCCCGCCTAATGCCAGCTCTACACAGGATTACCACCCCTGCCGTTTTAGTGTCAGCCGATGCCCAGAATTGTGTGGGGTATCTGGGGTGTGCCATGCGTCTAGTGTCCCCCCGCAGAAGGTGAGTCTCCTGAAGGAAGATGATGTCAGGGGAATGATGTAGAAGGTAGCGCCATACCTGATTCCGCTTATTAGGGGAGTTAAGCCCTTTGACATTGAGCGTCAGGACCTTTAGGGGTTTGGGAACATTTACCGCCATGGCGCTAAGGGGGTAAGAGCCGCCTCTTCGCCCATCACCCTCCACCCTGCGGAGTGAAGGGATTTAACCACCCCCACCCAAATCTGTCGCGCAGATACCTGCAAAAGTCTCCAGACCACCATACTACAGAGAGGGAGAAGTACCCAAGGACAGGGGAAGCTCAGGGGAGAAGTAGGAAAAGCAGAGCGAGCAGGAAAATGGAAAGTACATAAAAGGTATACAACCACAACAGGCCAACAGGGCCAGAGCATAATGTCCCAGGTTCCGGGCATCCTCTCCCCGAGGGTTCGGATGATCTCAGGAATGTCACTTCCTATGGGACAAAGTGGGGGGTGTTCTACTGAGGAGATGGGTCTCGGTTGCCCCGAGGCCCGTCTGCCCCGCTGCCCAGGGCGGGTTCGGGGGTAGGTATCTCAAGCACATCGCAGAGGTAGGTGGGTCATGCCAGTCGGCTCAGAGGCGTCGGGCACCCGCAATGAGGAGTTAGTTCCCGAACAGAGAGGCCGCAGGCTCACGATCGCTGTCAAGGGAATAGGCGTACTCTATGATGTCCTGCTTGACCTGGAGCGCAGGGTAGGCCGCAACCGGAGAGGCACAGAGTCAACGGTCTCCGCCAAGGCGTACGGCCCCCCAGAGGCCGCAGGCAATCAGGAGTCCTTGCCCGCTGTGTCACTGGGTATAGGTCCGCGGGGTTGCCGTCCACGGTCACCTTCAGGGGAGCGAGTTCACTCCATGGCGTCCATCTCGGTCGCGGACGTAGAGGACTTCAATCAGGGATTGCGGCGGTGTTCTCCTCGCAGGTCGCTGACCGCCCAGGGCCGGGAGCCATTCTGCTGCACGTCACGGAGTGGGAGGCTTCGAGGTGTGTCCCTCGCGATCGCCTTCGAGGGAGCGGATGTGCTCTATGATGTCCTGCTTGGCCTGAGATGTGGAGCAGTCATCCACCGGGGGGGTTCAGCGACGCCGATTTACCGTGGTCCAGTCCGGTCGTGCCGGGAGTCTCTCCTGGCGCTTGGGGCGGGAGGGGCTGTGCTCCGGGGAGTCCGAGAGTCGAAGCAATGTTGCCTCCTCGCAACAAGAGCGGATGACTCTGCGCTTGTCTTCCCAGCGAAAGATGAGGGCAAAGGGTGTCCCCACTGGTAGGGAATGTCAAGAGCCCGCAGCTTCTCCGTCACCAGGCGAAAGACCTTCCGTCTGTGCAGCGTGTTAGGGGCCAGGTCTTGGAAGATTTGAATCTTGTGCCCTCCGTAGCGTAGGTCCGGCTTGTCCCTCGCCGCTTTCAATATGGCCTCCTTCTCCGCGAAGTAGTGCACTCGGGTTAGAATGTCCGGGAGGAGGCCCGACCTGCCTCCCGCCCCGAACACCCGATGAGCACGGTCCAAGAGCGGAGGGGGGGCTTCTTCGTTGCCCCACACCTCGTGTAGGAGTTGGGCCACATAGGCCATGGCGTCTGTCCCTTCCTCCCCGAGTGGCACGCCCCGTATGCGGAGGTTGTTGCAGCGCCCCCTATTTTCAAGGTCCTCCTGCTTGACCTGGAGCTCGATGTTTTGTTCCTCCAGGGTCGCCACTCGCTGCCATAGTTGCTCCAGATCTTCTGTGCGTGTATCAACAATCTTCTCGAGTCCATCAACCCTGTCTCCCAGCTCTGTCACCTCCTTACGCAGCTCTTTGACGCACGAGTGCACTTCCGATCTCAGGGACCCGATCTCCGATTTCAGGTCTGCCATGAAAGAGGACATGAAGGCTTGGGTCACTGGGAGGGAGTCCGCAGCAGGCGGCGGCACTTCTTCAGTTAGCGCTGACGCCCCCGCTTTGCCCCACATGGCAACTACCGACGTGCCTTTAGTCGCCGCCGCCGGGTCCGTCCTGCCCCCCCTGCCGCGGGTCATCGTCGATCCGGAACGCAAAGTCCAGCCACCCGGTGCGTCTCTAGTCGCCGTGGGCGTGATTCCTCCGTGTCGCTGCAGCAGTGTGGGGGGATTAGCAGTACTCCACCGAAGGCCCTCTCTCCTCCCAGGCACCTCCTCGCTTACAGATCCGCTCCGTCCGGCAAGAGGCATTCAGGCCCGGGCCTTCAGGAGTCCCCAAGGAGTCACCAGTGCGCGAGGGGTCTGTTACGATGGTCAGCCCTCTTCTTAGTGCCCAGGACGCTGCGCCGCTCCTCCCCGCAGTGTGTGGCGGCTCCCCTCGAGGGCAGCTGAAGCGCACCCCTGCCCCCTCTCCACTATCGTTCCGCGTCTCAGGGGGCAAGGGGGGCCACGCGCAAGTCACCCTGGGGTACCAAGGCAGTTGAAGGGGTACTCACGCGACTCTGGTAACTTCTCCCCCCTGCTCCGGAGCAGCCAGCCAGGCTGTGGGGTGTAAACACCAGCAGGTGCAGCAGTGATCCCAGTCCGCCGACTATGATGCACCCCCAAGTAGTCGGGCCACACACCGCCTGCAGCACTGTCGAGTAGCCAGGCCCAGTCCGACCCACCGGTGGGGGGAGAAGCGCTCAAGCCGCCCCCGCAGCCTCCCGGGCAGTGTCGTCAGCTCCAACGTCCGTTCTGGGGTTGGGGGGGAGTGCTGCAGGTCCAGCGTGGGATCGCTTGCTAGGACAGCAGGGTTGGGTCACGGTGTAGTGCCCAGGCCAGTGTGCACCTCGCCAGGCAGGGCCCCGTCTCTCCCCGCCAGGTTAACAGCAGCAGCAGGCAGGGCCAACTCTCCTGCACCCGGTTCCACTCAAGCGGGCAGCCAATTCCCACCTCGGTCCCCGATGGCAGCAGGGCGGGCACCCCGGGTGAAGGCGCCGGGCGAGGAAGGCAAGATGGCGGACAAGGCCCCGGTCTCTCCGCAGGCAACCGACTCCTCAGTCCCCCGGGCAGCGCCCCCCCCGCCTGGAAGCAGAAGTACAGTGACCTCAGGCCCAAGGCAGCCCGAGGATGGGACAGGGACCCGCTGTGGCTCTGGAGTCGGGGTCCGGTCCTCTCAACCCCAATGGCAGCGCGGTTTGGGGGGGCCTACTCCCCAGCGCCCGACTCCGCTTTAGCAGGCGGACACCACCCGCCAGGGCCCGTAGTGCCCTGCTAGGTCTCACTGCAGCTCGGGAGGGCAGGCACCCGGGCGGAAGGCGTCCGGCAGGGGAGGCAAGATGGCGGACAGTACCTTAAATGAACCCAGACGCGGCTCTAGAGTCCAGGGCACAGCCGTCGGCAGACAGGTGGCGGGCACAGCGGAGACAGCTCACCATGTCTTCCCTGCGATCGCTCGTGGTCCCGCAGCAGGGCTTCGCAGCAGCAGGCCAGCCGGCGGTCTCCCCGCGCCAGTTGCGGCCTCACACCTCCACCAAAGCCGGGGTCTCACGTAATGTCCGCAGCCGGGCGCCCGCAACGCCCCTGCCTGGGGGTCGCCTCGACGTCGGCTGCCTCCTCCCCTCCGGTCTCTGGTCCCCCGACGCGTAGTCGGCAGTTGAAGAATCCGCCGCAGGAGACCGCCTGCGCCTCCGGTCGCTGCTTCAGCTCAGGGAGATGTCCGCTAGGGAAACGCGGTCAGGGTGCCAGCCGCCGGGTGGAAGTAGCAGCTGGGGTTCCCCAGAAAGCCCCCCGAATTCCGCTTATGATGGCTAATTGAGGCAGCGGGGTGACGGAGCTCGCTCGAGATGCGCCCGTTCACATCGCCGCCTTGGCCACGCCCCTCCATCTACTGCTTTTTAAGGTTAGTCTCCAGCCCCTAAGCTTACATTGACTGAGGCAGAGTCTCAGTCAATGTCTCTGACATCTGACATCGTGCCCTTAAAAAACTTAAACATGCTGAACCCCATACCTCCAGCTGGAGCATCAAGGACATGAGAGGTTGGGTTGGCGCCTAGCAAAGCCTCACCCAAGGCCACCAAACCACATTCAATTTTGACACTCATTTGGCACTGAGGCACCGAAAAGCCGTACTTTGTGACAAAATCAACTCCTCGTTGGCCCCATAAAGCTGAGAGGCCGCACTCCGAGCCAAAGTCGGTATCAAAAGGCCTTCCACAACCAACATTGTGGAACCACCTTCTGGCTCCATGGGTTTGGAGGGACCTCCCACTGGATTTCTGCTGGCAGGTTGCCATCTGTACCAGTCGAGCCCCTTGGTTCATTTTCTGATCCAGAGCGGGGCAGGCTACAAGACATCGAGGTGCAGACCCTATCGTCATACCCATATGGAGACTGGATAGGCATTGTTCAAAGCCAACTCAGGCGCAAACCATGCCCTGCGAGTTGGAGCCAGCACCTTTTTTCTTCAATAGGCCTGGAAAAGATGTTGAGAGTGATCTCAAGACCCTTATGATTACCATTAGATCCTTGGTGAGCCCGAGGACAACTGGTAGGAGAGACTGGTAGATGCCATTGGTTTTGACACCTTACCAGACACTGGCTTGGTCAATCCTCCCACTGCAGCTTCGGAGGAAGGGGCCTCTTTTGCATTGGTAGCATAGAGGGCAGTTGGCTTAAATCGTGGACCTTCAGCTGCTCTCTTCAGGAGTCAAGACAAATGTTTTGACAGAGGTGGTTCAGCTGGGAGTTGTCCCCCATGAACCTCTTCTCCCATTTAATGAAGCCCTTACGGACTTCCCTGCTAGGGGCCCTGTCTGAGTCTTGCACAGGAGCTCATGTGCATAAGACGATTGCCCGGCGCCATTGCCCTGCTCCTGGGGATCCTGGTTTCCTCATCTAGCATTCTACCCCAGAGAGCTTGGTGGTCCAAGCCTCCACCTCAAAAGTCAACCCTGGTGTGTTCCCTACAACTCCACTAATTAGGAAATCCAAAAGGCTGGATATCTTTAGCAAGAGGATTTTCTGTTCCGCAAGCCTAGCACTGCGGTCAGTGAGCACTGCATGCCTTTTTTGCTGATACATGATACAGCTTGGGATTCGGTTGCACATGTGCTGCCCTTTTTCTTGAAGGAAACCTGAACCATACTGTTACATGCAATTACAGACAGCTGAGATGCAGAAAAGTTCACTACTCACAGCTTGCTTGACAAGACTTGACTCGCTAGGCAGAGCAACTGCATTGTTGATGGCATTAAGAAGCCACGCCTGGTTGAGAACCACTGGCTTTTTGGGGGATGTCCAAGCGTCTCTAATGGATATGCCCTTCGATGTTGTCTTTGGTGAAAAGGCAAGCTCAGTGCTAGAGCACTCGAAGAACAGCTTAGCTACTGCCAAGTCCTAGAGCCTCTCCATGGCTGCCAGCCAAACCCCATTCTGTTTTCCACCCCTTCCTTGCGTAAGATTGGGCTACCAACTGCGAACCTTTCCCGTCCAGCCACCAATGCCATCAGGCTTTTCAGCATTTTTTTTTTTAAATCTACTTTTGATTAATGTTAATGTTGATCAGTAATACAGCACAGGTCATAGTAACTTTCCATTTAAAAAAAGAGACAATTCAAAACATAGCAATGACACCCATGACAACGGCATTATGAGACACAGTTTCTTATAAGTCTGTTTTTATTTTTGTCCCTTCCTGCTAGTTCAATAGATGGGGAGATACAGATCTCTCCTCTGAATGAGTTCCATTTTCCAATTTTTTTTGTCCCACTTTTTGAGGCAGCCTCTACTTTTGAAGTCCTCCTTCTCTGCAATCATGCATTTGCCCATTTTGTTCGCCTAGCCCCCGGTTGCTGGAGGGTTATCAACCCATCATCATTTAGCTATATTACGTTTGGCCAATGTGGACCGCAGTGTGGCCCATTGGTGTTCTATACTGGTGAGATCTGTGGCATCCCATACATTGAGGAGTCCCAGTTTGGGTGTTAGTGTGATTTCTTTCCCCATTGCGTTTTTCATTTGTCTTGTGATCTTTTCCCAAAATGGTGATATACTGGAGCAGCTCCATAGCACATGATGGAATGGTGCTTCCTTCGTGCAGTGCTGGAGACAACGTGCCTTTTCCCAGTGCCCTAGTTTGGTTAGCGTGGGCCCAGTTAGGTACGTTCTATGTAAAATTTTGAGCTGAAACAGACGAAGTCTGAGTGGTATTGCGTCCTAATGGGGGGGACATTAATGCCGTTTGCCATTCATCATCTTTGAGCAGCCCAATGGCTTCCTGCCAGTGATCACAGAGTCTTGTGAGTGGGTCGGGTAGATTATTACACAGTTTTTGATATGTCCGGGATATAGCTTTCTTGGTCATGGGTTTGGACAAAAGTCTATCCTCTTGTGGGGATGCTTCCGGTACCTCCCCTTGTGCAGGGATGTTCACGATGAGTGCATGCCGGGTATGCGTATATCGAAACACTTCCTGTTCGGCGCGATTGTATTCCATTTTCAGGTCTGAGAAACGAAGAATTGTCCCTTTTTCCCACAGATCACTAGCGGTGGAAATTTTGGATGGTATCCCATTCATCGAATTCCGGCTTAGTGCTCAGCATATCCAGTCATTGTGCTGACCATAGTGGGGTAGCTTGGGTTATAGTTTCGTACCATTTGAGTGTTTTGTATTCCTGGTGCCAAAGATCAACAGTTAGGGCCGTGGGGTTTGTGTAACGTTTTTTGTTTCGGTTTAGAGCATAGGGCCCCATTATGTCCTTTCTTCCCCATTTGAAGTCTATACAAGTGAAGTGCAGGTTCTGTTCGGGGGGGGGGTTCTCCCACGAAAAGCAGGCTAAAAGGAGCACGAGAAACTGCCACCTGGTACTCGGAGAAGCTCAGGGAGCTAAAACGACAATGCAGAAAATTGGAAAGGAAGTGGCGCTTGGGGTACGCGACCACAGCAAAAGATAGGTATAGGGAAGCCATTAGGGCGTACTAATATGAAATCAACTTAGCTCAAACTAACTACTATAAAGAAAAAATTATGGCAGCTCGATCCAAACCAAAAGAAATATACCTAGTAGTCAAAAGTCTTTCTAAAACCTCCCCTCCCACGGCTCCTACCGACAACCCTATAGCCCGATGCAACAAGTTGGCTGAATTCTTTTTTCAAAAAGTCAATAAAATATACTTATCCTTCGCAGCCCCCATCTCAGAGACTATTACTGCCACACCACCACCCCCAAGCGATACAGAACATCCTCCGCGAGCTTCCATGAATTAATTTTCACCATTAGATCTGGAATCACTCAAATCCCTTGCACATCAAATAAAATCAGGCTCCCCCCTCGACCCAGTGCCCCTTCAGATGGTGAACATGGCTAGCCAAGTCATTCTCCCCACCCTCATGGACCAACTTAATAGCTCCATGCAAACAGGAGTGGTTCCTCCCTCCTGGAAACAGGCAATGGTGAGAGCACTGCTTAAGAAACCCAACCTCAACCCTATGGACCCCAACAATTTCCTTCCAATATCCCTGTTGCCTTGGGCAAGTAAAATTCTAGAGAAGCACATTAATCTCCACCTCACCAACTTCCTCGAGGAGAATTCTCTACTGGACTCCACCCAAACAGGATTCCGTCCAAAACACGGCACAGAAACTGCTCTTCTGGCCGTGACGGAGGAATCCAGGAGGATCTTGGATCAAGGGGGGTCAGTGGCAGTGATCCTCCTTGATCTAAGCGCCGCGTTTGATACGGTGTGCCACAAAACCCTGCTGTCTCGTCTAGTCGATCTGGGAATCGCAGGAAACGCTCTTGACTGGTTGGGTTCCTTTTTGAGCGGAAGGACCTTCAGGTCTTTGATGGCGACTCCTGCTCCACTAGCAGACCTTTAAACTGCGGGGTACCCCAAGGCTCCTCCCTAAGCCCCACGCTGTTCAATGTGTACATGAGGCCGCTGGCTGAGGTCGTCCGACAATACGGTATCAAGATCATCTTGTATGCGGACGACACTCAGCTGGTGGTCTCTCTGGCACAGAAGAACAGCAGGCTCCCCCAAAGCAACCTAGCAGCATGCATGGAGGACGTCAGGAGATGGATGACAGCATCCTCATTAAAACTCAATGGCGATAAGACCAAGATAATGCTCCTTGGCCCCCTATTCTCAGTTCTATGGACCAGCTATGGCCCCCCAGTTTGGGTCCTCCCCCATCCCCGAAGGAGGACATTAAAAGTCTGGGAGTGTGGCTGGACAAAACCCTCACCTTCAATACGCAGGCAACTAAAACAGCAGCAACTTGCTTCGGGATCATCCGAATGCTGAGAAAAATCCTGCCTATTCTGCCCCTAGAAGCTAAACAGGTTGTTATTCAGGGCCTCATTCAATCTCGGCTCGATTTCAACAATGCCCTTTACCTGGGAGCCCCTGACTACGTGCTACAGAAACTTCAGCGCACACAGAATTGTGCAGCTCGCACGCTACTCAAAATCCCACGCAGAGAATCAGCTAAGCCAGGGATCAGGTCACTGCACTGGCTCCCGGTCAGGGATAGAATAAAATTTAAGACTCTGTGCATATCGCACCAAGCCTTCCACAGAGCCAGACCTGAGATTAACCACACTCTTCTCACTCCCTACTGTCCCGGTAAGTCACTTCGCTCAGAGAACGCATTCCTTGCTGCAGTTCCCAGAGTGAAAAGGTCCAGAGCAGGAGGCAGGTCCTTCACACTCAACGCTGCCAAATTATGGAACTCCCTTCCCCTTTCACTTAGGTCCAACCCTATCCTTTCATCCTTCCGTAAAGAGCTAATAACACATCTTTTCAGAAATTAGCTCCCCACCTGGATCTCTCCCCTCTCCCCTCAAAGTTCTGTTACCTTTACTTAGCGCTTGGACGCCCTTGGGCAGCAGCCGCGCTCTACAAAACTCCTTCATTTCATTTCACAGTACACCCACTGATTAATAACAACTAGTTGGGCTGCCCAATAATAGAGTATACGTGGTGTTTTGCCGTGCCAGAGTAGTGTTTTGAGTTCACTGTCTATATTTTTAAAGTAGGCTTCAGGAACCTTGACGGGCTGTTTTGTAGGGTATATAGAAAACGTAGCAGTGCCAGAATTTTAAACAGTGCCGCACGTCCTAGCAGAGATAGATGCAATCTGATTAGGGGATTAAATATATATATATATATATATATATATATATATATATATATATGTATATATATATATATATATATATATATATATATATATATATATATATATATATATATATATGTATATGTATATATATATTACCTACTGGCGGTCGCCAGTAGGTATATATAGTTAGGATTTTTTCTCTATGGGTTTTTTGAAAATTCTATGTCTAATAACTTTGGCGTTTGTGGACGGAATTGGCTGAAATTTTCAGGAAAATGGCACATTTTGTTTCTGAGCAGCCCTTGAAAATTTGGGGGGGGTTCGTCCAGTGGGGGCCGAGAAAAAAGGGGGGTCCCAAAACGTGTTTTTAACATTGAGTTTTCCATAGGGCGGTTGGCCTCACTTTTAGCCCGAACGGCTGAATGGATTTGCACGAAACTTGGCAAAATTGTAGGGACTGGTAGCCCGATGTGCCTTTTGTAGGTCTCAATATATGTGCTCCAGTGGATTTTGAGAAATTAACGTTTTAAAAAAGATATATATCTGTAACAGCGGACCGGTTAGCGCTCTGGTTCGCGGACTTTTCGCGCAACGGAGCTTTGTGAAGCGAAGCTGATTGGTTCTCCGGCGTCTGTCAACATTCCAAACAGTCCGTAGCGGCCGCCATCTTGTCTCTCGGTAGGATCGAGAGACAAGAGGAGGTCAAAACAAAGGGGGAAATAACTATAAGGGGGCATAGTAGATCCTCGCTGACCCCCTAGGTTTGATGTGGAGGTTTTAAAAGGGCCCCGCGGGGCAAAAAAAAAAAATAAAAATAATAATTGAACGGCTGAATGGATTTGCACGAAACTTGGCAAAATATTAGGGACTGGTAGCCCGATGTGCCTTTGCTAGGTCTCAATATATGTGCTCCAGTGGATTTTGAGAAATTAACGTTCAAAAAAAGATATATATCTGTAACAGCGCTCCGCTTCGCGTAACGGAGGTTTGCGAAGCTGATTGGTCATTCTGTCACTGGGCTATAGTTGGGCTACATCTGGCTGATATTTGGGCTACATTTGTTTTTTTGTGTGTCTGGCGGCCATCTTTGGGCTACATTGGGCTACATTGGGCTTCATTGGGCTACATTCGGCTAATTAGCAAATAGCTCATCGCAAACTAGGAATGGTAAAGAATCGCTATTTATTCCTTAAACTTCGCTATTTAGGAAATGCAAATAACTTTGATGATACATATGGCGGTTCATCTCTAACAAGATAAGAAGCATAGGGATAGATTTATGATGACTGGCGCATCACCAGGGATGTGTTAGTCATTCTGTGCCGCTGTTCCGTCACCTATGGTGTGCTGCATTTACAATGCGGCGCATCACGGGGCAAAAACAGCACAGATGCGTGATGTATCTGTGCCGTAAAGGTGGCGCATTGCTGGAGTTGTATCGCAAGTGTGATGAAGGTCCAGCAAGGGTCGGGGGTGCCCCTGTCGCAGGGTTTCTGTTCTCACACAGAACTGTGGACAGAGGATTGGAACCTCGGCGAATTAGGGTGTCCCAAAACTCACGTTAGTAATCAAAAACTATTTAGCAAGCTAGGTACAGTGTCACATTGGATATAACAAACTCTCAATGTTTAGACAATCCAGAATATGAACTTATAGTACCTCAGGATACGTGGAACTCATGAACAGTCGGTCGTTATATATTTCTTAGAAACCAGAACATGGAGTTAAGAAGAACACATGTGTATTTGAAATGTTTATTTACTAATGCCGTCTTCTCAGGCGTAGTACCTTAGATAATAAAAGTACACATATTATCAGTAGCAAAATTACCAGCATAGTTACTAGTACATAAAAAGTGAATGGTGATAGTATGTTAACATGCTGTAAATGAATAAGAGTTAGCAACACTTATAAGCAGCCGCGGGCCGTGGAGGGAGTTACGGTGAGGCAGGGAGGCGGGGAGGGGGAGAAGCAGGGTGGAGAATACAAGTACACATATTATCAGTAGCAAAATTACCAGCATAGTTACTAGTACATAAAAAGCGAATGGTGACAGTATGTTAACATGCTGTAAATGAATAAGAGTTAGCAACACTTATAAGCAGCCGCGGGCCGTGGAGGGAGTTACGGTGGGGCAGGGAGGCGGGGAGGGGGAGGGGCAAGGTAGAGAGGGCTCCACCCTGCTTCTCCCCCTCCCCGCCTCCCTGCCTCACCGTAACTCCCTCCACGGCCCGCGGCTGCTTATATCTCACCCTCCCTAATACACATATTATATTATTTGCTAAGAAGGTCTCTTTGTGTTGGTTTAGGGCGTGCCCATACTTTAGTGTCTTAGATTTGAAGGAATCACATCAGCATACACCAGCTCTCTCTTCATGTGAACCGCATCAACTGTTGTGTATGTGTGTTCGGCAAAGCAATATAAAACCCGCCTCATGCCCAGAATTGGCAGAAGTTGCACTTATGTTATGAGTATGAAGTCGTGGAGATCAGACCTCATAACAATTCTGTATCGTGTTGTTCTTGAAACTTTAGCACTCGCTGTACAGATATAGTTTAACAAGTAAAGCAGATAGTAGACCAATAACATATTATTCTCATGTAAACCACGATGAACTACTAGGTGGAAAGCTAAAGCAACAACTAAATATCGTGTGCAGAAGTTGCAAAAAAGGAAAAATGGCGTTTAAACCGGTAATGAGCCCATGCTAACTTAACACGGTGTAAAGATATCCAGGACCTAGATGACACCTCCTCATGATCCGGAAACGAACTGAATAAGATAATAGAAGTGCCATCTCATGAGAGCAGATTGCAAGTTTATATGTGGACGGTCCGCAAGGTAAAGCATTAAAAACTAGGAAAATTCAATGCTAAAGAAAAATAAAACAGCCAAGTACTTTATCGAGTCTTAAGCCAATAGGCAAGGTAAATAATAAAAACTTGACAATTAAGTCAATGAATTGTCAATGAAATTCTAGTACTCAGCATATGAAACATGAAAAAGGTCTATGACATAACTGTGTATGCAAAATAAGCTGCAACAGCCTCCAACAGGAAGTCACCGTCTTCATCCGAAAACAGTTCAGCCATCCAATTTAAAAGCGGAAAAGAACATACGTGCTCTCCCAGCACCGGATCCTCTATCACCATCAGAGGACAGCTCGGTGGGTTTTCAAGAAAGCTGTGTTCCAAGAAAGACTGTGCTGCCGCCAGTAAATTCCAGGGACCAAGTAGTCCATGCATCAATGCCACAGCCATAATCCTTTCGCCAGGACAAATCAACTCGTGAGTAATGATAGGAGTCATCAGCTGATTAAAGTCGACGTCAGGAGAAACCGGTCCGCAGAGACACAAATCAATGGCCCAATCGAAATCACAGGTCAGGCAGTGAAATACAGGCTGGACACAGGTGAAGTAGGAGAACCGAAAAGATAATCCATATGCCGTGCTTAATATCGCCAACGGCATTGTGCCATAATATTCTAGCATGCGATTGCGGAACAGTGTCAGCAGCTGCAGGGTCGGAGGTTGCATAGGAGGGACATCCATATTTAAAAATGTAAAAAAGCACAAGAGCGTCCGCTGGTAATGCAAGTAAAAATGCAATCCACGAACCAGAGTGGAGAAAATGGAATGAAAGGGAGCAGGGATGACTCCAAAGATTTTCTCAAATGAAGTCACGAGACCACTGGTAACAACTTTAAAAAAGTGTGCCAGGGATTTTGTGGAGGATGCGTTAAAGATAGTCGGAAACATGTTGCTGAAATTGAAAGGCAAATCTGTGTACGGGTGTTCGCTATGTGAAGTACGAAAGTTTCACGGGCCGAACTCAAGGCCACCTCTCTCTGAGACAAAAGAGCTCTTATTCTTGTCATGCTGTTGAAACGTGTCCCAAGGTTGGTATTTGTGGCCAGATTGAAAACTCCCTATGTTCATGTGTGGGAGGAAATAGAACATTTCTGCAGCAAATAACCCGTTCACTTACTGTTACGATAAAAGGAATACTTTTAATTAACTCAGAACAATCTTCATTATTGAGCATCAAATAACTACCATTTTCCAACAACTTGAACGTGGGGATGATAGCAGGAACTGGCGTGCCTTGCAACACGCAAGCCATATTTGGTCGGTGTTTGTTGCATGAATCGTGTAACTGTATGTGCCTACACATTAGTGAATGATCTGGCGTCTCAGTGCATTCCTCTCCATTCAGATAAACTTCTTGATCATCTTTGAAACATCTGTATGTGTTTGGAAGCGACCAGACCTCATGAACAAAAGCACTACCTAAAGGTTCATAAAGACCTATTGGTATATATTTCATACAATTTGAAAACTTATATAAAGCAAAAGGCAGCGTTATTAAACCGTGGATAAGGCATGTTGCCAAAAAACCCGCAATCCTCTGCTGATGATGTCACTGAGCATGTCATGAATGATGTAATATGTGACATCATCAGTAGTGGATTATGGGTAATAGTATCTCTAGTTTACTCCCCTATAGCTGTCTTTCTTTTAACATAAGTGTGTGTTTCCTTCCCTTATACTTACTGTTTTTGGTTCGCTTCCAGTTCGCGTACCAGCGAGCGAACTAGGAAGCGAACTAAGAGAAATAGAGGTTGGCACAGTTCCAAATATTGTACCAATTTTTTAATAACGGGGAGGTAGTTCTGAAAAGAACTTTTTTTTTTATTTTTCTGAACATTTTTTTAATGTTTTTGAATTTTTCGGAACAGTTTTATATTTTTTTGGGTTTTTCTTGGAGGGGGCAATGAAAACGATTCATTGTAAAGGGCTCAACAGGAGCAACAAAACAAAAAAAAGAAGTATTTATTATTTTGGGCGTTTCGGACAAACTTGCATATGATAGTCAATAGCTCTGTTGATCAGAGTGATGCTTCTTTCTCCGTAGGAAATGAATCCATCGCAAAATACGCAGGTGTGTTTTACTTCACCAAATCTCATTTGTATATTTGGCACCATCTCCCTGCCCTCTGGTCCCGTTACTTCCGGTACAACAGATCTTCTGGCCATAATAGGGAGATTATCTAGGTCGTTCCGAAACTGTGCAGCACTGTAGTTGTTAGGATGCCACCTAGTCATATGGCGATGCATTGTGTAGTTTCCGAAACTGTATTTTTTGTCGGTCCCTCTGGACAGTCTATCTTGACATATAAGGCAAGTAACGTATCTTGCATTTACTTTTTTCTGACCTTTGGGAATTTTAAAAAATTGCCAAATGAAGTTTTCTTTCCGGTGAGACGTCTTGGGCTGCTCAGGCAAAAACTGCCTCTCTTCGTGCTCGTCCTCCTGTTCCTCTTCTTCTTCTTCTTGTTGAATTACAACTTGAGCAGGTGGTCCACTCTTCCTTGGATGTGGTGGAGGTGGTGGGGAAGCACCAGCTGAAGCTACTAAAGAAGCCATTGCTCAGTGATCACAAAGGGTCTTTCTCTCACAATGATGAAAGTCAGAGTGAGGAAAGAAGGAGGGATTTTCATCATTTGGGAAAAACAAGAGTTCTCAACCAATCAAAAGTGTTCATTTTAGATTATATGACCTAGTCTTACATCATTAGGAAACCAAAAGTGAAATGAACCAATGAAAAGTGTTATTACCAAGTCACATGACTTGCTGTGTTTACGTTAAGCGCTTTGCAGGGCCTCCCGGTTTGCTTCCAGAAACCTGCGCTTTGGCACTCGCTTCGCGTACCAGTTCGCTAACGTAGCACGTCATATGACGTATCACGCGACAACGTGGAACGTCATGCGGACGGGAGGCGTCACGATGTTGTTTTCTAACGCGGCACTTGCGGTAAAGAAACGTTTACCGGCTCGCGGTCTATTTCGCGGCATCAAGGTCAGCTAACGGGAAGCTTCCCGATTCGCGAAGCGGGAACGAAGAAAAAAAAATATTTAAAAAAAAAGTTATTAATAAACATATAAAATATATTTTTGGATTTAAAGAAGAATACATTTTACAGCTACAGATATTAGCTGTTAAAAAACCAATGAAATTCACTGAAAAAACCATAGGTTATAGACCATATATAGTTAGGAATTAGCATTTACAAAACCTTGAAAATTCACTGAAAAAACCATAGGTTATAGACCATATATAGTTAGGAATTAGCATTTAAAAAACCTTATTTTACTCACACAAAACCATTGAAATTCCATATATAGTTAGTTGCACTAACTATATATCGCGCACCCGCAATCCACTGCTGATGATGTCACATATTACATCATTCATGACATGGTCAGTGACATCACTGATGACATCACTGATGACAACATCCAGTGATTATGTGTTTCTGTAAAGTTTAAATATGTTTTACATATTGAAGAATGAGTGGATGTATAAGTGTCTGAATGAAGGTTTTAGTAGGTGCGTGATTGACTGTATGAGTGAGTGATTAAATGCGTCTTACTGAATGCACAGGTTAGTGACTAAACTGTCTAAAAGTGTGCATCAGTATGTCTGTTGTTGTGCAAGCTGCTGCATGTGTTGATCAGTAGCTATATAAGTAGCTATATGGGTTATTGATTGGTTGCACAAGTATTTGTATGGGAGACTGAGTGTGTGTATGGCTGGCTGGGAGGTGTGTGACTCTGTGCAGATCAATGTGTACTTGTATCAGTGATTCTATAAGAGAGTAACTATGTGTTAGTATATGTTTCAAAAATGTAAGGTGTTCTGTGTTTAACTGTATAGATGAGAAAATGGAAGTGTGATTGATTCTTTTCAGGACTGACTAGGTGTGTGAGTAACTCCATGGATGAGTGGCAGAGTGTGAGTGTCTGTATAGGTGTATGAGTGCATATGATAGTGTTGTAAAGATGAGTGATTGTATGTATGAATGATTGTATGAGTGAATGTGTGTGTAGACATAGGAATCAGTGAGTGCGTATGTAGTAACTAGTATTGGTGTGTCAATGGTTTCAAAAATGATACTCTCTATTTAACACTGGGTGTAACGGAGGTTATATTAGAGTGTGAGGAGATGCATTGTATTATCACATGAATGATATCATCAGTGATGTGATCATTGATGTCAAGTGAGATGTCATCAGTGATGTCATCAGTGATGTCACTGACCATGTCATGAATGATGTAATATGTGACATCATCAGCAGTGGATTGCGGGTGCGCGATATATAGTTAGTGCAACTAACTATATATGGAATTTCAATGGTTTTGTGTGAGTAAAATAAGGTTTTTTAAATGCTAATTCCTAACTATATATGGTCTATAACCTATGGTTTTTTCAGTGAATATATATATATATATATATATGTATGTATGTATGTTCGAGGCATGTGGGCTGCTGAATTCATATCTATGCATAGATCGCCGCCTAGTGTTGGGTCCGGATGATTGCACATTGTTGTCCTGGAAGAGTCTTCGAAGTATCACGAGATAGGTGGCTCCTCCCTTGGACTACAGTGAGCATGTGCATCCTCTCCATCCTCAGATTGTTTTTTTCCGCCATTGGGTTCGGATGTACTTTCTTGACTCAAGTTCGGAATCGATATAAAACTTTTTTCACACGGCCAAAAGGCCTTCGGGGCGTCGGTATTGTCTTTCGTTCGGTTCCACGTACTTTCTCCAGTTCTTCGAGCCAGACGTCGAAGGCCGCTTGCCTTTTCGACACCAAAGGCCCCATCAACGATCAACAATGGAACGGAGCCCGTTCAAACTGTGCCCCGTTTGCAACTCTAAATACCCTCACATCGATGTGCACCCGGTGTGTAATAAATGCCAATCACCGGACCACAACGAGGCCAGCTGCATGGCCTGTTCTCGGTTCAGGTCGAAGAAAACACTTCGCTTCGACGCGCCGCGAGACAGTCGGCGCGGAAAACGGCGCCCGACCCAGAGAACATCTTCGAGGCTGAAGACGACGAGGGCGTCGAACGAGAGGATCCTGAACAGCAGTCGGATCCTGAGTCGGAACAGAACTCTAACTATGATGAAGACGAAGAAGAGGACTACGTCCATGATGAAGACGTCGTCGAGGTAGGAGACGACGCACAGGCCATCGGAGCCGCCGATGACAACTCAAGCGATGAGCAAGGCCCAACCGCAGTCGCGGGGCCCAATAATGACACTGTACCTTCAAAGGCTCAGGTCGAGGCATCGCCGGAAGGCCTTAGCCAAGATTTTAATCCACATTCTATAGCCCCGCGTCAAGGCCCGGCTAAGAATATTTCTAAGGAGCCATCGGTCGATCAACCACAATCAGCTGTAAAATCGAAACCGAAACCAACAGACCCTGAATCGAAACCGAAGCTGCTAAAGACAGTCATCGGATCGACGACCTCGGATTCATCGGATCCGATCAGATTGAAGAGTGTCATCGACCCCTCGGGGTCACAAGGAGGTGTCGGCCCGAACATCGGGGTGCCGAAACCTGTATCTAAGGTCAAGCACGTCGCACTGACGCAGTCGACGCCAACGTCCAAAGATGGCGACACTAACAAGGGACTCAAGGCTCAGAAGACTCTCGATCCGAAGCTTCCAGCCTCCAAGCCACTGATGGTCAAGGCCTTCGAGTCGAAGACAAAAATCGACCCGAAAGAGCAAGTCAGCTCCTTGGTTTACTCTCGAGCTGCAGGTTGCTAAATCGGAATGTAAAAGACTTGAGCGTAGATGGCGGGTGGACTTCTGCCCTCAAAGGAAGTTAACTTATAAGGTAGCTCAGAGAAATTATCAAACTATGTTGCGAGGAACTAAGGCCAGGCACTACAAAAATCGTATCGGGGAGGCAGAAAACTCCTCGAGAGAACTTTTTAAAATCTTTAAGGAGATCTCAGTAGTAGCTAACGCGAACACCCCAGACAATGACTCGATAGAGTATAACAGAGTAGCTGACTATTTTGCAGGGAAGGTCAGTGATATTTATGCGACCTTCTCTGGTACCACGGAATGTGGACTTGACTTTGAGGAGATTGCGGGGGCAAGTAATGTGGAGTACTGTCTGAAGGCTTTTTCGGTTCCCCCTCCAGAGACACTTAGCAGCATCTGTCAGGGTATTAAATCTGGCTCCCCTCGGGACCCGGCACCACCTAGGGTGCTGGGAGAGAGCCTCACGGTGCTGGAACCTTACTTCAGGCATGTGCTTCAGGTCTCATTTGCCTCCGAAACACTCCCTGAAGATTGGAAAAAAGCTGTAGTTCTTCCAATAAAAAAGAAACCCAATATAAGCCATGAAGTACTTGAAAACTTAAGACCGATTTCCTTACTACCATACCTAGCCAAAGTGGCGGAGAAAGTGGCCAATATTCAACTGATGGCACACTTAGAGAAGAACAACCTCCTACACTCCTCTCAATCAGGTTTCCGATCGGGCTTCTCCACGGAGACGGCCCTTTTGAGAGCGACAGAGACCTTGCGTCAAGGGGCGGATGCTGGACAGACCATGGCATTGGTGATGCTGGATCTCAGTGCGGCGTTTGACACTGTCGCTCATTCCATCTTGCTGCAGTGTCTAAACAAAGCAGGTGTCACTGAGTCCGCACTGGGATGGCTTAAATCATTCCTTACTGGCCGGAGCTTCCAGGTCCAACGAGGCTCCTTTAAATCTTCAGCGATAGCTTTAGAACAAGGGGTGCCTCAGGGCTCTGCCCTGAGCCCAACTTTGTTTAATCTATATATGGCCCCCCTGGCAGAAGTGGTATGGAGTGGAGTTAGTCTCCTACGCCGACGACACCCAACTGCTGATCTCTTTGTCCCAAGCACCATCTACGGTGGCATCTAATTTCAAGGCCTGTATGCAGGTTTTGGCAGAATGGATGAACTCGCACTGTCTGAAGCTTAACGGCTCCAAGACGGAGGTAATGGTGATTGGTGGGAGCAATCTGAGTTGGACGGCGGATTGGTGGCCATCATGCTTGGGTCCAACGCCCAATCCCTGTAAGGAGGCTAAGAACTTAGGGATATGGGTTGATCCCACACTATCTTATGAAGGCCACATTCGTCGCCTAGTGGGAAAGTGTTTTGGGGTATTAAAAACCCTCAACCACACCTTAGACTTACTCCCGCTGGAGGCCAGACGCACCATGATTCAAGCATTGGTGACATCCTGTATGGACTACGGCAATGTCCTGTTCTTAGACACCACAGGAAAAAGTATGGAATGTCTGCAAGTCCTTCAAAATACGGCCGCCAGGCTGGTCCTGAGACTCCCAAAAAGAGCAGCCTCCAAACCTGCTCTCGCAGCTTTACACTGGCTGCCGGTCAGGAAAAGAGTTATGTATAAAGCGCTCCTAATTGCCACAGAATAATATGGCATAAAGCTCCATCCTATCTCCAAGACCTGGTACACATATATGAGCCTAGCAGAGCCCTACGTTTTGAAGGAACGGGCCAACTGAAGATTCCCCGCGTAAAAAGAGCCAAACTGGGAGGCCGCTCATTTAGAGTCCTAGCGGCTCGCAACTGGAATAGGCTCCCGGTTGGCCTCAGACTGGAAGGTTCTGAGGTCAAGTTCAGAAGTCTCTTAAAAACCCACCTGTACAATCTATAACACACTGATGGGCGGTGGAGGCTACCACGGCTGTTGTACGAAACTTATCTCCACAGCGCGGGGACACGCCGGGAAGGCGTCACCAGGCGCTTTTTAAATTACCTTATTATTATTATTTTTTATGTCAAGTCGAAGCAAAAGAGCGTGCCTGCTGTGCACCAAGAGATCGAGTCGACGCATGGCCACAAACAAACTAGTGGTAAAACAAAGTCGGTCGGATCGAAGGCGGCGCCACCCTCGCAGCAGGTCGGTCCGTCTCCAATGCTTACGTCACCAATTAAATACGGACTGCCCCCGACCGCACGCCCTAAAGCATTCCAGACACAAAAAAGCACCAACACAGCCACAAAGGTGTCGGTAGCCTCAAGAACTCAGTCCATAGAAGAGGACGATGTGTTCCAAGCGCCATCCTATGATAATCAGTCAAAACTATTCATCGACTCCGATTCTGGAAGACTCATTATTTATAAAAGAAAAATCATTCCAGAGAATCCTATGGAGTCATACAAGATTCCGCTCAAAAAGAAAAGGGACTCTGCCACCTCACCTGTTCTTTTTGAACCTGTAGAGTCCTATGGACAGGAATACACCTATTCTCCCACACGTACCAATGAAGATGTGGGGGAAGGATACAATGAGGAAGAATTTACTTATCCTATTGACACAGATCAAGAGGAGTCTCAACCCTGGACTGACCCTGTTGACCCTGGTGAGCCACACACCACGCCTTACACTCCGTCCTATACAGTCAAAACCTCGCCTACTGAAGATACTGCTGCGTTTAACGCATTGATTGAAAGGGCAGCTACTAACCATGATGTAGAAATGCACGCTGACCTGGTAGAAGAAGACTTTTGTTTGACACTTTCTCAACTCCAGAAAGACCAGTGAGGACATTGCCTATGCTAAAGGGTGTCCTTAAACATGCTGGTGACATCTTCAAAGAAACCACAAGGGCAAGGGTTGTAAACCCAAGAATTGAAAGGAAATACCGGCCTGCGCCTGTAGACCCTACGTATATCAAAGGCCAGCTCCCATTGGACTCCTTAGTGGTGGCTAATGCTCGTAAGAGAGCGAACTCTCAGACAAGTGGTGATTCTCCTCCTCCGGACAAAGAATCCAAAATCTTGGAAGCTTCTGGCAAACGAGTAGCGGCTCAAGCGGCAAATATTTGGAGAATCTCAAATACACAGGCCCTATTAGCCAGATATGATAGGGCTCATTACGACACGTTAGAGCAGCTACTACAACACCTGCCTGATGCTTATAAGGAGGGCGCGGAAATGCTGATACAGGAGGGGAAGCTGATTTCAAATGCATCCATTAAATGTCCGCTAGATGCAGCAGACACAGCAGCTAGGGCCATCAACACGAGTGTGATGCTCAGAAGGCATGCCTGGCTCCGCATCTCTGGTTTCAAGCCAGAGATCCAAACAACTATACTCAATCAGCCAGTTAACCCGGACTTTCTATTTGGTCCCGATGTAGTCACAACACTAGAAAAAATTAAAAAGGACACTGAGACGGCAAAGTCCATGGGAGCTCTGCAGACGCAACAGTTATGGGGCGGTTCCTTTCGTCGCTCCGGTAACAGGGGAGCCTCTAAAGGTCAGGCATCACAGCAAGCACAATACAACAAGGGAGGAACACAGACCACCTATAACAAAAACAATAGGGGTGGATACCGTGGGAACAGCGCCAAGGGCAGAGGACGTGGAAATAATAATGCCAGGTCCTCAGCCACCAATAAACAGTGACGTCTTGTCACTGCCCCCAGACCATATAACACTGGTCGGGGGAAGACTTCAGCAGTTCCTGCCAGTCTGGGAAGGCATTACCACAGACAGGTGGATGAGACAACTTATACAATACGGCTATTGTCTAGAGCTAACCTCCACTCCACCCAACATACCCCCAAGGCACCCTCCTATGTCCGCAGAGCACATGCACTTATTGCAGCAAGAAGTCATCTGTATGCTGCAAAAAGGGGCCATAGAACTCGTGCCTTTAGAACAACAGAGTACAGGGGTGTACTCACTGTACTTCTTAATCCCAAAGAAGGACGGATCTCTCAGGCCCATTCTAGACCTCAGACCCCTGAACCAATACATCTTGTCAGAACATTTTCACATGCTCACTTTGCAGCAAGTTCTACCCTTGCTCAGTCAGGGAGATTTCCTAGCAACCCTGGACCTAAAGGACGCATATTTCCACATTCCAATTCAAGGTCCTGCCTTTCGGGGTCACTACAGCCCCCAGAGTGTTTACCAAGTGCTTAGAGACAGTAGCTGCGCACCTTCGGAGACCACACATCCATGTCTATCCTTATCTGGACGACTGGCTTATCCAAGCGAAGTCAGACCAGCAATGTGCCAGCCACATGTCCCGCACGATTCACCTCCTACACAGTCTAGGATTTCCACTCAATTACCCAAAATCTCATCTTCAACCCGCACATGTACAACAGTACCTAGGAGCGGAAATAAACACTCTGAAAGCAACAGCACAGCCAAACTCAGCACGAATCAACAGCATGCAATTGCTGATTCAGAAATTCAAACCCCAACACTCACTCCCAGCGCAAGTGTTTATGCAGCTGATAGGCATGATGGCCTCCTGCATCTTCATAGTCCCTCACGCGAGGCTACACATGCGTCCGCTTCAGGAGTGCTTGGTACGACAGTGGAATCAGGCTCGGGGACATCTAAAAGACCTAGTGTTGGTGACCGGTCATGCATACAACTCTCTGCATTGGTGGAACACACAAAACCTTTGCAGGGGACGACCGTTCCAAGAGCCTGTACCACAGATAGTGCTGACGACGGATGCATCTCTCCAGGGCTGGGGAGCGCATGTCCTCCATTATACAGTACAGGGACTATGGACGACGCAGCAGCAGAAGATGCACATCAACCTGCTGGAACTGATGGCAATCTTCATGGCGATGAAGGCGTTCAAATTGCATTTGTGCAACAAAGTTGTGCTGATCTGGACGGACAACATGACTGCCATGTATTACATCCAGAAGCAGGGAGGGACACACTCTCCACAGTTATCACACCTAGCCCAGAGCATGTGGAAGTGGGCCATTCAAAGAAACATGTTCCTCATGGCGGAACACCTCCCAGGCAAGGACAACCAGATAGCAGACCTGCTCAGCAGGCACAGCCATCAGATGCACGAGTGGGAGATACATCCCTCGGTGCTACAACCGTATTTCCAACAGTGGGGTCATCCACAGATAGACCTATTCGCCACAAAGGAAAACGCAAAATGCCAAACCTTCGCCGCCAGGTTCCCACATCCGCAGTCTCAGGGCAATGCAATATGGATTAACTGGTCCGGCAGATTTGCGTACGCTTTTCCTCCAGCACCGCTCATACCGGTGGTAGCGCGCAAACTGCGGCAGCACTCAATGACACTCATCCTAGTTGCTCCAACATGGGCAAGGCAGGCATGGTACACCACGTTCCTAGAACTTTCAGTGGTGCCTCACCAACGACTGAAACTCACACCCAGTCTCCTCACTCAGAGCCGTGGAGACATTCAGCACCCATATCCGCAACAGTTGAGACTTGCAATATGGCTCCTGAGGTCATAGAATTTGGCTACCTGAACCTGCCCCCTGACTGTATGAACATTATCAAGGAGGCTCGAAGACCTACAACCAGGGCGTGCTATGCGGCAAAATGGAAGCGATTTGTCATTTACTGTTCCAATAATAACATAAATCCGCTGGATGCATCAACGCAAAACAAATGTTATTTGTTGCATCTACACAGATGCAATCTGGCATATAGTTCCATCAGGATACATTTAGCTGCAATGGCAGCTTATCTTCAAAACAGACAGCACCTTTCCCTTTTCAAAGTGCCTGCCATTAAAGCTTTTATGGAGGGACTCAAAAGAATAATTCCTCCCAGACACCCGCCTTCACCCGTCTGGAATCTAAACATAGTTCTCACCAGACTAATGGGACCACCTTTTGAACCTCTTCACTCTTGTGACATACAATTTCTAACATGGAAAGTGGCCTTTCTCGTGGCGATCACATCGCTAAGAAGAGTTAGTGAGCTGCAAGCCCTAACTATTCAGGAGCCTTTCATACAGATTCATGCTAATAGGGTAGTGCTGCGTACCAACCCTAAATTCATGCCTAAGGTGGTGTCACAGTTCCACATTAACCAAACAATAGAACTGCCAGTATTCTTCCCAAATCCAGATTCAGTGGCAGACGAGCACTGCACACACTAGATGTTAAAAGAGCTCTCCTGTATTACATTGACAGGACAAAAGATTTCAGAAAAACTAAGCAACTGTTTGTTGCCTTCTCTCCACAGCACAAAGGCAACCCCATTTCCAAATCCGGTATAGCCAGATGTATTGTTAAGTGCATACAAATCTGTTATCAATAAGCTAAACGCACATTAACAGTTCCCCCAAGAGCGCATTCCACATGCAAGCTAGGGGCATCCATGGCTTTCCTAGGTAACATTCCTCTAGAGGATATCTGTAGAACAGCCACATGGACCACCATACATACATTCACCAAACACTACTGCGTGGATGTACACTCCAAACAGCAAGCTGCTTTCTCAGCACTCTTTTTCAGACTGCTGCAGCTGGCACGGGCAACCACCGCTAAGGAGGAAACTGGTATTTATTCCATGCATAGATATGATTTCAGCAGCCCACATGCCTCGAACGGAATATGCTACTTGCCAGTATGCATCTGTTCTTGGCATGTAGGGCTGCTGACATTCATATCTCCCGCCCTCCTCCCCGGTGCCTGTCGCAGCTGTAGCACTCAGAATTATTCTCAGGCATGGTCATCACTTACTGTATCATACTCCATCTCTGGCGAAAAACAATCTGAGGATGGAGAGGATGCCCATGCGCACTGTAGTCCAAGGGAGGAGCCACCTATCTCGTGATACTTCGAAGACTCTTCCAGGACAACAATGTGCAATCATCCGGACCCAACACTAGGCGGCGATCTATGCATAGATATGAATGTCAGCAGCCCTACATGCCAAGAACAGATGCATACTGGTAAGTAGCATATTCCATATATATATATATATATATATATATATATATATATATTTATATTTCCTCCAAGCAAATGAAAAAAGAGAGGCACAGTGGAGGCACCTTTATTCAGCAGTGACACACCCGGTATGGCGAATGCATTTCGGCGTCTGTATCGCCTTCATTAGCGCCGGGGGTATGAAACAGGATGTCTATCTGGGGATAAATGCCCCGCCCCATCCTGTTAAATAATGCAAAAGTCCACCCCAAGGTAGGTAGTCCATGCATACACTTCCTGTTGGTAACCTAATGTCCGGTTACTACAAGTCCCAGAATGCCTTTGTTCAATGTGGGCCAGTGTTGCGGGGGGTGGATAATATGCCTGATGACTTTAGCCCCCAAAACGGGTGTAATGGCCAAACATCGGCGCCTCCTCAGCAAGGATATATATATATATATATATATATATATATATATATATATATATATATATATATATATATATATATATATATATATAATATATATATATATATATATATATATACTCATACTCTGCAGTTGTGGCAACACATTCTCGTGGCAGTTTTGGATTTGATCCATGGAGTGTATAGGTTCCTAATTTGGACCAGTTAATGGTGTATCCCGAATATTTACCAAAATTCGTGAAAAGGTTAAGGACTCTTCTCAGCCTTTTTGTTGGCGTGGACGCGATTCCCACAAACATGGGACCACCGACCAGAAGTTCACCCATGCCACAACTCTCCCTGCAGCCTCCAAACCCCTTTAGGGATCCCTCATATCACCACAAGCACCCAGTTGGTAGCAGCATCCGCCATCACCTGCCCCACTGGTACTCCATATCCTCATCCAACGGGTTTATTTAATTCCTATTTCGGGCACCCTTCCACCCATGACAATATTTTAATACTGGCTGATGGAAGACTGCTTTTCCCTTCTCCATCAGGAATTGCAGGCTGTTTTGGCTAAAGGAGCCATTGAGAGGGTTCCGGTATCAGATGTAGGTAGTAGTTGCCATTTCCACAACTTTCTGGTAAACAAAAGGGATGGAGGACTGTGCCCTACTCTAGACCTGTCCCATCTCAACTTCTTCCTGAAGAAGGAGAAGTTCAAGATGCACACGGTCGCTCGGGTCCTGTCTGCCCCGACCCGGGAGACTAAATGGTAGCACTGGGCTTGTAGGACGGCTACTTCCATATCTCTGTCCTTCCTCCCAAAGGTGTTAATTGCAGTTCACAGTGGGTCACTAGCACTTTTAGTTCACTGTGCTCCCTTTTGTCCTTTCCGGCGCTCCTTTGGTGTTCACCAAGGTGATGGAGGTGGATGTAGCTCATCTGCAGAGGCTGGAGTAGGGGTTCAAGTCTCTCCCTACCTCAGCGACTGTCAGTTAAAGGCGGGCTCGCCCCATGCAGTCGTCTCCCACCTCCACAGTGCGGCAAACCTGCACTCGCTAGGGGTTCACTATCAACATGTTAAATCACACCTGACACCCTCTCAGATGCTCCATTCATCAGAGCTGTTCTTGAAACAGTGCAGTTTGGGGCCTATTTTTCTGAACAGTGAGTCCAGGATATTCAGGCTATGATTTCATTGTTTCAGCCTCTATCCTCAATTTCAGTGAGACTGACTATGAGGCTGTTGGGCCTCAAGGCCTCCTGCAATCCTGCAGGTAACACATGCTCTTTGGCATATGCGGGCTCTGCAATTGGACCTGAAGTTTGAAAATGTCCTACCTGATCCAGATCTCAGTGGGAACTGCAAAAGACATGTAGTGGTGGCTGCCTAACCACAATTGGGTCATTCGCAGACCCCTCTCTGTGCCCCACCCAGAATTGCTGCAGTGATAGATGCATCACTCCTTGATTGGTGTGGCAATCTGGGAGAGGTGGAGATCAGAGGAGTCTGTTCTCCAGCCCAGTCTCAGCTTCACATCAACTTGTTGGAGCTCAGGACGATGCGACTGGCATTAAAAGCCGTTCTTACTTCGATCAAGGGAAGAGTAGTGCAGTGTTTGTGGGAAACACCAGCGCTATGTGATACTGGAACAAACAAGGCGGGATGGAGTCGTGGACCTTGTGTCAAGAGGCCAGGTGCATCTGGACATGGCTGGAACGCCAGGATATTTCCCTGGTGGATCAAGACCTGGTGTGCTCTCTGAACTTTAGAGCAGACAAACTCAACCATTGATGCCTAGCAGATCATAAATGGGGTCTCCACCATAAAATGGGGATAACCTTTGTTAAATCCATTTGCCACTTTTGAGAATGCTCAATGTCAGCACTTCTGCGTCCTGGAATTTCGAAGGCAACTCAAGAGGAGTTCAGGCCTCCCGTACACCTTCCTGCCGAAATCACTCCTGCCCAGAATTCTCAAGAAGATCAGGAACGACTGTGCCAAAGTCATTTTTGTGGCTCAAGATTGACCACAGAGCTTGTGGTATCTTGAACTCATGAGCATCGGTCCGCCAATCAGGCTACCCCTTATGAGGATCTACTGTTGTAGCAGCTGGGCAGTATCTTGCATTCAAACTTGCGCATGCTCCAACTTTGTGCTTGGACATTCAGGTACGGCAGTTGGTAGTTCTTGACCTTCCTCCTGAAGTCTGCAATGTATTTCTTGCAGCCAGACGTCCCTTAGCCAAGGCAGTGTACGCCTGCCGTTGGGACAAATTTGTGGCATAGTGTGCCTCCAAGAATCTTGACGTCCCTCCCTTTCTGCAGCTGTACCCCAGGTCTTTGCTTTGGGCATTGTTAAAGGTTAATTAGCCATTTCGGCTTTCTTGCAGTTGCTTTGTTCAAGTCACCCATTGTGACTCGTTTTCTTAAGGCACTCATTGGGGCAAAGAAAGGAAGAGTAGTGCAGAAACGGACCATCACACTTTCCATAGTGCTGTGAATTAAAATCTGCTATGCAGTAGCCAAGAACCAACCCCCTGAGGTTTTGTGTGCTTATTCCACCAGAGCTAAGGCTGTGACCACTGCGTCAGTCACTGTCCTGGACTTCTGTCAGACGGCGCCTCGGCACACGTTCACCAAACACTAGTGTCTGGACACGCCGGTCCATCATGAGGGGCACTTCGCCCGTTCGGCCCTCCAGGACTTCCTAGTCTAAAACTGTTCGCAGATCCACCTTCGGAGAGGTATTGCTTGTTTGGGTATCTATTCTAAGATGAGGAGTTTGCGGCTAGAAGTCTATCAGATGAAAAAGCAACATAACTTTGGTTCCGCCTTCTTTGGTAAAGACTCTATCTAGCCACATGTTCAAACCGACCCTCCCACTCTACCTGCTCTGCGTTTCGATTTCTTCTCATATGGTACACTTATAAGGCCCTTAGTGCTGCACACCAGTAAATCAGCAACCTTCGTGGCTGTGCACTTCATGCGTGTATAGGTCGTGAAGCGTAACTGATGTCAGCGTGCTGGGGTGGTGCTGTGCATGATACTTCCGACTCGGAGCTGAATGCCGCCAACTACTGGCGTGCATTGGTACTGCTTATAAAGTTTCTGAATACAGTCCGATGCCTGGGGAAAATTCTATGGTAAGGAATTTGCAGCAAGATAGTCTCTACCAAGTAAGGCATTACTGAAGGTAAGTAACTTGTTCTTTTTCCTGGTACCCGCATACACAGTCCTTGGGCAATACAGTATGGATGAATTGGTTGGAGCTATTTACCTGTGCATTTTCACTTCTTTCCCTCATCCCGTATGATTTGAGGAAAATGAGACCCGTGTCTATGACCCTCATCCTAGTGGTATCAACTTGGAAACAACAGCCTTGATATTCAGTTACACTAGGGATGTCAGTCAATCTGCACAAGAAGCCTCCGTTTAGGCCTTAGCATCCCAGTCAGTTCTGACACCCAGTTACCAAACACCTTAACTTTGCGAGCTAGTACCTAAGCTCCAAAAGTTTAACTAACTTAACCTTCCAAAGGCATGCATGGCAATCGTACGATAAGTGTGATTTTGGGATCTCTAAGCTCTTACAGTACAGAAACCATTCATCCAGATACATAAAGGTAGGGGTAGTTCTTTCTACCAACCCTAAATTTCTGCCTAAAGTTGTCTTACCATTTCACATGAACCACACAATTGAACTCCCATCTTCCGTCCACAACCATAGTCTGTAGTGGAAAAGGTCCTTCACACTGGATGTTAAGAAGGCGCTCATGTATTACATTGATACAAAGACCAATCGGCTGTTTCTAGCCTTCTGTCCATCAATAATAACCCCAAAACACAGGAGGAAGTAGAGAGGTGTTGATAGAATCACCCTCCAATCAGATATGCACAAACAAAGGGATTCTATCAATGTGTGTTCGCTAGAGATTTATTTTTATTTTTATATTGTGGTAGTGTGAATAGTAGGATGATTGACTCTCTCTTAGGGTGGTAAAGATGAGAGCACAATGTGCTTGTTAAAATACCCCTCACACACTAAAAAAATCCAATAGTGTCATGCTTCATCATTGGGGTCTTCCCGTCCCTCTACGGAGCGGGGCGTGCTACGACCTGGCGAACTACGCGGGAGCACTAGTGATGTGACAAGGCTATGTGATAGTGCAGGGTGGTAAGTGTCAGTGAAGTGTAGGGAACTAATAATGTGTGAGATAAAAACAAAAGCTAAAAATCCTCTGGCTAGTGGAAAAAAACAATTTATTCACTTCCCTAGCTGGGGACGTTAAGAAGGGGGTTTTTGGGGTAGAGCGATTAGCTACTTGGTAGTAGCTAATCGCTCTACCCCAAAAACCCCCTTCTTAACGTCCCCAGCTAGGGAAGTGAATAAATTGTTTTTTTCCACTAGCCAGATACTTGGTAGCCAGATACTTGGTAGTAGCTAATCGCTCTACCCCAAAAACCCCCTTCTTAACGTCCCCAGCTAGGGAAGTGAATAAATTGTTTTTTTCCACTAGCCAGAGGATTTTTAGCTTTTGTTTTTATCTCACACATTATTAGGTCCCTACACTTCACTGACACTTACCACCCTGCACTATCACATAGCCTTGTCACATCACTAGTGCTCCCGCGTAGTTCGCCAGGTCGTAGCACGCCCCGCCCCGTAGAGGGACGGGAAGACCCCAATGATGAAGCATGACACTATTGGATTTTTTTAGTGTGTGAGGGGTATTTTAACAAGCACATTGTGCTCTCATCTTTACCACCCTAAGAGAGAGTCAATCATCCTACTATTCACACTACCACAATATAAAAATAAAAATAAATCTCTAGCGAACACACATTGATAGAATCCCTTTGTTTGTGCACATCAATAATAACCAACAGGATGTCGTTGACGCCTTGCATAAGTGTGTGACACACATTGTTAACTGGTTGAACATAAATTCCCTCAAATTCAAAAGGGGAAAAAAAATGAGTTCCTCTGCTGTTGTGCGAGCAAAGTCCCCATGGCACTCCCTTCTAACTTCTGGTCACTCCCAACTGAGCAAGAGCTACTTTGGGGTTACTTTTGATGCAAAACTATCCCGGAAGAACCATGTCAATAAAGTAGCAGGGACTGGCTTTGCGCTTCTGCGTAGTCTTAGTAGCTTTTCCCACTACTGCCGGCTCAAGCAAAATCTCAATCGATACACAGCCTTATTCTGAGCAGGCTAGATTACTGTAACTCACTGTTACTCGGACCGCCGGACTATCTTATCAATAGAATCCAAGCGTCGCTGCCAAATTGGCATTAAACAGACCTCATACATCTGATGCAATGAAGGAACTACACTGGCTTCCTCTGGAACAGATTTAATCCAGGGAGATTACTCTGTTCAATGTCAGCAAACCTTCAATGTGTAACCAGATTCCGTAAGACCAGATAAGGTGGTTTAGCCTTTACGGTTAATGCCGCCCAGTTCTGAAACAAGTTACCAGGCACTCACAGATCACCAACTGGTCTACTACACTTTAGGAAGGCCTTGAAGACATGGCTCTTCCCTAAGTGATCATGTGGTCTTCTTGTGCTCACTTTTACATCTAGTATGTTAAGATGAAAGCTCTAAGTGCCAGAATACCTGTAGGGTGAAAGTTTGCTATTCATAAATGTTATAAATAAATAAAATAAATAGCCTTCGCATGACCCCATAGAGGTTGTGCCATGTCTAAGACAACTTGTTGTGCTAAGGCACACTCTCCCTTTGCCCCGTAGGGTTCACACCACTTGTAAAAGTGGTGCTACGTGGCCAACACCCCCCACCTTTACAAAGAATTACTGTGTAGCTCTTCTTGTATGTCAATAGGCTTTTGTTGTCCAAGCAGTACAAAGAATTCCTTTTCAGACATCTGATCATCTGCTCGCTTGCCACCACTTTGGAGAGGGACTGCTTTATAGTGTATGGAGAGCATATGTATTTACAGCCACACATGCTACAAACTTAAAACGTTACTAACACTGTAACTATCTTTCTGATGGATACTTTTAAACCCAGATTCCTCTCCTTGTGAATACTCCCAGGCGCCAGACTGATCTGGAGAATTCTCTCAGCAATTCCCTTGCATTGTGCGGCTCCACATCGGATCTGTCCCACCACGGATGTAAGTACAGAACCCCTACATTGTTGCCACCCTCAAACACTCATGTCAGTTCCTCTCTTTCTGCACCTTCCAGCGCGGATTCGAAGCTTGCTCCCTCAAATTCTGCCCGACCAGACAGACCTTTTTTCTTTTAAATATCTCCAGTGTGCAGCTGCTAAGTCCTCTCCAAAAATGGCAGGGTTTAATCCCTGTAATGATTGCCACAAACAGATCTGTGTGATGGACCCCCACAAGGTCTGCCTCTGATGTCAAGGTTCCTCACACGATTCAACATTAAGAGGCTACTGCACGAAGATGAATTCGAAGGTCATTAGGGGCCACAAGTCCAGTTTTTATGTCACGCAATATTGATAATATCTCGCTTGAAGTCAAGGACCTGATTTTGTGGTGATCTGTGTCTGTGATCATTCTTCTTCAAAATCCAAGTCATCCGGTAATTCAAAGGAGAACAAAAAATCCAACACTACTCGCCTTCATCTATCCACTACTGCCATGCTGAATCGCACAATGCCCCAGGTACCTTCAAAACCGACTCCAGCCCTCTTCCCAATGCGTACTACATTCCCAGATCCATTGGTGACTCAACAACAGATCCAGGAGAACAGAGACACCATGATGTGACTATTTGGTACCTCTAATGTCCCTATGGGCCGTAAGGATCCACGGACGCCACAAGTGAGATTAGGTTTGTCAGATCTGTCCCTAATTGTACCACTCTACAGGGTAAGCCTAGAATCCGGGGTTGCCGTCAAGCTCTTTACTATCCATGATGCCGAAACAGACACTGCAACCCCGCGCTACGACCCCAACGAAGGAGCAGATAGTCCTTTTGAACTTGGAGGAGAATCTGCAGTGACCTCCACTTAGGCAGTTACCGTCTTTTCTTCTTGCCTACTCCGATTTTGAGACGTTACCACAGCACTATAACATCCCTGTCCCCAATGATGACAGCCAGGTTTACGACCATGAAAATCTGTTTTTGGACCTATAGGATGCAAGTGGACTTCTACCTCCCCTTATATTGGTCTACATCATTCACCCAAACCAGGACAAGCTACAGGAGAGTCTCTCTCTTTTGCACTGGTAATAAGGAAAGCAGCAGAGGTCCTTGATCTGACACTTCCACCCATTAAAGTCAAAACTAACATCCTCACTGAGGCCCTACAGGCAGGACAGACTTGACATGAGCCTCTTCTGCCATTCAGTCAGGCCATTACATACACACTGCTGGACTCCTGTGAAAAACCAGGATCTTGTCCAAAAACAAACCATCATATGACGAGAAGACCTAGGCCTGCTCCAGGAGACACTTCCTTGTTCCCCAACACCCTACTCCAGAAAGCCTGGTGTTTCAGGCATTGACAAGCAAGTTAAACCCTAATACGTTTCCAATCACTACACCAGACCTAGTCGAAACGTATGGAAACATTTGCAAAACTGATGTTCTCCTCCACTAGTCTTACCCTAGACTTGGTGAGTTCCAGTTGCCTCCTCAACATATCTTGCATGTGTTATGAAGAGATCTTGACAGCAGTCCCAGAAGACCTCCGTTCCAACCCCCAGCATGTCATCCAGAATGGTCAAGGTGCTGCAAAGGATGTCATTGGCTGGGTCCTGAATACTATTGACTGCTTGGGTAGAGCAGTCTGAACTAGTGTGGGGCCCCAGTGCCACACTTGGATTTGCTCAACTCTGTTTTCAAACATTGTCCAACAATTAAGGATGAATATGCCTTTTGATGACACTTCTCTTCGGTGCGAGGTGAACTCAGCCTTGGTGTGTTTCAAGGAGATCAAGGCAACAGCAGGCTCCCTTGGGTTAGCACTGCTTGGGCAGTTTACCCAATACTTTCACTCATTTTGAAGCTTCTGGAGGGGTTTTCAGCAGAGGTAGCGTTGGACCCTGCTTCAGCAGCAACTGGCTGCCAAACCCTGTTGATGCTGTGGCAAGGGATTTGGTTGCCATAGTCCATATACCTCTGGGTAATTAACTAGCCTCCCCCCTCCGCTTTTTGCAGCTGCTGCAAAATCTCCTTAATGTATCCTCTGTAGCGCAGAAATGCCAATGGGAGGCAGTATCGTCTTTTATCCCAACAGGTGGTGAGTTTAATACCAGACCAGTGGGTGCTCTAGGTTATTCAGAACGGATACGCTCTTCCTCTCCTTACCACCTTTCCCAACATGCCTCCTACACTGCAACTCCTCCTGGAGGACCACTTGTCCATTGTGGGAGAAAAAGTATAGGCTCTCTTGGAAAAGGCCACCATAGAGGGGGTAATGGTATCAGACTTTTTTTTTCTCCTTTTACTACTTGATTCCAAAGAAGGATGGAGTTTAGAGCATCTACCAGAAGGAGCGTTACCCAAGGTAAGTAACTTGTTTGTTCATAGCGTGTAGTGCTGTAAATTCACATGCACCCACCCTTCTCCCTGGCAATCAGCGATGACCATAGATGTTTTGGTATCTTACTTTGTTTCACTTTACTATGCACAGAACACCTTTTAGCTATGACACTGCACTCTCCTCAAATTAGTCGCCCACTATGCTGAAAACAATCTGAGGAGGAATCAGTGTGCTGATGCATTGTAGACCAAGTGAGGACTCAAACGTCTTGGAAGAAAAACAAGTTTGCAACTTCCAGGCCCTCCAGTAGATGACAAGAGCATGCAGAGCATTTTACACTACAGCACTACACATTATGAATATATGTTTACTGAGTAACATATTTCATGATATTTTGTGGAAGTGAAATGTATGGTGACAGGCAAGTATTAAGTACTGTGCTGCCACATGAGTCTTGCAGGTTGTGAAAGAAGCCCAATGTGTCATGTCAGAATCCTGTACCTCGTTGGAAAGAGGGAGAGCAGGGCAAGTTACATTAGTTTTCTTGCTGTGTAGGCATATGTAAAATGCAAATAATTCAATAAATTAGGCCACCAGTTCCACCGGAGGCCATGGCACAAGGGAGATACAAACTCCAAACCCTGCACCACATGGTCATAGTGCACCAACAGTAATATGTAGGCAACAAACAAAAAAAGTAGCAAGATCCTCAAAAGGAAAAATTGTTAATGGTCCAGACACATCTCGGCTTTTTAGAAACATATTTTCAGAAATTGTAACACATACATGTATTGTTGAGATGTGTATGAGCCCCCCCCATGCAAGGGCACTGCAGGATGGGTGGGTTGCGAGTGCACAGTGAGTGGTTTATGAATACAAGGTGAGTGGCTTGTGAGTGCAATGTGAGCGGTGTTGAAAGGCGTATGAATGGTGCTTGAGAGCAGGGTGGACAGTGGATGAGTGTGCAATGGGAGTCCAGTGTGAGTTGAGGATAGGAAGTGTGTGAGTGCTATGAGTGGTGCAGAAGTGCTGGGTGAGTGATGTTTGGGTGAAACGAGAGTATGCAGGCTGAAAGGTATCTCATTACAGGGTCAAAGTATCTTGCTGCAGGGTGAGCAGTTCATGAGGGTGTATGGTAAGAGGTGTGTGAGGACAGGGTGAGCAATCAGTGTGAGATATACACAAGCAGTGTCAGCAGTATCAGTGCATGGTGAGCATACAGGTGTGTGGGTGAGAACTGTGTGAGTGCTGCACAAGTTAGTATCTGTACTGAATAAGCAGTGTCTAAGTGTAGGGTTAGTAGATCTGTGCAGGGTAATTGGTATGCAGGGTGAGTTTGTGTATATGTTTGTGCCTGTGTAAGGTGACCAGTGTATGAGTCTGAGGGCAAGCGCTGTGTGTGTGTTCTGCAGGGGAAACTGGTGTGTATTTATGTTTGTATGTGTGTCCATGGTGAGGTGTATCTGTGAGCAGGATGCGCCATGTGTGTCTTTGTGCAGGAATAGTGCTGATTGTATAAGTGGAAGGTGTGTTGTGTGATTGCAGTGTAAGTAGTGGGTGACTGAGGGTGAATGGGGGAATTACTACTGGATGAGACATGCATTAGTGAAGCATCATTGCACGGTAAGAGCTGTTTCTGTGAAAGATGCGTGTGCAAGACGTCGGGAGTCCAAGGGCAAAGTGAGTAGTGTCTTGAATGCAGAGTGAGTGTTTTGTGAATACAGGATAAGCATGTGTGAGCGTGCTGGGTGAGAGGTGTGTTACTGTTTGAGTGAGGGGTGAGAAGTGTGAGTAGTGTGTGAGTGCTGGATGAATGGTGTCTTGAGTGCAGGGTGGGTGATGTCTGTGTACAGGATAAGTGGTGCATAGGTGTTGGGTGAGCAATGTCAGTGCTGGATGAGTGGTGTCTGAATGTAGGATGAGGAGTCAGAGTGCAGGGCGAAAGGTATAAGAGCAGGCATGTGAGTGCCTGGCGAGAGGTAGGCAAGTGCAACGTTAGCGATGTGAGAGTGCAATTAAGAGGTGTGAATGTGCACGGTAAGAAGGACAGGAGTAAAGTGTGAATGTGCAGGGTGAGGGCTCTGAGTGGAGGTTGATAGGTGGGTTAGTGGTCAGGGAGAGTGTTTTGAAGGTCTTTGAGTGCAGGTTGAGGTGCAGAAATCTGTTTGTGCTCATGTGAATGCAAAGTAGGTTGCATGCCTTTGTGAGTGTAGCACATTAAAGATAGGGCCTCATCCTATAGTAAGTATAAGACGGTCCGCACATTTGTTCTGACATGAAGGAAAAAGGCTCCCTCCTTTCATTCAGCCTTTCTCCTCTGACATTTTCTGGAACTACCACATGCAGCTTTCATTCAGCAACATCCTTAACATTTCAGTGTCATCACATACCCTGCATCTCTTGCAAACCTTTGAATGTTCTTCTGAGTGAAAGCAAACAGCATTTATACATTCCATGGTTCAACTACGTACTTAAACCTACCAATCAGAATTCAGCATGGAAAACCTTCTCAGACTAAAGTGCAAACGGGACACTGACGTTCTTTTCAGGTTTACCTGTTCAATGTAGCTCCCATACACAATTTGCTTGACTACATGCCATCAGTGCACTACAGATCAAGCCATTATGTTACGCTAAGCTCTAATTCTGTTTTACCTATTTTAGTGTTTAAATCTTAAAATCACACTTTTTAAAAATATGTTTGAGGCATATGTGGCTGTAGATATACATGCTTTGCTTACTCGTGCCATCTTATGTTGGGTCCTGATGTCGGTAAGTTGTTTTTCTTCAAAGGAGTCTTTTGAGTTGCAAGGTAGAGTGACTCTTCTTCTTGGTGATAATGCGCTTGGGCTGCAACTCAGTTTTTGTATTGTTTGCATTCCGCCGTCATATTGGGACGGGTATTACTGGGCTCTGGTTTGAGTCCATTTCAGTCTCCTTTTGGTTCGTAATCCACCCTTACCCTTGTCAGTATTGTTATTCAACGTGTTCTCATCTTTGAGTATTGAAATTTGTAAAACTATCGGCCATCAAACCAATGCTCTCCAACTTTGGCCTTCAGGGCTTCGCCCTTATGGGCCTATCTTTCTATCTCTACAGCCTCGCCTTTGAATGCCCTCCTGATGCAACGGACGCCATTCAGTTTCTGCCCAAGGTCCCACAATGAGTACCTGCGTGTAACGATTGAAAGCAGCGCAAGAAATCGCACGCGCCACTAACCTGAATCCTATGCCCAGCAGGAACGACTGGATGACTGTCCTCGCAACCTCACACCGCACGTCACCCAACAATGGGACAATCACCGCTATTGGAGCGAGCACAGCCGGAGGCCGCAAGGGAGAACAGAGGGATGGATGAGGGGGTCTTCTAAGCTTCTCAGGACAAGATCCAGAGCCAGCGGCTTTACTGGGAAGACCTCCCTGAAGGTGGGTGAAAAGATGTAGAGAGGATAATGTACTTCCGCACTGACTTGAATATCCCCACCTCCCCAGTGTTCCGGGACTTACCACTGATGTAAGTGAGCTTTCCGTGAAAGAAGTCTGGAGATACAATGAATACAGGAAAGTCTGCTCCACAATTGGCGAAAAGTTACTGCACTTTCCAACCAAGCTCCTGTAACGGATTCCTGAGGATGGAACTCTCCTCGGCACTAGTTTAGCAAAGTACTGTGTACATGAAACCCAAAATACTCCTTTTGGAATGTATGTGGATGTGGGCTCAATGACGCCCGTAATACAGGAAGCCAACGTATAAACAAATCAGAAAATGTGCGAACCGCACTATACCTTCTTCCAGGCTTTGAATCAAGAACTACAAACAAGGTAAATGGAAGAGAGCGAGCCCGCTCTCCTCACTGCTTTTCCCAACAAGCGCGGCTCTGTTATACTCACAGGGACGTGCTGGGAAGCTGTCTCCTCACTGCTCTTCCCAACAAGCGCGGCTCTGTTATACTCACAGAGACGCGCTGGGAATCTGATAGTCTGACCACGCAGGCACTTCGTCGTCGCGGCGGGTGTCTGCACAACTGACCACGCAGGCACTTCGTCGTCGCGGCGGGTGTCTGCACAACTGACCACGCAGGCACTTCGTCGTCGCGGCGGGTGTCTGCACAACTGACCACGCAGGCACTTCGTCGTCGCGGCGGGTGTCTGCACAACTGACCACGCAGGCACTTCGTCGTCGCGGCGGGTGTCTGCACAACTGACCACGCAGGCACTTCGTTGTCGCGGCGGGTGTCTGCAAGCTTGACAAACAGGCTAGTCAAAAAACTCCAAGGCAGGGTCTCCAAATCCGAAAACAACATGGAACAAACCAGGAACAGGATTGACAAGCCCCGTTTTGTTCAAGGGGAGGAGCTTAAGTAAGTTCTTCCCATTGTGCAGCCTCCTGGCGCCGCTTGGCCTTCTGGGACTGGTAGTTTTTCTGAACATGTCTGAAAACGTAATGTCTGTGGCGACTTGCCGCTCTGCCAAGGGCGATCGCTACACTGCGACTGACCGTCACCAGGTCTGCAATGTGTGCTTGTCTCTCGATAACAGGGAAGAAGACCGCGAGGTCTGATGATTGTTTTGGTCCAAGACAACCTTACGTGACCGAAGGGCACATCACTGAGAGATGCAGCGTAGAGACGATGCACTCAAAATCTACGGTAAATAGGATGTTAAAGAGGAGGAGGGGGAACTCCACAATGCCTCTGAGACCGCAGAGAAGGCTTTTTCCGGTGATGACTCCGACTCCAACTTAGAGAGCTTCAAATGCAGGATTTTCCACTGGGTCAACGTACCGTGAGTTCTAATGTCCCCATCCTGCCATCGAAAAAACATTAGGTTCCGACTGAACATATGGCTCCAAGGCCACCACTCTCTGCCGGCCATGGTCGGCACCGAACACCTGCTACGAATGCACCACCCTCTGGCTCGGCAACGAAAGCATGGCTAAAGTCATTGCTTCCGCAACAATCCGACCCTCTTGATCTTTGGCTTCAAGCACTTCGCCTTTGAAACCACTCTTGGCACCTAAAATTTTGAGACTGCCATTAAAATTGGCTCCCAGTACTCCAGTCGAACCGGTCCTCCAGACAGTGCGGAACGGCACAATCCTTGCCAAAAACAACTCCATATGCACCCCAGACTGGCCACATCTTAGCCAGAGACTGTGGTGTCAGTGCCACCTCAATTAAAGCGCCAACTTTCCTTTGGAGATGCAATAGACTTGCTGGTGTCTTTTTAGAGGAGTAAGCAGGCAAGACTAATCTTCCCTTGCACCCTTCTCCACCTACTTCTGCATCACCACTACCACCACCACCACCTCCTCCTCCACTCTTCATTCCACCACCTCCACCCTCTCCAACTCATTCTCAAGGTGATCCCCTAGATAGTACTTCAAAGGGATCCCCACGTTCCTTCACAGGTGGGTTGGTGGGCGGGGGTGGTGGTGGATGATTCCTATGATGCACCACAGCCCACAGATTCCTGGCCAGATTATGACGTTGATCCCCAGGGGGACACCAATCTAGACCTGTACCTTGCCAAACCATCGCCTCCTGATGACACCACCTCCATATCAGAAACTCATCAGCAGGGCTGCAGCTTACCAGCAGGTCCTGCTCCATAAATAGCCTATAGAATAGGATTTCTTCTTTGAAACCCTATCCAGTACACATAGGATTACCTTATACCTCCCTATGTTAAAAGGCATGATACGTCACACTAATGACCTCTTTAAGTACCCCTGTGCCAACACACATTATCGCTCCCAGGGTAAAAAAAAATACAAAGCTTCACTCTCTGACCCAATTTATATCCGAGGGCAACTTTTCCCTGATTTATTGGTTGTGCCCAATGCATGTAAGAGTTAAGCAGAAGGACCAAAGCAGCAGACCAGGTCATGCACAACAATTCATTAGTTCCACAATTAATGGTGGTGCAACCACTTCTAACACCCGCTGCCGTAGGGTGCGTAATTTACACGAATATTCAAACAGAAATAGAAGGTGCACTCTAAAAAAAGTCAATATCCGAAGTCGCTCTTTTTTGTATTGATTCTTCTTTATTTAAATTTCGTACAAAGCATCAAAGGCACAGCCAACGCGTTTCGTTCCACTCTTTGCCTATTGGAACTTCGTCAGGGCAATAGGAAATATGCTCGCGATTTCAAAGGCAGTACCCTTCAGACTGCCATAAGGATCCACGTTTTGCACTGTGTAGGCCGTAGGTGTGTTCCGGTTCCAAAAGGGGTCAGCCTCCGTTCGTTTTAGAAGTTGATTATGCTGTCCCAATGTAATATCCCCGACCAAAGTGCTTTGAAATAGTTTGTATGTGGTCAATATATGGCGCACCAAGCCCGTTTTCCACTTGGTGGCCGCTCGTATTTATGTTATCAGTGGCAAAGGTCCCCAGAATCAAAACAACAGCCGATTCTTCATATATAAAGTTAGAGCTTCTGAATATAGCATACCGAACCTATAATAGGGTGTCGGCTCTCGGACCTTCGGCGTGTGCGGCGTTCAGCTGAACGCCGCACACGCCGAAGGTCCGAGAGCCGACACCCTATTATAGGTTCGGTATGCTATATTCAGAAGCTCTAACTTTATATATGAAGAATCGGCTGTTGTTTTGATTCTGGGGACCTTTGCCACTGATAACATAAATACGAGCGGCCACCAAGTGGAAAACGGGCTTGGTGCGCCATATATTGACCACATACAAACTATTTCAAAGCACTTTGGTCGGGGATATTACATTGGGACAGCATAATCAACTTCTAAAACGAACGGAGGCTGACCCCTTTTGGAACCGGAACACACCTACGGCCTACACAGTGCAAAACGTGGATCCTTATGGCAGTCTGAAGGGTACTGCCTTTGAAATCGCGAGCATATTTCCTATTGCCCTGACGAAGTTCCAATAGGCAAAGAGTGGAACGAAACGCGTTGGCTGTGCCTTTGATGCTTTGTACGAAATTTAAATAAAGAAGAATCAATACAAAAAAGAGCGACTTCGGATATTGACTTTTTTTAGAGTGCACCTTCTATTTCTGTTTGAAAATGCATGTAAGAGGGCTAATTCACAAACCACGGCTGAAGCACCACCTCTTGATAAGGAGTCTACGCTAATTGATGTTTCAGGGAAACAGGCAGCGGCACAGTCTGCTAATCACTGGTGGATTACAAATACACAGAGTCTATTAGCCAGGTCTGATTGCGCCCAATGGCATGAAATTAAGGATCTCCTCCAGTACCTCCAACAGGAACATAAGAAAAGAGGACAGAAACTAGTACAGGAGGGCAAACTAATTTCCAATAACTCCATTAGATATGCACTGGGACTCCATGGATACAGCTGTCAGGGGTATTAATACCAGTGTGTTGCTATGCAGACATGCTTGTCTGCGTATATCTCGCTTCAAGCCAGAAGTTCAGCAAACACTTTTAAATGTTTCCTTTGACAAGAAACACCTGTTTGGTCCACTAGTTGACCAAGCATTAGAGAAGATGAAGAAGAACACGGAGGTTGCTAAGTCTATGTACACACTCCAAACACCCACTCCTCATAACTCCTTTCGCCGCTACTCATATAGGGCAGCCTCAAAAGCAGCATCCTTCAATACCTCATATCAAACTCAGTCACAACTCCCCTTCATGAGGCTATCACAGAGGCACTTAAGGGGTAACAACTACAAAGTTCGCTGCAAAGATGCTTCCCCACGTGGTGACCCACACACCACTAAGCAGTGGCTCCCTTTGCCCCCTCCCTCCGATCATTTAACACCTTCGTAGGTTGATTACAACAATTTCTCCCCACCTGAGGATCCATAACATCAGATCAGTGGGTGTTGGGCATTACCAACATGGATAAAGCTCCTCACCACACCTCCAAGCATTCTACTTCGCGCACACACACTTTCTGTGGAAGATCAAACCTCAAAACGGAAGTGCAAGCTCTCTTGCTCAAAAAAGCTAAATAGCCCATCCATCTTCAACATAAAGGGTCAGGGATATACTCCCTATTCTTTTTCATCCCGAAAAAGCATGGCCCATCTTCGATCTCAGGCCCTTAAATCATTACATCCTGTCAGAGCATTTCCATATGGGCACCCTCCAAGACGAGATCCCACTTCTCCAACAAGGCGACTTTAAGCACTACACTTTAAGGACACATACTTTTACATTCCAAATATCTATCACACCGCACATACCTCCGGCTTGTCATAGCTGGCAAACATCAGGTCAAAGTCCTCTCATTTGGGGTTGCTACTGCACCCCTCGTGTTCAACAAAAATGCTTAGCAGTGATAGCCAAGAAACAACAAAGGGCCTTGACTCGACTCAGTAAGGCTGAGTCCATATAACTATAAAACGTAACAATTGCCAATAGTGAGCAAAACTCCAAAAATCTTTTTGTTAGCTAGACCCTACGAATAAAACATATAGGTCCACGTTTTTACTACACCATCAATTGTTTTATTTGACAACTCACTTAGAAATCACTTTATCAATAATACTTTCTCTACATGTGTATCAATAATAAATACAAAACAGAGGGAAAAACTATATACAAAAAACTACATTACATCATACACGACACCAGCAGACAATCAATGCAAACCTACATACATGCCTCATACAGATTTGGCCAGACACTAATGACACACACTCACACCATCCAAACAACACAGCAGAAAGGTTAAAAAATCCTTTTGCATGGCCCCAGAACTGGTGGTCAATATTCTTAATCCCAACGTCAAACGACACAGTAAATCATATGTACTCCTAAAGCGATGTAGAGATGATTCAAAGAAATCACTTTTTCCTACATTTAACACCTAAATCATTACATCGAGAAGACAATTGTATTGCATGATTTGTATGACAAGGGACACACAAGGTCGATGCGTTTCAAACCCAAATGTTTGTGGGGTTCTCATCAGGACCGTGACATTCTTATTTCCTTAATAAAACCAATCTGTGACTTCACAATTATGAAGATGTTAGCGTTCAGTTGCTGAACTTGAATGTATATTCCCTGTTGTTGTATAGCCGGTACCAGGGTCACCTCAATCGCACGTCGGTGGAGTCCGTTACCGCTAAAGTTGAACTATCAGTTTGCCAGTAGCTCTTAAACAGTCTCTATCCCTCTCCACAGCCGCGTACACGTCCTCCAACTCTGTTGTGTATCTCGCGTTTCCGCATTGAATGATGGGAACATCCATCTGTTAGCGGAACACCTCCCGGGAACAGGCAAGGACTTTGCCGACCTCCTCAGCCGATGCGGCAACAAGTCCATGAGTGAAAACTCCACCCTCCTCCTAAACTTCCACAAGTGGGGGGGGGGGGGGTTTCCACAATTAGACCTGTTTGCAAACGATGCAGAATGCCAAAACTTTGTCTCCAGGTTCCCACATCCACTATCCAAGGGCAATACTCTGTGGATGAACTGGCCTGGGATACTTGCCTATGCTTTTCCACCTTTTTTTCTTCTTCCGTTTCTGCTTTGGATGCTCAGGCAAATGTCTCTCATGCTCATTTTAGTAGCTCCCACTTGGGTTTCCCATACTACTTGAACTCTGTTGTTCCCCACGTGAAACCTCAGCCCGTACCTTCTCACTCAGAACCATGGAGAGATCAGGCATCCAAATCTAAGGCAACTCAACCTTGCGATTTGGCTCCTGAAGTAATTGAATTGAGTTACTTAAATCTCCCACCGGAATGTATGACCATTCTTAAAGAAGCTCATAGGCCTAAGACTAGAGACTGTAAAGCAGCTAAATGGAAAAGATGTGTCTTTTACTGCAGAAATAAGCAATTTGATCCATTTAAAACAACTGTACAAAACATTGTTTGCTATCTTCTTCATTTACAGCTCTCTGCCGTGGCTGACATTTCAGTACGCTTGCCTCTAGCTCCAGTGACTGCCTATCTACAAAACAGGCAGCACTTATCTTTTTGTTCAAAGTGCCAGTTATTAAGGCCTTTATGAAAGGGCTTATAAGGGTAATTCACCCAGAAGGATCACTTACATAATATCGAGGGACATAATATCGACTAGCAAAAATATCGTTGACAAAATATCGACAGACAGAATATCGAGTTTGTATCTACAAACAGGTAAGTACAAAAATATCGAGTAAAAAATATCATTTACAAAAATATAGTTTATAAAAATATCGACTTTATTAAAAACAATGTTAAATTAAATTAATATTAAAAATTAATAACTAAAATATACTTAGAAATACTTAATTATCTTATAATAATTAAATAATTAAGTTATAAAAAAATGTACAATCATATTTGTTAAAACATATATATATAGTAACATAATATAATTAAATAATATCCAATATTATTACCGTACCATAGCAGGTGTCAAAATTACTATTCCCCCGCCAAAAAGTGCAACAGTAGGGAAAGCGTTGGATAGCGTAGGGGTAAAAATTACTATTCCCACTCCAGTGAGTGCAACAGTAGGGAAAGCGTTGGATAGCGTAGGGGTAAAAATGACTATTCCCACTCCAAAGAGTGCAACAGTAGGGAAAGCGTTGGATAGCGTAGGGGTAAAAATTACTATTCCCACTCCTGTGGGTGCAACAGTAGGGAAAGCGTTGGATAGCGTAGAGGTAAAAATTACTATTCCCACTCCAGTGGGTGCAACAGTAGGAAAAGCGTTGGATAGCGTAGGGGTAAAAATTACTATTCCCACTCCAGTGGATGCAACAGTAGGGAAAGCGTTGGATAGCGTAGGGGTAAAAATTACTATTCCAACTCCAAAGAGTGCAACAGTAGGGAAAGCGTTGGATAGCGTAGGGGTAAAAATTACTATTCTAACTCCAAAGAGTGCAACAGTAGGGAAAGCGTTGGATAGCGTAGGGATTAAAATTACTATTCCCACTCCAAAGAGTGCAACAGTAGGGAAAGCATTGGATAGCGTAGGGGTTAAAATTACTATTCCCACTCCAGAGAGTGCAATAGTAGAGAAAGTAAATACTTCATATATTATTTAAAAAAATATAAATTAATATCTATAAAAAATTAATTAAAAGTAATGGCCAATTTAATATAATATAATAATTAATCAATTAAAATTACAAATTAAAATTCATTATTACAATTAGTTACCTATTAATACAAATTAACAATTAATTAATTAACAATTTAAAATTAATTAACAATTAATTCAAATTAAATACAATTAAATAAATTGAATTATTTAATTAATTATAAATAAAATACTTCCCACCCTATTCCTCTATAAACCCACAGCCTGCTACAGAAAATGAATTAGTAAAATTAACATAATTAGCAATTAATCAATTAAATATAATTAATTTGCAATTAAAATGTAATTAATTACCCATAAAAAATTAATTAAATAATAATTCTAAATAAATACCAATAAATAACTTTACATATTTAATTAATTATAAATAAATTACTTCCCACCCAATTCCCCTATAAACCCACTACAGAAAATAGATTAGTAAAATTACCATAATTAGCAATTAATCAATTAATTAAAATTAATTGACAATTAAAATTTAATTAATTACCAAATATAAATTAATTAACAATGAATTCAAAATGATTACCAATAAATAAATGTACATATTTAATTAATTATAATTAAATTACTTCCCACCCTATTCCCCTATAAACCCACAACCCGCTACGGAATTAAATTACGCAAACATTAATAGAACAAAATTCATTAATTAAAATAAATTATAACATAAATACACACTTTTCACACATATAATAACAAAAAACACTATAAAAAATTGATATTATTAAAAATGCGATAATTTTAATAACCTATATTATATACTTCGATATTTTAACTTTCTATATTTTTGACATTCGATATTACATTACTTACCTTCAAAACGATACTTTTGATGTCTATATTCTGTCCATTCGATATTTTGTCCTGCCTATATTTTGTACTCGATATTATGCCCATTCGATATTTTGTAGTCGATAATATGTCTGTTTACCCACCCAGAATTCAACCTGCACCAACATGGAATCTCAATATTGTTCTCAGGAGACTGATGGGTCCACCATTTGAACTATTACCTACTTGCCCCTCCAATTTCGGTTTTGGTTGGTGGCCTTTTTAATTGCCATTTCTTCACATAGGCATGTGAGTGAGTTTCAGGCACTACCCTTAGAAGAACCTTTTTTCAAACTACACAGGAGTAGGGTGGTCCTCCGCACCAACCCAAAATTCCTTTCAACACTGGTTTCCCCTTTCCACCTTAACCAATCAGTTGAGTTACCTGTTTTCTTCCCTCAACCAGACTATGTTGCAGAAAGGGCTCTTCATACACAAGATGTTAAAAGAGCTCTAATGTATTACATTGACATAACCAAAGATTTTCGTAAAACCATACAATTCTGTTGCTTTTCCGCACCCTTACAATGGAAAACGCAAATCTAAATCAGGCATTTCTTGATGGATAATTAAATGTATTAAAACATGTTGTGTTAAAACTAAAAGGACTTTACCTACACCCCCTGGAACACAATTTACTCGTAAAATAGAGGCTTCAATCTTTTTCCTGGGCAATATTCCAATAACTGACATATGTAAGGCAGCTACATTGTCTACACCACACACTTTCACACAACATTATTGTGTGGATGTTCTAAAACGCCAGCAAACTAATGTAGGTTAGGCAGTGCCTCGTACACTTTTCCAAACAACTGCAACACCCACAGGTTATCCACCGCTTTTTCAGGTCACTGCTTTACAGTCTGTGCAAAGCATGTTTATTTACAGCCTCACATGCCTGGAATGGATATTACTTAACCTGTATGCATCTGTTCCTTCCTGAACACATGTGGCAGTTCTTTTTTACTTTTCCATATGCTGGGACATCTCTTTACTGATGCTTATTCGCATGCCATTCTCATCCGCTTGTCTGAAAATTTAAAGGAGGTGAAGCCCATGCGCATTATCACCAAGAGGAGGAGTCACTTTACCTCGTAACTCAAAAGACTTCTTCAAAGAAAAACAACTTGCACATATTCGGACCCAACACTAGATGGCAGTAGTATGCAAAGCATGTGAATCTACAGCATTACCAGCCAAGAACAGACGCTTACCGGGTAAGTAATATAATCCTTATCGTCCATTCTTCTACTATGAGGCTTGAGACACTGGAATTAAAGCGTGAATCCTAAGAAGGATGCGGGAGTTAGAGATGCTGTAATGTTATGCCCATGCTATAAATCTCCTAACTTTCACTCCCAAAACATATTAAGGGTACTTTAATTGCAAAAAAGAGTGACTCGGTCATGGTCAGTTACATAACTGAGAGTGGTGCTGAATGTGCAACATAAAAAGGAAATCCAGTCATCTCAAGAGAGAGAACTTGTGATAACATCCCTTTCTTGTCTCTCTAGTATTTCTATTTGTTTAAAAGGACTCTCACCCACTAATATCAATAGTGGCATGCTTCATCCTTTGGTCCTCACCCAAGATATCTTCTGTATCTGTTTGGACTCTTTGGTAGTGTTATTGAAGGCTCCTGTGTTTAAAACTGCCTGCAGGTAGCCCTTGTCTTTAAAATGTTATTAGGGGAAACCTTGGCAATATAAAAAAACATAATCCTGGATGTAGTTAGGTTGGATGGCTTTCTTCAGGACCAATACATTATGAGGATGTTTGATCACTCCTAAACACGAAGGCACTTTAGAGGCCTCACGCCCTTTTTCGTGTAAAAGCTAGAAATACTATCATATACGGTAGTGCATGATCAACTGTGTGATTTTCACCTTCATAGATGAGTGCAGTGCTTATTATCAGTGACCACAAACATACTTTGTAATACATAATGATTAGTAATGTAGTTTCTTTTGCTTTTTTCAGATGTGTTATGGAAAAAGTTTCTTATTATTGGTATGAACCATAAGACAGGCACAGCAAAAAGCATGATTAATGTGCACTTATACGCAATTTGACTGCACTACTACTGTTCGGTCCCAGACATAATTCAGCTAGGGATCCTTAATATACTGGTCCTGAAGAAAACCCTCCAACCTAACTGGCGATCATTTATGGCTTAAACATATAGACCTTTCTGAGGTAGGAGCTAATACTGCATCAACTGTCCGCAACCTAGCTTACTTTCCTGTTACTCATTGACTTTGGTCTTTGACCAGGTACAAGCGCTCTGCTGCCTTTTTTTGGCTCAGTTTGCGCTATAGGAATATCACATACATACATTCTCACTGTCTAATTACTCGCTCATTTGGGTGCTGAGGGATTTTTCTGACCGGTACAGATTTCCTTTAGTATTCCTGGAATGTGTGCGCTGGCATTGGTTCATTATATGAGGTTTCTTTGCTCCAATGAGTTCTTTGTTTTTTTTTTTCATCCATTTGTTTCAGCTTTCCAGTGTTCTTTGTAATGCTAAAAAAAGTATCCTAAACAATAAGGGGCACCTTTTGTACCTTGCATGAGGCAATTATGCACTGGATTTTTTCATGCTGTCTCGTGTTTGGAGAATGCAGCATGCATGTTCAACCTTCACTTTTTTCTTAATGTTTGACTTACTAACAAGTTTGAATGTTATTGTTAACCATCCTGTGTATGATATGACATTGACATTTTGGTTTTATGGAAAATACGGAAATGTTTTTGCATTGATTTTCTAAATATTTCTGATTGAGGAGAAGAGTTTTGTGTGAAACTATTGAATGTACTAATGTTTGTGAAAATGCTTATTTTGGAGCTCTCTAGTATAACACTAAGTAATAGTCCATGTGTTTTACTTAATATTTTGAATAGATGTTGGTGAAAGTGATTTCTCAATCTAGTACCAAGACCATTCATCCTTGATCAAGGTGGAATCAGATGCCCATATATTACATTTGCAATTACTGATAGCCTACAAATTCTGACCAAGACAAAAGGAGTAAATACTGTTTGCAGTAAAAACTATCACCTGTTGTGTGATTATATTACAAGAGGCTGTCCCATTAAATCAATACTAGCATTGGAAATGAGATCAGGTCTGAGCTCTGGCATGAGTTTATTTTGATTGGCCACCAAACACTAAAATACATTTGTGGCCAGTTTTATTTTTGATGGGCGGCAGAAAAATCTGTTTTGTAGCATTTGCAAGAATGAATAATTGCTCTGCTAGGAAGGACGCTGCTACTTGTGGTGCCTTCAACTTATTCAGTCTGACTTTCTCTTGGGACCAAGTCACAGCATTACACATGATCCTCTGGTGAACATAACAGATTTAGAACAGCCTAAAGCCATTTTGAAAGACTGTGAATGTATGCATGGTTCAGACAAGGAAAGGTAAAATCTTGGCAGAGAAGACCACTGCTAATAAGAATTCAAAAAAGTCAGGTGCTGTGCATCTAAGGGGGCTCTTCTTTCTTACCTCTATGCAAAGTGATGAATAGCAGCCCCTTCGATGAGCTGTCTGTCCTACAAACCATAGAAGCCAAAATCAGGTTAAGCTGCAAAGAAGATTCAGTCATCAAGAAACCAGCCTACAGATGGAGTTTCCCCTGCATTGTTTTTGACTTCTTAAAGGAGCCCTCTGAATCTTCAATTCTCCTTAAGTGACGGTATAAGCAGTGTGTTATTTTTATCCACACCCTCTTATGACGTGGCTCTCTTTTCCTTTCAGTCTTTCCATCTCGGCAAACATCAGATGAATCAAGTAATGATGAAGTTAGTGATTCCTCTGGTCCAACTCCTAGGAAACGGCGTGCTAAGCGCAGGACTGTCTCTGGCTCTGAACCTGAGGTGAGACCTGCTGTAGAGGTGGTCCCACTGCAGAAAGCACCTTCAACGAAACTGGGTAGCAGCCTGAATGGGTGCATTGTCCTTGCGTTGGTAATTGCAGTCAGCATGGGCTTTGGACATTTTTATGGTAAGTGCTGAAGAAATGTATTAGTTTCTTGACTCCTATCTAAAATCTTTTTATTAAACTGTGTCATTGGTTGCATAACTCTCTATTCTTCATCATGAGGTTTTCATAATAATTTATAACCTGTAAAATATTCCACATTTGTTAGAATAAGAGTGATAATACGCTTGATAAATAGAGTTTAAAATTAAAATTGTTTCTGGAGTTTACTCAGACAGAGCCCCCTCAGAAAGCTTTCAACGCCACTTCTAAAGTTCCTCTTGCAAGAATAGACCCATCACTGTTATGCCTTTCCTAAGGTATTGATTCCCAATCCGAATTTGTCTTTTTTTCTCTCTATTCAAGAGTTTTTGGAAGCTCTAAGTCTTTTTATCTTCATGTTGTTGTTAAAAACATTAATTGCTCGATTCAACATCCCCTCATGACCAGCTGGAGTGTTTTGTTTCCATTGAGGATTTTGAATGGAATCCTCCAGGCATAGCTTGGAAATGTTGTGCTGCTATGCCATACATGCTTTTTTCTGAACGTGTCAAGAATCACGAGTCAATTTGAAGTGCTCAGACCTTTGTTTGAGGCATATGAGCTGCAGATTACAGACTGTGCATAGATCACCACCTAGTGTTGGAGTTGTTTTTCTCCTGAAAAGTCTTTGGAAGTCACCAGATAGGTGACTCCTCCTTTGGATTACACTGGGCATGGGCATCGGCTCCATCCTTAGATAGTTTTTTTCCGCCATCGGGCTCGGATGTTTCCTACGCTCCGGCCTGGAACCAATTCTCTTTCGGCGCGCAATCCTCACCATTTTCGACGGTATTGTCTCGAATGCGTTTCCAATTGACGCAACTCTCCACAACTTCGAAGTCTTCGATTCCGGTTGTCGATGAAGGCCTTCGGGCCTACCTGGCCCTATCTTCTGGCTCATGGAAAGGACGCCATTTAAGAAGTGTCCTCAACGTGGGTCGAAGTTTCCCCACACCGATCTCCATGAGGTGTGCAACTTTTGCCTCTCACCGGAGCACGAGGCCAGAGGCTGTTCCGCTTGTCCCTCCTTCCACTCCAAGAAGACAATTTGGGACAGACGAGCTCAAAGAGCAATGGCTAGCTCGTCATCTTCGATCCCAGACAACATCTTCCAAGAGGGCGCCCACGTGCCGGAACAGGAGCAAGAACATGGCATCGACAGCAACTCTGAGGCCGACGACTCGGACATCGAGGACATCACTCCGGCACAGCGGGTCGTAAGTACACACGTCCACCCGAGCCTTCCTCGACACCTTCCAAAAAGGTTTCGGTCACACCCTCGCCTTCGGGCCCGGGTGCACACCGAAAGACTGCTTCCCATGCCCCGTCTTCGGGCTCGGCAAAGAAGCCTTATAAGCCTCATCCTAAGAAAAAGGATATTGCAACCTCTCCTCTAAGAATACCTTCTCCTTCTCCTCCTCCGCCACATCACTCCCCTACACCATCTCCTACTCCATTAGAAGATGATGATACCGAGGATGACTCCTCTGAAGACGCTGGTGGTGGTGCAGATAACGAGCCACTAGATAATCCAAGTCTCCCTGGCTCACCTGACCCTTGGGATGATTATAGCACCCCAAACGTCCCTAACATGCCACAGGATGACATATACTCCTCAAGGCCTTCCCCACCAGAGGACACTATGGGATTTACCCCAACTTGCCCATAGGGCTGCCCAATACCATGGTGTTGACCTATATACTGACACAGTAGAGGAAGATTTCCTTATGGATACCTTGGACACCACACAAAGGTCCACCTCAATTTTACCCATGCTTAAAGGGGTCATTAAGCATGCGCCAGAGGTCTTTAAAGATCCAGTTGGGGCTCGAATCATCAACCCCCGAATTGAGAAGACGTAGAAGGCTTCCCCCTCAGATCCATCCTGCATTAAATGTGTCTGCACCACTGGACTCCCTTGTAGTCCCAACGCACGCAAAAGAGCCAACTCGAAATATCAGACGAGGCTCCCCCACCAGATAAAGAGTCTAAGCTCCTTGACGCCTCAGGCAAAAGAACAGCGGCACAGGCAGCAAACATATGGCTTATTGCCAATACCCGGGCACTACTAGCACGATATGACAGGGCACATTATGATGAATTAGAATCTCTGATGCAGCACCTATCCATATAAGTACACAAATAGGGCCAATGAACATATACAAGAGGGTAAAACCATCACCAATACCTCTATTAGTTGTGCCCTAGATGCAGCAGATACTGCTTCAAGGGCGAATAATACCAGTGTCCTTTTGCGTAGGCATGCCTGGCTACGCATTTCAGGGTTCAAACCTGAGGTACAAAGTGCCATACTCAATCAACCCTTTGATGAGCAACACTTATTTGGGCCTAATGTGGACGTATCCCTGGAAAAAATGAAAAAGGATACGGACACAGCTTAATTTATTGGAGCCTTGCAGTCGCAAGGTCCTAGACGCTCCTTTTGTCCCTCATCCTACAGAAGCACCACCGAAGGCTACACCTCAGATAGTCCCTCTACTTCCTACAAAGCCCCTACCCAATCCACCTACAGTAGGGGCTACCAAATAGGGGGTTACAAGGGTAACAACAAGAAAGGCAGAGGCAAAACTAACAACTCCCGCTCTGCCTCCACCCCTGCCCAATGACTTCCCTCCACTTCCCCCACCACATTCCACCACAGTTGGGGGAAGACTACAACAATTCATTCCGGTCTGGACCGACCTTACATCAGACAAGAAAACCTTGTGGTTCACCAACAACCTCAAACACTCCAAGAAAACCTGCCGCACCCTCGAGAAAGCCTGGCGCCACGACCAAACAGCAGAAAACATGACAGCCCTCAAGGACGCCACCCGCAAACATCACCAGCTGATCCGCACCACCAAAAGGACAACATTCAAAGAACGACTGGACAACAATACCCACAACAGCAATGAACTCTTCAGCATCGTTAAAGAGTTCTCCAACCCCAGCACCTGCAACAACGACATCACACCCTCGCAAGACCTCTGCGACTCACTCGCCTCATTCTTCCACCGCAAGATCGCCGACATACACAACAGCTTAGGCGAACAGACCACGCACCCTACCACCGGACCTGGACCCCGGTCAGCACCAAAGACACCACCCGCATGATGAACACCATCCACTCCGGCTCCCCAACCGACCCCTGTCCACACCACATCTTCAACAAAGCCGACTCCATCATCGCACCCCAACTCCAGAACATCAGCAACAGCTCCTTCGCATCCGCCACTTTCCCGGAGAGCTGGAAACATGCCGAGCTCAGCCCCCTCCTGAAGAAACCCACCGCGGACCCCACGGACCTCAAGAACTTCCGCCCCATCTCGCTCCTCCCTTTCCCGGCCAAAGTCATCGAGAAGACCGTCGAGACTAACGGATTCCTCGACCCCTCGCAGTCCGGCTTCCGAGCAAACCAAAGCACTGAAACCGCCCTCATAGCAGCTACCGACGACATCAGGTCCCTGCTCGACAACGGTGACACAGCTGCCCTCCTCCTCCTGGACCTCTCAGCAGCCTTCGACACCATATGCCATCGCACCCTGATACGACGCCTCAGCAACTCCGGAATCCAAGGAACTGCCCTGGAATGGATTATCTCATTCCTCGCCGGAAGAACCCAGAGAGTCCGCCTCCCCCCCTTCCTATCCGCAGCCACCGAAGTCATCTGCGGCGTTCCTCAAGGATCCTCGCTCAGCCCCACCCTCTTCAAAGTCTACATGACCCCTCTCGCAGCCATCGCACACCAACACAACCTTAACATCATCTCCTACGCTGACGACACTCAGCTGATCCTCTCCCTCACCAACGACCCCGCCACCGCCAGAGCCAACCTCCAGGAAGGAATGAAAGACGTCGCGGAGTGGATGAAGCTCAGCCGTCTGAAACTGAACTCAAACAAGACGGAAGTTCTCATCCTGGGACCATCCCCCTCAGCCTGGGACTACTCCTGGTGGCCCTCCGCGCTGGGCACCGCCCCCAAGTCCACGTACCACGCACGCAACCTTGGCTTCATCCTGGACTCATCCCTCACGATGACCAGGCAAGTCAACGCTGTCTCGTCATCCTGCTTCAACACCCTGCGCATGCTCCGAAAGATCTTCCGGTGGATCCCCACCGACACCAGGAAGACTGTCACCCAGGCCCTCGTCACCAGCCAACTGGACTACGGGAACACCCTCTACGCGGGAACCACAGCCAAACTCCAGAAAAGACTCCAGCGCATACAGAACGCCTCCGCACGACTCCTCCTGGACATCCCCCGTCACAGCCACATCTCTGCCCATTTGAAAGACCTGCACTGGCTCCCCGTCAGCAAGAGGATCACGTTCAGACTCCTCACCCACGCACACAAGGCTCTCCACGACATGGGCCCCAAATACCTCAACAGCCGCCTCACATTCTACACACCCACCCGCCAGCTCCAATCCGCCAGCCACGCTCTTGCTGCCGTCCCTCGAATTCGCAAAGCCTCCGCCGGAGGAAGATCCTTTTCCTATCTGGCGGCCAAGACATGGAACTCCCTCCCCACCCCCCTATGGCTGACCCAGGACCATCTCTCCTTCAGGAAACAACTCAAGACCTGGCTGTTCGAGCAGTAGCAACTCCCCTCCCTCCCAGCGCCTTGAGACCCTAACGGGTGAGTAACGCGCTCTACAAATTTTTGTGATTGATTGATTGAGACAGGTGCTTGCGACAAATAATTCAGTCAGGTTTCTGTCTCGAACTAACATCTACCCCCCCCCAAACATACCACCCAAACAGCATCCAATGTCACAAGAACATTTGCTTTTGCTAAGGCAGGAGCTAATATCCCTCATACAAAAAAGCGCAATAGAACTGGTTCCACCACATCAACAAAACAAGGGAGTATACTCCCTGTACTTTCTTATCCCAAAAAAGGACGGCTCTCTCAGGCCTATTCTAGACCTCGCCACTAAACCTCCACATACAATCAGACCACATCCATAAGGTCACACTCCAGCAGGTCCTTTCTCTCCTTTTACAAAACGACTTTCTTGCCACTATAGATCGCAAGGACGCCTATTTTCACATTCCCATTCACACAGCTCACAGAAAGTATCTCAGATTTGTACTGGACGGTCAGCACTATCAATTCAAGGTACTACCATTCGGAGTCACAACAGCACCAAGAGTGTTTACCAAGTGCCTAGCAGTAGTAGCAGCACATTTAAGAAGACAGCACTATCACGTCTTCCCATATCTCGATGACTGGCTCATAAAAGCCAGCTCATACAGTCAGTGTGAAGAACACACTCACACCACCATCCAATTACTCCGCGACTTGGGGTTCACAGTAAACCACACCAAGTCCCATCTGCAACCGTCCCATGTACAACAATATCTAGGTGCCACAATAAACACCTCAACAGCGCTAGCTTACCCCTCTCCTGCCAGGATAACAAATATGCAAGCTCTTCTAACAAAATTCCAACTGCAACACTCTCTTCCAGCTCGAGTGTTCATGCAACTCATAGGAGTGATGGCCTCTTGCATATTCATAGTGCCTCATGCAAGACTACAGATGCATCCTCTTCAAGAGTGCTTAGCCCGACAATGGAACCAGGCCCAAGGAATGCCAATTAACAGACCTAGTGTTGGTAGACGGTCAGACGCACCGCTCTCTGCAATAGTGGAGCACCAAAAACCTTTCCAAGGGACGACCGTTCCTAGAGCCAGTTCCTCAAATAGTCATGACAGTGGACGCATTGCTCTCCGGCTGGGGAGCTCACCTACTGCATCACACAATGCAAGGCAGGTGGACACCGCAACAAAAGTTACTCCACATCAACCACCTGGAGTTACTAGCCATATTTCTAGCCCTAAAAACATTCCAAAAGCAGATATTTGGCAAAGCTGTCTTAGTACGCACATACAACATGACAGCCATGTACTACATCAACAAACAAGGAGGGACACACTCGCTGCAGCTCTCTGTTAGGTCAGCAAATATGGATATGGGCTATACCTCCAAACATCTTCCTCTTAGCCCAGCATGTTCCAGGGGTACAAAACATAATAGCAATCAGACGCAACAGATCCACGAGTGGGAACTTCATCCACAAATTCTTCAACCTTTCTTTCAAATGTGGGGACAACATCAGATAGACCTCATCGCCACCCACGAAAACACCAAAAGCCCAAGCTTCGCCGCCAGATAGCCACAACCGCTGTCCAAAGGCAATGCGATATGGATGAACTGGTCTGGCAAATTTGCGTACGCTTTTCCACCTCTCCCACTTCTTCCACTGGTAGTGTGCAAACTACAGCAACATTCCCTGACTCTCATTCTAGTTGCTCCAACTTGGGCCAGACAACCGTGGTACACCACACTGCTGCAACTTTCTGTGGTACCCCACCAAAAGCTATGCCTGTCTCCACGCTTCCTAACCCAGAACCGTGGAGAGATCAGACACCCGGACCTAGCTCAGCTCAACCTAGCGAACTGGCTCATGAGGTCCTAGAGTTCGGTTATCTTAACCTTCCCCCTGACTGTATGAACGTTATTAAAGAAGCTAGAAGTCCCACCACTAGGGCATGTTATGCAGCCAAGTGGAAACGTTTTGTAATATACTGTCATAACAATGGCATCAATCCTCTATGTGTCTATTCAACACATCATAGGATACTTACTACACCTCCAAAGATGTAACTTAGCATACACATCTATTAGACTGCATCTTGTTGCCATTGCAGCATACCTACAAAATAGACAACATCTATCACTTTTTTAGAGTACTTGCCATAAAAGCTTTTATGGAGGGCCTCAAAAGAATAATTCCTCTCAGAGCATCACCTTCACCTGTATGGAATTTAAACATTGTTCTCACACGTTAATGGGGCCTCCCTTTGAACCTTTACATAAATGTGAACTGCAATTCTTAACTTGGAAAGTTGCTTTCCTAGCAGCTATTACTTCTCTAAGAGTTAGTGAGCTACAAGCATTCATCATTCAAGAACCTTTTCTGTAAATGCATCATAATTAGGTTGGTCTCCAAACCAATCCTAAATTCCTTCCAAAAGTCATTTTGTCCTTCCACCTCAATCAATCTGTAGAGCTTCCCGTATTCTTCTTGCAGCCACAAACAGTTGCAGAAAGAGCTTGTTATACCTTAGATGTCAAAACAGCATTGCTTTACTACATTGAAAGAACACTACCTTTTTGTAAAACTAAACAACTTTTTGTGTCTTTTTCACCACCACACAAAGGCAACCCTATATCAAAATCTGGGATAGCTAGGTGGATTGTCAAATGCATACAGATTTGCTACCACAAAGCTAAATGTACGTTATCTGTCTCTCCCTAAAGCCCATTATACAAGAAAGATAGGGGCTTCAATGGCATTTTTAGGGAACATTCCCTTAAATGACATCTGCAAAGCAGCTACATGGTCTACACCACACACATTCACAAAACACTATTGTGTAGATGTGCAAACTAAACAACAAGCTACTGGTGGCCAGGCTGTACTCAACACTGTTTCAAACTACTGCAACAGATACGGGTGCTCGCCACTAAAAGTGGGTACTGCTATACAATCTATGCACAGTGTGTAATCTGCAGCTCATTGCCTCGAACGGAAAATGCTACTTACCAGTCTGTTCTTGGCATGTAGAGCTGCAGAGTTACACATGCCCACCCGCCCGCTACCTTTATCTGTTCCAGTATTATCTTAATTAGATACAGCTTACGTGAGCATCCTTTCTGTTTCTTACAAAATTCCATAATTTCCCTGCTGGCGAAACACAATCTAAGGATGGAGCCGATGCCCATGCGCAGTGTAATCCAAAGGAGGAGTCACCTATCTTGTGACTTCCAAAGACTTTTCGGGACAAAAACAACTGCAAACATCCGGGCCCAACACTAGGTGGCGATCTATGCACAGTGTGTAACTCTGCAGCTCTACATGCCAAGAACAGATGCATACTGGTAAGTAGCATTTTCCTTTTTACTCGTCTTAAGAGTTATGATGACTGGGAGACACCCAAACTGTACCCGGTTATGAGTGGGGATAGCTATAAGTTCCTTGTCCTAGACTATGTGGTGGCCGCAATTACTAGCCAGAGGGTACATGCCTTTTTTTCATCTGTACCCTCATGGAGAGGCTGCCCACTGGCTTTCTTGAGTTAAAGGTTCGTAAGTCCCCACAGATGGGCCCCTTATTGTGTGTGTGTTTCTCTGTGAGTAAGTAAACAGTTTACAGCCTGCTCAAGGTGGGTGCCCCGTCTTTAAAGAGGCCATGTGTGCCCATACTCCTGCTCAGATCCCACTCACGTGTTGCATATGTAGTGGGTATTTGGGGTGGTGGTCGTGCTGCCAGATAATATCCTTTGTTGCTGTAGATTGTCCCCTGCATCCGTGAAACCTACTGCACCCATTCTGCCTGTGTTTCTATTGGATACCTCGATGTTGCACTGACCTGTGCTGGGCTGCCTTACTTGCACTAATCAAAATTATCGTAACCTTTTTTTAAAATTTATTAGACCTTGCCCTTCAAATAAACCTTAAAAAAGGTACATAGAAGGCAAGAACAGCCTGACCGGATGGGAAAGATCTAATCTGAGGCTCCTCCCTTGCTGCCGATGTCTCCCCACTCATTCGCTGTTTATAAGCCCCTACAAGAACCACAGTGGGGGAAGTGGCTAGTGGAGAAGACAGTGAGTACATCTTGAGACCCTGAAGCCCGCCACACCCTGCTGTCACGTCACATGAGAGTCTGAGGTGCCCTTCTCACTAAATTATGGTCAGGTTGACTGAGTGACCACCCAGACGTCTCCCTAACACCCAAGAAATGAAGAATAATGATGTGGCAGTGGAGATGAAGCACCGGTCTCTCTACACGTAACAAAGCAGCATGTGCTGAGGCAGAGTAAGCCAGCGAGTTCCGGATGTGGCATGCTCTTTGAGTTGAGTAATTTGAGCACCAGTTGAAACAGGGCAGTTGGCCCCGGCTGCCGGCAATGATACTGGTGGATTGGAAGCCTTTAGAAGTGAAAACAATATGATGAGACACCAGACCGCAGCAGCAGGGTCTAGATAGAACGAGGCCCAAGTATTGACTCTGTGAAAGGTGGCACAGTGAAATTGCAGAGTATCTGCGGACTGTGCAAAGTACTTGCAGCGAGTTGAGTGGGGGAGCCGAAGACAATAATATGCTAAAATGTTCAAGGGGAGAGGGTGGGGCGAGCTACCAGTCAAGACAACCTGTTACCCTGGGCCCTGATAGAAGTTGTATGTATGGAGTAGAGTGAGGAGAGATTGAGCTCATTGTGAGTAAGGCCTGCAGACTGAGGGTTAGTCGACCCTGGGCCCGGCCAGTGAAAGATGGGCGGTGTGGGGCCAAACAGGTTGGCGAACCAGATGAAAAGGGGTCTCTTCTATACTACTAGACAATTCTAGTCTATACGGATACAGGGAGACCCTGTAGACCTAGTGGCTCAAATGGAGCCTGTAACTCTTACAGGAGGACCCGAAGGATGTTTGGCAGCATATTCCAGCATTCACATTTATTGGGCGGGGGCAGGCCTCGTACCCTGGTTATACAAGTGAGGCAGGCAATCGTAACACAAACTTGAGAGGTTACCTCTACATTGTCTGCACCACCAACCAAGAATGATTGGTGCAGCATCAACAGACACTGCTACACATTAACAGGGCGAGGAAGATGGGGTGCCTCTAGCATTAAGCCCACTCTGTCCCGAACCAACATCTGATTGGTATGGACACCGGTGTGCCCCTGTAGTGTGACATTTGGACTTGCTTCATTGGAAGGGCGAGGTTGAACCTGACCCCCAGCGGGTCCACTAACCTTTCAGGGAGGTGTCCTTGCAGCTCATGCACACACCCTCTTGCTTCAGACTGGTGGTGTTGTGGGAACTCTCATACTCCACATCCCAGGCATTACTGGCAAATATTTTCACTGGTTGTGGTGTCCGTGATGTCAGATTGCCCGGCCTGGTGAGTTAGTCCTCCTGGAGCTTAAGAACACCACCACCACAGGGTTCTTCCTTTAACACAACACCACAAAAGGGATTACCAGTGGAGCACCATAGTGGGAATCGTAGGTGATCTGGTCATTAGGCGAATGCAGAAAAATAGATTCGGTACATCAAAGGCTTGTTACAGAATACATTTTTTCAGAAAATGTAACCAAAAAAGAAAATGGAGGCCGGAGATACCATAGGGTTAGCGGACATGAATACAAGACCAAAGCACAAATAGGTTTCCAAAGAAATCAAGTCTGATGATATAGCATTCAGAATGAAGTTGCAGAGTGATCTCAAAGGAATGTAAATAATAACCGCATTGGAGGAGTGCCATGTGAAATAGAAGCCGCTGTTTAGCTGTACGTTTCGGACCTGGTCCACTCCCCCCTGGAGGGCCCTGAATGCGTCTTGACACTGCTCATAGAGTTGTCTATTTATCGTCATTTAGAAACAAGCTACCTGATGTGATTGTTGGAGTCCATTATTATTGTGACAAGTAAATTGTCTTGGAAGAAAAAGTGTGGCAGGGAGGTTTTATATCATTCGGGGGAGCAAACCCAGCCCTTTTTCGGGTCTGTCGCGGTCGCCCAGGCAAAACATAGAGCTTCCACGCCAATCACTAAACATTTGTACTCAAAGAACATTTAATACATTTAGGGCCACCACTTCATTGGGATATCTCCAGTATGGCTGTGCATCCTTCTAGGGTGCTAGATGTAGACTCCCGGACAGGTCCCTCTTCTCCAACCAGTCAGGAAATTAAGTCTTGGATCAAGATGGCGGAAATCCTCCAGAGTATATTTAGTTAGAGAGGAGATTTTAACCTAATAGCAACAGCCGAGCAAAGTCGGCAGACTCTGTTGGTCCATAGTCTGGTCGTAGTTACAGTGAATTGGCCAGTGGTTGGTGGAGGAGATGTGGCGAAGGTTCTCACTGTTATAGCTATGGTGAGAAGAAAATAGTAATTTGAGAGGCTCAAAAAGCAATGATTAGAAATACTGTAATAGAAGAGGCAGCTTGAATTAAATAAGACTTTAAAAGCATGTCTGCACACAGTTTGAAGTGAGGCAGACGAAGTACAAAAGTAGATCCCTGTCTGAAAAAGCTTGGCAACATAGAACAAGCATGACTGGGTAATTCAGTACCAGGCCTGAATCCAGATCAATGCCGGTCGATCTCACTCGACCTTCCCCGGCACCGATGCCGGCTATGCCCCTGCCAGACGCCATCCCATCATCATCCCCGAGTTTGACACAGCCGGACCGACGTTGAACCGTACTTTTGTTCCCCTGTTCATCCCTGGTGTTCCCTATCAACCAGAGGGTGGTGATGGAGCGTACTATGCTGTGGGGTTGAGAAGGGCAGCCGTGGTCCTTGGCCTTAAGCTCCCTTCAGTGGCAGTCAGGACTAACCTCCTGACAGAGGTGCTTCTGCCTGTGGCTTCTTCCTCTACTGCCATTCAATAAAGCCCTTCCTGATGTCCTTCTGGGCACTTGGTCCAAGCCCGGCACATGGGCTCCTGAGGAGAGGACAATTGCTCATCACCACTGCCTGGCCCCAGGCAACCCAGTGTTCCTGACCCAACACCCTTCCCCCAGAGAGCTTTGTGCTCCAAGTCGCTTCTTCTAAGGGCGCGTTCTCTTCTGCTCCTCCAGATAGGTAATCCAAGAAGCTGGACCATCTTGGGAAGCAAATGTTTTCTTTCTCCAGCTTGGCACTGCGGTTGGTGAATACTGCGTGCCTCTTTGGCTGCTACTCCCATACCATCTGGCATACGGTCGCGCAGGTGCTGTCTCAGTGCCTGTAGGAGGCCTGGGTGGTTCTCTCCCAGGCAGTTGCGGATGGTAGAGATGCAGCCACATTCGCAATTCGGTGTGGACTTGATATGATACCACTGACTCACTGGGCAGGATGATTGCCACTTCGGTAGCTCTTAAACGCTACGCCTGGTTGAGGACATCTCGCTTTTTGGGGGATGTCCAGTCAACCTTGATAGACAAGCCCTTTGATGGTCGTCGTCTTTTTGGCGGCAAAGCAGATTTGACGCCTGAGCGCTTTAAAGACTCTTGAGCTACGGACAGATCTTTGGGCCTAACTGTATCTTCCTGTCCACTCTAGTCTGCTTTTCGTCCCCGCCACTGCCTCATAATCTTCTTAGTCCGATGTTCCAGGCCCACCTTCAGCCAGTTGGAGGCAGGTTTCGCCATCAACTCCTCCACTGGCAATCCATCACGTCGAACAGGTGGGCTCTTCAACTCGTCCGAAGGGGCTCCTCCCTCACCTTCGAGTGTACGCCTCCCTCCATGCCAACGTCTTACGATGGTATGTCGGATGATGATTTGGCACTTCTCCGCAAGGAAGTCTCCGCTCTTTTGGCCAAGGGAGCTATAGAGAGGGTCCCTGAAGTAGGTTGTGGTTGCTTCCCCCGCTGCTTTCTGGTGCTCAAGAAGGACAAAGGCCTGCATCCTATTCTAGACCTATCTGTCCTCAACCCCGGAGACTGGATGGTGACATTGGACTTGCAGGACACCTATGTTCGAGGCATATAAGCTGCAGATTCTACACTTTGCATTAGATCGCCACCTGGTGTTGGGCTCGGATGATTGCACGTTGTTGTCGTCTTGGAAGAAGTCTTTTGTAGTCACGAGATAGGTGACTCCTCCCTTGGACAATAGTGCGCATGGGCATCGGCTCCATCCTTAGATTGTTTTTTTCTGCCACTGGGTTCGGATGAAACTTTTCCGCTCCGGTTCGAAATCTACTTTTCAAGTACTTCGACGTGTACAAACTTATTCAAGTTTCACCAAACTACTTTCGATACCGATAAACGTCAACTCGACTCCATCAGCTCGATTCCGGTCGTCGACGCGGACCGTTGGGCCTATCCACCCCGTTAAGCCTACACCTCATGGAAAGGACGCCATTCAAAAGATGCCCCGGGTGTGGAGCAAAGTTTCCACACAGTGACCATCACGAGGTCTGTAACCTGTGCTTATCGCCAGAACACGACGAATCCAGCTGTACAGCCTGTGCATCCTTTCGATCCAAGAAGACCATTCAAGATAGAAGGGCCCGTTCACACGACATGCAGAGATCGGCTCCGGAACCGGTGGATATCTTCGACGAAGAAGTTCCGCTTGTGCCCGAGGAAGATTCAGACGATCTCCAAATTGTATCCGGGGCAGACGACTCCGATGACTCCATACCATGGGGTCAGCGCGTGAGTACTCCTGCCCCTGCCCCAAACCCAGCACCCAAATCAAAAGCAAAGGTTAACACTCCGCCTCCGGGGCCCAGTCGTGACCGAAAAAACACTTCGAAAGCCCCGCCATCGAGCCCGGCTCCGAAGAAAATACTCAAGCCTTCTGGTAGCTCCTTACCGAGCAAGCCGCTCGTGCCGATCCCACCAGCTCCATCGACATCTAAACCGAAAGAAGTCCCGGCGCCAAAATTGTCAACTTCTAAAGGCAAAACTATGAAGCCAGCGTCTGATGCCTCGAGGCCAACGAAACCAGCATCTACTCCGAAGCCAATATCTGCGGTACCGAAACCTACAAGGCCTGATTCTGATGCGCTCAAGCCCTCGAAACAGCCTACGACTCTGAACACAATACCTTTGGTGCCGAAATCTACGCCAAAGGACACAGTAACAACTCCTAAGGCTAAAGACAAGCAGCAACCACGCCCGGAACCTAAAAAATCGGCGCTGGCAAAGGTTCCGACAAGGAGAAGACCTTTTCCAACCTGATCCTCTACAAAAGAAGATCTACATTGACCCAAATGTATCCCCTACACCACACAGGAAGAGGAAGTCAGACACAGCACCTACACCTGCAGTGCCTGTCAAGAAGGACTCTGCCACATCTCCTATGCACCCTTCTTCTCCTATACTTCCTTCTCCTTCATCTCCTGTTCCTCTTAACCTTTCACCTCAAAATTCTCCTGAAAACTCTTCTCCTCATTCTTCACCACATATACCTCTAAATGATGACGAGTATAGCATAGGTAGAGGGGTAGACCCAGATGAGCCTTTTCCCTACCCTATTGATGATCCAGATTGGGAATACCCAAATCCACAAGATGTGCCAGATATTCCTGACCCACATTCATATCCATCAAAACCTTCTCCCCCAGAAGACAATATTAGTTTTGGGCACTTACTGAATAGGGCTGCCATATATCATGGGGTCACCATGCATTCAGATGAGGCAGAGGAAGGCTTCTTATTAGATACGTTTAAACAATCACAAAGGTCTGTTCAAATTCTCCTGTGATTAAAGGGGTCAACAAACATGCTCCAGAAGTATTTAAAGATCCTGTACGTGCTAGGATTCTAAACCCTAGAATTGAGAAAAAGTACAGGCCTGCTCCTGGGGATCCTGCCTACATTAAAGGGCAGCTACCCTTAGATTCCCCAGTCATATCAAATGCTAGAAAAAGAGCAAACTCACAGACATCAGGTGAAGCACCACCCCCCGATAAAGAATCTAAGGTGATAGATGCTGCAGGCAAAATCAATCAATCAAACAATCAATCATGCATTTATAAAGCGTGCTACATACCTGTGAGGGTCTCAAGGAGCTGGGGGAGGAGGGGGGCAAAAAGATAGCTGCACAAGCTAGCAACACATGGCGTATAGCTAACACACAAGCCCTCCTTGCAAGATATGTCAGGGCTCACTGTGATCAATTAGAGACACTACTACAACATCTACCTGACCAATATAAGACGAAGGCAAACAACCTTATACAAGAAGGCAAGTTAAAAATGCCTCAATTAAGTGCGCACTTGATGTAGCAGACACTGCATCTAGAGCTGTAAACACTAGTGTCCTACTTAGACGTCATGTGTGGCTACGCATTTCAGGATTTAAGCAGGAAGTGCAAACTACCATCTTAAATCAGCCATTCAACCAACATCAATTGTTTGGACCAGAGGTAGACTCAGCACTGAGAAAATGAAGAAAGACATCGTTACACCCAAATCTATGGGAGCTTTGCAATCCACACAAACTAGAGGCTCCTTTAGTCGCTCCTTCTGTAGAGGAGGCTCCAAACAGACTGGAGCAGACAATACAGCTTCCTTCAAATCCAATACACAGACATCCTCCAGTAAAGGATATTTTAGAGGAGGCTATAGAGGCAACAACAGTAAAGGAATAGGTCGCGGTAACAACAATAATCGAACCTCTTCCACCACAAAACAGTGACTTCCCTCTGCTCCCCCAACAGCACTCCCCTCCTGTGGGGGGCAGACTAACACAGTTCCTACCTGTCTGGAATTCCATTACAACAGACAGGTGGGTAAAACAAATTATCCAGTATGGCTACTGCCTCGAACTTACAGCTACCCCCCCACACATACCACCCAGGCAGCGTCCAATGTCTGCAGAACATCTTACACTACTCAAACAAGAAGTCCTATCACTTCTTCGAAAGGATGCAATAGAAATAGTTCCTTTACAACATCAAGGAACAGGGGTTTACTCGCTGTATTTTCTAATACCCAAAAAGAACGGGACACTAAGACGAATTCTCGACCTCAGGCCCCTCAATCACTGTATACACTCAGATCATTTTCATATGATCACTTTACAAGTGCTCCCATTGCTGCAACAAGGCGACTTCCTTACAACACTAGATCTAAAGGACGCCTACTTCCACATTCCTATACATCCTTCTCACAGGAAATATCTGAGGTTTGTACTAGAAGGACAGCATTATCAATTCAAAGTCCTTCCATTCGGGGTAACAACTGCACCAAGAGTGTTCACAAAGTGCCTAGCAGTAGTAGCAGAACATCTCAGAAGACAACAGATACATGTCTTCCCATATCTAGACCATTGGCTCATAAAAGCCAAGTCATTCAATCAGTGTGTCCAACACACATCTCAGACAATTCAAACATTGCACGACTTAGGGTTCACATCAACTACACCAAGTCGCACCTACAGCCCTCTCAGGTACTTCAATATTTAGGGGCTACAATAAACACGTCTACAGCTCTAGCGTATCCCAGTCCAGCAAGGATACAGAGCATTCAAGCTTTAGTCACAAAGTTTCAACATCAACACTCTCTCGCAGCCACAGTGTTCTTTATTGTACCATATGCAAGACTGCAAATGCGTCCGTTACAGGAATGTCTAGCACAACAGTGGAATCAGGCTCAAGGACAACTAAAAGACCTGGTGTTGGTGGACTGCCTCACACATCGCTCTCTGCAGTGGTGGAACACCAAACACTTGACAAAAGGGCGGCCGTTCCTCGAACCTGTTCCACAAATAGTACTTACAGCAGACGCATCTCTCACAGATGGGGAGCCCATTTCCTACGTCATACAACTCAAGGGCAATGGACCATTCAACAAAGATCGTTCCATATAAATCACTTAGAGCTGCTAGCAATATTCTTAGCGCTCAAAACTTTACAAGTACAAAACAAAGCTGTCTTAATCCAGACGGACAACATGACAGCCATGTACTATATACAAAAACAGAGGGGACACACTCTCTACAGCTGTCCCAGCTTGCACAGAACATTTGGAGATGGGCCATTCCACAAAACATATATCTGTTAGCAGAACACCTTCCAGGAGTTCACAATCGGATAGCAGATCTGTTAAGTCGACAGACACAACAAATTCACGAATGGGTACTACATCCCCAAGTTCTTCTACCATTCTTTCACAAGTGGGGTCATCTAGACATAGATTTGTTCGCCACACGAAAACGCAAAATGCCCAACCTTCGCCGCCAGGTTTCCACACCTGCTTCCAAGGGCAATGAGATATGGATGAACTGGTCAGGCAGATTTGCGTATGCTTTTCCGCCACGGCCACTAATATCACTAATAGTGCGCAAGCTACGACAACAGTCGATCAAACTGATTTTAGTAGCTTCCACATGGGCACGCCAACCGTGGTATACAACACTGCTAGAACTATCCCTAGTTCCACACCAAAAACTACGTCTGACACCATCCCTGCTAATGCAGAACCATGGAGACTTCACACATCTAGACCCAAGGCAACTGAATCTGGCGATCTGGCTCCTGAGGTCTTAGAGTTTGGTTATCTTAACCTACCACCAGACTGTATGAATATCATTAAAGAAGCCAGGAGACCTACTACTAAAGCTTGCTATGCTGCTAAATGGAAAAGATTTGCCATTTACTGCAACAATAACCAAATTGATCCCCTTGATGCTTCCTTCCAAAATATCATTTGCTACCTTCTACATTTACAAAGATGTAACTTGGCATATTCATCTATATGCCTACATCTGGCAGCAATTGCAGCATATTTACAAAATAGACAACATCTGTCTTTATTGAAAGTGCCTGCTATTAAATCATTTATGGAAGGATTAAAAAGAATCATTCCTCCCAGGTTACCACCCTCTCTAGTGTGGAACCTAAACATTGTTCTTACAAGGCTCATGGGACCACCTTTTGAACCTCTACACAAATGTGAACTGCAATTCCTCACATGGAAAACAGCTTTTCTAGTAGCTATTACCTCTCTTAGGAGAGTTAGTGAGATTCAAGCTTTCACTATACAAGAACCTTTTTTACAATTACACCGTAATAAAGTAGTTCTCAGAACAAATCCTAAATTCTTTCCAAAAGTCATTACTCCGTTTCATTTAACCCAATCTGTAGAGTTACCAGTGTTTTTCCAAAACCCAGACTCTGTAGCAGAAAGAGCTCTACACACCCTCAACGTTAAAAGAGCTCTTCTCTATTATAGAGATAGGACCAAATCCTTTTGCAAAACAAAGCAACTGTTTGTAGCTTTCTCTCCACCACATAAGGGCAACCCCATCTCTAAAGCTGGAATTGCAAGGTGGATTGTAAAATGTATACAAATATACTATCAAAAAGCAAAACGTACATTAACAGTCCCTCCTAGAGCGCACTCCACACGCAAACTAGGAGCCTCCATGGCTTTCTTAGGGAACATTCCCCTAGAAGACATCTGCAAGGCACCAACATGGTCTACAACACACACCTTCACTAAACACTACTGTGTTGATGTGCAAGCCAAGCAGCACGCTGCAGTAGGTCAAGCTGTCCTAAAACTACTGCATTGGATACAGGTGACCACCGCTAGGGGAGACACTGCTGCACAATCGATGCAAAGTGTAGAATCTGCAGCTCATTTACCTCAAACGGAAAATGCTACTTACAAGTATCCATCTTTTCTTGGAATGTAGAGCTGCAGAGTTCTACACGTCCTCCCGCCTCCCCGGTACCTGTATCTGTTCCAGTTTCATCTTGATTAGATATACACATGGACATCCCTTCTTTATTTCTACTAACTCCATAATTTCCCATCATGGCGAAAAACTATCTAAGGATGGAGCCGATGCCCATGCGCACTATCGTCCAAGGGAGGAGTCACCTATCTTGTGACTACAAAAGACTTCTTCCAAGACAACAACATGCAATCATCCAAGCCCAACAACAGGTGGTGATCTAATGCAAAGTGTAGAACTCTGCACCTCTACATGCCAAGAACAGATGCATACTGGTAACTAGCATTTTTCTTCCACATTCCCGTCCTGCCAGCTTACATACGGTGGGCCATGCTCCTTTTGGCCTTACAAGTGCCCCTCATGTGGTCACAAAGGTGATAGCAGTTTACGCAGCTCAACTGCACAGATCAGGGGTACCAGTCTTTCCTTATGTCGACGACTGGCTATTGAAGGCGGGATCGGCCTATGCTGTCGTCTCCCATCTCCAGACTACGGCGGACCTCCTGCTTTCGCGGGGGGTTCATTATAAATGTTCCGAAGTGACACCTGACTCCCTCTCAGATGCTCCCTTTCATCGGAGCTATTCTGGACACAGTGCAGTTTCTGGCCTATCCTCTTGAACAGTGAGTCTGTGATATTCGGGTTGCGATACAAATGTTTTCGATGAGAATGACTCTAAGGCTGCTGGGCCTCATGGCCTCCTGCATCCTGCTTGTGGATTATGCCAGGTAGCATATGCAGGCTCTGCAGTGGGACCTGAAGTTCAAGTGGGCGCACCATCAGGTGAATCTTTCTGACTATGTACAGATCTCAAAGGGGACTGTAACACAGCTGCAGTGGTGGTTAACAAACCAAGATTGGGTCAGAGGCAGATCCCTCTCCCTTCCCCAACCAGATCTAACGGTAGTAGAGGTCGAGGTCGAGATCGGTGTCGAGATCAAGGCCTTCGGCGGAGTCGACTTCGAGATCATCATCAGATCATGCTTCGAAGTCGAGGAAGAAGCATAAGAGAAGAAGACATGAGTCCCGACTTCACTCCGGTAGGGATTCGGACTCGAGGTCGAAGTCACCCAAGAAGGTACGTTCGAAAGTGGTTCCACCAGAGGTGGACTTGGATCCGGAAGGTGAGGCTTCGCCTTCGGAGTCGCAGGTTCCGTCTCCGTCTCCGGTACAATCTCCGGCGCCGTCCCCGGCCCGTGAGGATGAGGAAGAAGTTCCGGAAGGTGAGAATTCTGCGCCTGTGGAAGAGCCGAATTTGGAACCTCCTCAAGTCCAGCCTGAGGGTTTCCAACCACCCTTTCCGGCCCCGGGCCAAGACCCATCAGCGTTTTTGAACGCTATGTATGGCGTGTTTTCAAGGGCCTGGTACCACTCTGGTGCGCCTTCGGGTCCCATGGGTCCACTAGCACTCCTATGCTCCGGCTCCATTTATGCCATTCATGCCGGCTCAGACACCGCCACTGCCGAGGTCGTCGACGCCGATACCGACGTAGTCTGCTCCAAGTCGACCTCGAGATCAAGCCACTTTGCCTTCGGATTCGATACCGACGTCGGTTCCGTCGGAGTCGTTGATGGATCCAGTGGCGTTGCGTGTGAAGGAAAGGTCCAGGAGGGAGGATCAGCGCCTCATGGAAGAACAGAGGTATACAGAAGCTCAAGCTGAAGTGGAAGAAGGAGAGCTTGAGGATGACTGTTTTGATAGTTTGGCAGAGGGTAGTGGCCTGGAGTTTTCTCCCAAGTGGGAGTTACCTTCCGTGTCTGATGCCCCTTCGAAAGATGTTCAGCCTTATCATTTGGTTATGAGGAAGGCGGCGGAACTTTTGAATTTGACCCTTCCTACAGTAGAATTTAAGTCTAATCTACTGACTGAGGTGCTGCATTCACCCATTTCTGTGGTGGAACCGTTACTCCCTTTTAATGAAGCTTTAACGGAGCCTATTATGGAAGTTTGGAAAAAGCCGCTTTCGGCACCAGCTGTTTCCAAGAGTGTGGCAAGAAGGTACAGGGTCGCTCCTGAAGACCCTGCTTTTCTGACTTCTCATCCTTTACCTGAAAGCTTGGTAATCCAGACTGCTTGTTCCAAAAAGACTGTGAGTGCATTTCCTCAAGTGCCTGGGGATAAGGATGCCAAGAAACAAGATCAAGTTGCAAAAAATACCTTTTCTTCTGCGAGTATGGCATTAAAGTCCACCAATGCCACTTGCCTTATGGGGAGATATGTTCATGCTCTCATGGATTCACTCCGTCTTCTGGTACCTAAGATCCCTATTGACAGCAGGAAGGATTTTTAAGAGGTGTTGACGGATGCGCAGTCAGCGGCTCGTCAGGTAATACAAAGTGGACTGGACACTGCGGATTCGGTGGCACGCATCATGGGTACTGCGGTTGCTTCGAGAAGGTCAGCATGGCTGAAATCTTCAGATTGTTCAGCAGATGTTCAGGCCGCTTTGATAGATCTGCCGTTTGATGGTGCTGGACTCTTTGGTAAAAAAGCTGACACAGCCTTAGAAAGATTTAAGGACAGTAGGGCTACTGCCAAATCTTTAGGGCTTCAAACCAGGGGTTCTTCTACCAGAAGATTCAGAGGATTCGGACGCTCTCCCTTTCGCTCCTATCGGCAAGGTCAGCAGCAGCAGCAGCAGCAGAATCCCTTGTACAAGTCGTACAGGGGAAAACAAAGAGCTCGTCCTAGAGGACGTCAAGCCTATTCCTCCTCCACCGCCTCCAAACCCCCAGCCACAGAAAAGCAGCCCTGGATCCGCAACTGTATGTCGTGCATTCCCTCCTCCTCAAAGGATTCGCGACATACAGGAAATGATACCTTTATTTCGCAATGGAGCGGTCGTTCCAGTCCTGAAGGTCCTTCGCCTGCTCGGTCTGATGGCTTCTTGCATTCTGTTGGTCAACCATGCACGCTGGCACATGAGGGCGCTCCAGTGGTGTCTCCGCAGGCAGTGGTATCAACACAACGGGGATATCAGGGAGTCTGTGAGGCTCTCCAGAGAAACTGCGGCAGATCTATCTTGGTGGGGCGTGGAAGGCAATCTATCTCAGGGAAAGCCCTTTCATCTGCCTCCCCCGGTGGCCACAGTGATTACGGATGCATCCACTCTAGGGTGGGGTGCTCATCTGGAGGATCTGGAGGTCAAAAGTCTTTGGTCTCCAGAGGAAAGGTTGCTTCACATCAACCTTCTGGAGTTACGGGCGATTCGTTTTACGCTCAAGGCCTTCCTCCCTTCCCTTCATGGTCGGTCGGTTGAGTTCCTGATGGACAACACCACCGCGATGTGGTATGTCAATAAACAGGGAGGAGTGGGGTCGCGGTGTCTCTGCAAAGAGGCTCTGCGTCTCTGGTCCTGGGTTCAAGACCATCAGATTTGTCTGATGGCAAATCATCTGGCCGGAGTTCTGAACGTGCGTGCAGACATTCTCAGTCGGCAGTTCTCGGCCGACCACAAGTGGAGGCTTCATCCGGAGGTGGTTCGTCACGTCTTCCGGACGTGGGGAACTCCTCAGGTGGACCTGTTTGCCACTCGCGAGAATGCTCACTGTCCGTCATTCTGCAGTCTCCAGTATCTGATGCAAGGAGCTTTGGGGGACGCGTTTCAGTTGAGTTGTGGAAGTCAACTCCTTTACGCGTTTCCTCCCATACCTTTGATTCCTCGGGTTCTGAGGAAGATTTGCCAAGACCGAGCCCAAGTTATTCTGATCGCCCCGGATTGGCCAAGAAGGGTGTGGTACACGGATCATCTCCACCTCTCCTCTCGCCCGCCGCTCCGTCTCCCGTTCAGGGCAGATCTCCTCTCTCAGATGGAGGGGCAGGTTCTACACCCCTACCTCCAGACATTACACCTTCATGCCTGGAGATTGAACAGGGTAACCTGGGCTCGTTTTCTCTCCCACACGATGTGGTGGATGTCCTTCTTTCGGCTAGGCGTGACTCCACTAAATCCATTTATTCCTACAGATGGTCTAAGTTTGTCTCTTGGTGTGGGGAGAAGTCTGTTGACCCTTTGAAGGCTTGTTTGTCCGATATTTTACAATTTGCTCTTTCCTTGGCTCAGCAGGGTTTTCCTGTTGCCATAGTCAAGGGTTATCTTTCGTCTTTGTCGGCATTTCTCTGTTTGCCGGATCAGCCGTCTCTGTTCAAGTCTCCTGTAGTTTTAAGGTTTTGAAGGGCCTCACAAATAAGTTCCCTCCTACTCCCTTTATTGTACCTCAGTGGGATCTAAATCTTGTTTTAACCTTCTTGATGGGTTCTCCTTTCGAACCCTTACACAAGTGTCCCATGAGGCTTTTGTCTTTTAAGACGGTCTTCCTCATTGCGATCACCTCGGCAAGGAGGGTAAGTGAGCTTCAAGCTCTTAGTTCCAAGCCCCCATTCTTGTCCATTCATGCTGAACGAATGGTTCTTAGGACCATGGCTGCTTTTCTCCCTAAGATGGTAACTCCCTTCCATCTAGGACAATGTATTACCCTTCCTACCTTTTATCCTCCCCCTCACCCTTCCAAGGAGGAGGAAAGACTACACCGTCTGGACCCCAAAAGGGTGGTGAGTTTTTATCTCGATAGGACTAAGGACTATCGGGTGGATGACCAGCTCTTCGTTGGATTTGCTGGCTGCAAGAAGGGAAGAGCGGTGCACAAGTGCACTCTTTCAAGATGGATCATGCTCTGTATAAAGATCTGCTACTCTTTGGCTGGTAAGGAACCTCCAGAGGGTATAAGAGCTCACTCTACTAGAGCTAAGTCGTCTTCTACTGCTTTGTCTAGGGGTGTGCCTGTAGAGTATATTTGTAGGGCCGCGACTTGGACCTCCCTCCACACTTTCGCGAAGCATTACTGCTTGGATGCCGTGGTTAGGAGGGACGGTCACTTCACACGCTCTGTCCTCCAGGATTTTTTGGTATAGATGAGTGGACACCCTCCTCCGGGAGTGGGGACTGCTGTGGGACTCTATTCACAAGGTGAGGGATCCACTGGCAGATGTATCTATCAGAGGAACAAGTGGGATAGACTCTCAGCCTGTGGTGCTTCGCCCCTTTCATCGAGTCACTTGCGATATGCTGGAGCAATCCCTGGCATCCCATCCATGCCAATTAACGGGCAAGCTAGAGTATGACCTTTCCATCTTCCAGTCTTGGCTTATACAGCGCTTTGATGAGTTAGTCCCTATTCCTGCTAAGCCAAAATTTGGCCAACGTACTTCAGCTCCTTGGTTTACTGCTGAACTCCACGAGATCAGGAGAAGCTGTAAGAAGGCCGAAAGAATTTGGCGCAAAAACTATGAAGCCCCTTCTAAGGCGATGTATAAAGATCTTATTAAAACTTATCATAAGGCCATTGTGGTGGAAAAGAAACTGTACTTTGCCAAAAGGATCGACTCGGCTAGCAATATTAGCAAGGAAATTTTTAAAATTGTGAAGGAATTTACGGCTCCCACTGCTCTCCTTCCCAAATCTTCCTCTTCCGAATCCTGGGTCAAGCAACTGGCAAGTTTTTTCTCAAATAAAATCCTCAATATTCAGGCGTCTTTTCAGCCTGATATTCTTACTAAAGATCCTGGCATTTTAGCGCCCGGGTTGTATATCTCGTCTGATTGTCCCACTTTTGCAGTCTTTCCATCCCTGACTCCTCAGATGTCGCTGGATCTTCTACTTAAGCTGAAATCCGGATCTCCATCTGACCCTACCCCGCAAAAATGTTGGCAAAAATGGCCCGTGTTCTTAATCCTTTGGTTAATCCTCTTCTTAATGCCTCTCTTGAATCGGGTGTTGTCCCCAAGGCGTGGAAAAAGGCGCATATTGTTCCACTGATAAAAAAACCAAATTTGGACCCTTTGGTGCACTCAAACTACAGACCAATTTCACTGCTCCCTGCCCTGGCTAAACTAGTGGAAAAACATGTGCATTCCACTCTGTCTGTCTTATTTCTTAGAAACACATAACATCCTGCATTCAACCTAGTCAGGGCTTCGTTCCAATTTGAGTACCGAGACAGCACTGCTGGAGATAACTGAGTCTATCAAGGAGGTGACAGATCGTGGAGGGAAGGCGATGCTGGTATTATTGGATCTTTCCGCGGCCTTTGATACCGTCCCTCATAACCGTCTTCTTTTAAGACTCCAGGAGATTGGACTCAGAGGGATGGTATTAAATTGGTTTGAGTCCTTCCTGTCCGAGCGCCAACTACTTATCTGGGTCCCTCCTTTCTCAGCGGCTGTTCCTCCACTGGCAGTAGGTGTGCCACAGGGGTCGGTACTGAGTCCTACCCTTTTTAATATTTTTCTATCCCCCCTGGCTGAACTGGTGGAGCCCTATGGTGCCCGAATTTTGACCTACGCTGACGATACGCAGCTTCTTTTCACTTGTGATAAGAACACTGAGTTCGATGGCGATTCGATCAAGAGCTGCCTTGAGGCCGTTTTCTCCTGGTTTCAGCGTAACCAGCTAAAATGTAATTCAGATAAATCTGAAATTATTTTTTTCGGCGGTGCCCCTGACACTCATTGGAAATCTTGGTGGCCTGTGGATATGCACCCTCCGTCTTCACCCACCCTGGTTGCTAAAAATCTGGGTGTCAAAATTGACAACGGATTAACTTTTAAGCCCCAGATTCTCAGTCTGGTTGGCCAATGTTTCGCCCTGCTGCGCATGCTCAGGAAATTTCTCCCTTTCATCTCTTTTTCTCACAGGAAAATTACAGTCCAGGCATTGATCGGCTCTAGGCTTGACTATGCCAATGTTCTTTATCTAGGGCTCCCAGAGTACCTTCTAGCTCGCCTGCAAACTGTTCAGAATTCTGCTGCCAGGGCCATTTTTGGCCTTAGTCGTAGGACTCACACTTCAGCCCTTCTCGACTCGCTCCACTGGCTTCCAGTGAGAAAGCGCATACTTTTTAAGACTCTAACCATGACTTTTAAATCCTTGCATGATATTGGTGCTGTCTATCTAAGGAAACGTGTCCAATTTTACTTCCCTTCCAGATCTCTACGTTCTGCCACTCAAGCCCTGGCCATCGTTCCAGCTACTAAGCGTGCCTGTATCGGGGGACGCTCCTACAGATTATTGGCACCTCAGCTTTGGAATAAGCTTCCCCTTTTTCTTAGGAAATTAGACAATCTGTTGGCCTTTAGGAAGGGTCTGAAGACTTGGCTTTACGGCCTTTAGTCTGCTTGTGTTTCCGGTTTCCTCTGCAGATCTATATAGCGCCGGGACACTCTGCCCGAGTAGCCGCGCGCTCTACAAGACACTCCCATAACATAACATAACAAGTTACTTACCTTCAGTAACGCTTTTTCTGGTAGATAGAGTATCTGCCTGTGGATTCCTCACTGACCCACCCGCCTCCCCGTTGTCCACTCGTCTATACCGAAGTTGTTGTAATTCATTTACTTTATTGTCAAGGGGTTGTTTATTTCAAATGTTTTATTGCATTTGCTTCACACTGTGTGTTATCTTGACATTTGTGTACTGTGTATACTATGTATATTTCTACTGTCGTTGGTCCGTCCGTGTGCCTCAAAGGCACGGAAAAAAGGGCGGAACTGACGTCATCACGCCGGCGTGGGCCTTTTGTAGTGTCGGTGACGTCAGCGCAGTCGCGTGCGATGCCGTGCCTATATGACGTCATCCACGTCCACGTCGGCGTGAAACTACAAAAGAATTTCCGAATGTTGCTGACGCAGGGGGGATATTCACAAGGTGAGGAATCCACTGGCAGATACTGTATCTACCAGAAAAAGCGTTACCGAAGGTAAGTAACTTGTTCTTTTTGTAAAATGCTAATGTAGATTTCACCTTATATAAAAAAATATGGGATTAACGTAGCCGAAGTGTCATTTCACATATCTGTATTAATTTACAACAATTTGCTTTGACAACATTCTTTAAAAACCATCCTAAACACAACATGCATTTTGTTGAGAGGTTAAGACGAGAAGACCAAGTCTAAAGCTAAGAAGAACATGCCTAAATTCTGGATTCAGAATGAATAATGATAATTACTACTACCCAACATATTTTTCACTCCTGTCCAGAGTTCAAGATTGTATCCCTCCCACGTAGTTCTTATCCTCTGTAGCAGATTCCCAAAATGCTTTTTCTTTTCAAAAGGTGCTATTCAGTCCATGGTCTATAAAGGTAGTGTCTGACAAACAAGTGCCATATTTTGCTCCCAAATACGTGGCACTTATATTTTCCAGCCCATACGAAATCATTGTCCAAATTTTCGCTAAAGTAGACGCCTCCACACAATTCAGGTCCCTCCTTGTGAAAATGTGGCATGCATTTCAGCAGTAGTATTTAATAACTGAAATCCAAGCTTTGAGGCTCAGTCACAGTGCAATGAGATAACGCAAATGTTCTTTTTAGCTGTCTCAAGACCAGTACATTTAGCAGTTGAATTCAAAATGCTTTTGGGGACCCCATACAAAGAAGCAGCTGTACGCCCTTAACAGTAGTGCTATAGATTATTCATACAGGCCACTGTAACGTGCTAGATTCCTCCCATAGACAGACGTCAAAGCATTACTGGCCATAAATCCAATGCCTTTCCTCCATTTCAGGGTATTTAGAAAAGTATCCCCTAAGTACTTTATTCCTTTACAGTGGCCAGTAGTTGCCTACCTAAAAAGCAGGTTTAACTTATTTTTCTGCATCTTCTCAATATAATGATCTTGGTTTTATTGGTTGTTAATCTATTAATATTACAGTATTCATTCAGTAGATCCGGTTGATGTTGCAGATGTTGAACATTGGTTCTCTCCGTACTCACTAGCTCTTTGGTGTAAAAAAGGACATTAATGAATTTCAAACTAACCCTTAGGCGGCAGCTCTGAGAATTTACTAAAGCCCAACGGAGGTCTTTCAGAAATAAAGAAAACAAGCATTTGCAATGCAATTGGTCTCGCTTTTGGGTCCATATATGTATTTAGCTAAAAAGCACATTAGCCTGGGCGCTAAAACATCTACTTTTCTTTAACATGGAGGGAAAGTAAGCACCAAACTTCAGAACATGCCAGGTATGGGAACACATAGAAAGAAATACTGCCTATCAGCGGGAAATTGTATTGTCCAAAGCTCTGTTTTTTAATATAAAATCGGCCCCTTCAGTGGTCATATCACTGACAATACAAGATTTGGAAAAAAATATTATTGTCTACGGGTGCTCGTTGAATAAAAGTTTCCACGGCCTGGAATCTAGGGAATGCTAAAGTGATTCTGGTATTTTACTGACCTCTGCTGGTTGTGTTCTATCAAGAAAGTTAAATAGAACCAATTGCTGGAAAAATAAAAAAAAGAAAGTCCCTAAGTAGAAAGCAATTCTGGTATTTTACTGACCTCTATTGGTCGTTTTCTATCAAGACAGTTAAATAGAAGCAGTTGAACAGGAAAAAAAGTCCCTAAGCAAAGGCGGAAGCAGACCAGTCCTAGGGCTGATCTCCAGATCCCACAAAGTACATACAACAGATCTTACAGACAGCGCAAGCCCTGTCTAGGCTCGACCTAAAAACAAGGGAGAAGGATGGGTTGCGATAAGACACATCCCTGGTTTAGCCATTTTTCAATTGGGATCTTTTTTGAGAATTAACTATGACAATCAGATTGTGCTGTGGTCTAGGTGGAATTGCGAAGCCGTCTAATCCTGTATGAAAGGCTGCTTATAATCTCCATGACCTTCAATTTCTGTCACAGCAACTCTCTAACTTCCAATTCATAAGCATCACTGGTCATTGAAACAGGAATATAGGCTACTCCTACCCATTGCTGTTGACTTCCAGGCCGTGTAGCTTAAAGCAAAAATGTAGTCCAGTGAATTCATTCCAGACCTGAACCAAGCTTGTTCCCAAGGGATTGATCCATACCTAGTTGTCCATCCTCTAGATGGAACAAAAGGATGGGTCGAAGAGCTTATTGAGAAGAAGGGAGGTCAAGCGATAAGTGCTTGGACCTATTCTGTTGCCTGTCTTGAAAATTGGTTTTATACGTGAGCCTGTCCAAGGTTATGATTGTGAGCTAGTACATAATGAAGTTTGGAAGAGTATATAGTAAAGCTTTACCTGGCAAAAGAGGGGCTATTTTTAACAAATGCAGTTGGGATACCATTCACAACATTGGCCCTTCTATTCCTTAATGACATATTTTATTATTTTGTCTTTTCAGAACCAACTTTTCGTAGCTTCATCAAATGTTATTTTGATCATCATTGATTCACCACCTGATTAGCCTTTAAATAGTAGAGCTAAGTGGTGCACCCAATCCATTTCAGGGATATTTGGTTCTAGAAGTGAACGGGAACCATTAGTACGCTCAGATACCAATCTCCCAAAGTACCTCATATCACATCATTAACAGCTGTCTTCATCTGAATACAGACAGCACCCTTCGTATTTTTTTCTCTTATTAAACTTGTGTGATCAATTTAGGAATTTTAAATTGCATAGACCATTTGGGAGTTGGGTCTCAGCGCTATACCTTAAGGTCCTGTGAAGGTGTTGGTCTTCTAAGGCATTTACTGTCAAACCAAAAAGAAAAGGTATTAGGTTAGCATCACTAGATATTGTTGACAGTAGAGATTGTAATATCTATTTGTGCTGACTAAAAAGGCTTGTATACCAAAATCAACCAGTTTAAGGAAGCAGGTTCCTCCCAACACCCACACTTTTTGCTCCATTTGGACCCCAGTGCTGATGGTTTTGACTCAGAGTGCACTGAGACCTGCTGACCAGGCACCAGTTCCAGTGCTCTCTCCCTGAAATATGATGAATGTGAAATGGTATCCCCAGTTGCCAAGGACTTTAGCACTATAAAAGTCCCTGGTAAGGGGAACTATTGGTACCCAAGGCAGGGGAGCTAAAGGGGTCACCAGAGCCTTCAGCGCTGATGACAGCAGGCAAACAATTAGACTGCTGAAGCAGTGCAAACTACTCGAACTCTGCTTTGCCCTCATCATGAGAGGCAAAATCAAGGCACAGTTTTTATTATATGCTATTCACCCTTAAGGTAGGCCTCCTGAGCCCTGAAGGTAGGCACGTTACATGAAAGGTGTTGACATACAAGTGCAAGCTTGTATGCACTTATAGTAGTCCATTTCCTTTAAGGGTTACTATAAGTGTTCAGGGGCCCCCAATATAACATGCCAGCTTCCTTATGGTCTCACTGTAATATGTCCTGTTTGGTATCAACAACTTGTCTAATCAAACCCGACTTGTTCCAAAAGTTGGATTTATTGTGCCATGCACCCAGATGGCTTCCTTAGAAGTTGCCATCCTGGTTGCCCCAGCCTTTCCTGTGCCTTGGCTTGCAGCTTGTAGCTGCTGCCACCAAGACAGGAATCTGACCCCTTGCCAGGAGGTGTGAACACTCTCAGGAGTCAAAAACAAAGGACTGCCTGGGCGGGAGGTGTCACCCCCCATCCCCCCACCCCCCACAGGATGGTTAGTATAGTGGCACATCAAGACGGTGAACTTCAAAGCCCTCACCAACTCTGATATGCAATCAGGCTTCTCCCCAGAGGAGGTAAAAGCCATCCCCCTCCCCTAGACATATTTGTAACTCTGGCAGGTTGGAAAATTAGGTAGTCGGGGGGCGTACACCCCCCAAAGGCTAATCACACCGATGAGATGGGCTACCTGGTCTTTACAGGCGAAGAAGGGTTCTGCCATTTTTAAAAGTGGCAGAAGCTAGGCTTCTGGGTGAAAAGGGGCCACCTGCCACAGGAAGTGGTCAACTCGGAGCCTGTTTAGTTGCTGGGGCTGGTACCCCATTGGCTACCAGCACCCACACCCCTAACACCCCTAAATCTAGGATTTAAGGGGTTTCCCTGGCACCAGAACCTAAGATCTGGTCAGCTTTCTACAAAGGACAAAGCAGAGAACCGAGTCATCAACTGCAGGGCCTGCACAAAGCAAAGGTGCGATACCCTGCAATTTTAGCAGCCACCCTGCAAATGAACAACTGTGACTCGTTCTCGACCAGAGACCAGTTCCAAGGAAAAGAGGAACTCCTCTGCGAGCCAAAGACCGCTCCAGAACTCCCTTTGACTAGAGGCTCAAGTAAAATGCCCAGGTAAAACACGCTTCTGTAATCAGAGAATAACTGGCCATCGGACCCTCCAAGGCATTGCCCAAAAGTAAATGGTCTAGTGCATTGTGGGAAACGTAGTCCTAACCTCCAGCAAGTTTCAGGCAGCTACTGTTTTCCCCGGACTCCAGGACATTGCAAAAACCCACGGCTGGGTTTGCTGTAACCAAGGCTTATTGGTGGCCTGCCAGATACCACTAACTTTACTCAACTCTGTGCCTTGAGAAAACTCTGCAACACCTTCAAGCCCGATGCCTAAGTTACCCCGTTGTTGAGCTTTTGAGCCCCTTTCCTCACCAGCCATCCAAGTAGCAAAACCAGCAACCGCTGATCTTGCATTCAGCCCCCGGGACATCCATCACTACTCTGCACCCGGTTCCTTCAAGCCAGGTAAAATTCAACTGACTGCCAGACCCTGGTCCTGGGACCCGCATCACTATGACACCCAGTGGTTTCCACTGAACTCGAACTGCAAGTGACCGATTGTCACTAGTGCTTTTTCCCATTGACTGCAAGGTTATCATATTGCAAGAATGAAATGCCCCGATTTATTTTTCCTTTTAAAACCCTAACTCAGTTTATACTCCACCGATTGTCTTCATTTTGGTGTCTACATTTATGTAAAAATCTGCTTTATGTTTATAAATTGGTGTCAGATTTATTTTGTATTTTGTCAATGTGCATGTTGGTACGTTGGAATACTTTACACATGTTTCTATATTAAAGTCTGAGTGCTCTGTGCCACACTACCAGGACTGAGCTAGGGATTTATTTGTGTGAATCCAAAGGACCTTCTTCGGGTAACGTGAATGTATTGCATAGGGAAGCCTAACCAGCCTCACCACATAATACCCCACTTTCCTACAGTAAGTATTCAGGTTGGTACATTACCCATATATTTGACCATTGATGCAATAGATCTGTTTTCTATCCATGTATCGATGGTGGTGTTCACCCATACGTAGCAAAGAGTTAAGCTTTTTGTTCACATTTTCTCTGTCACTTTGTATGTATGTGAAATGTACCACATATCTAGATGCTTTATTTGTAATAACAATTAACAAATAATAAGAAACTTATTGATTTGTGAATGTACTGTACAGTTTTAGGATGCGTATAGGAAATAAAAAGAGTACTTATGATACTTTTCCCTTAATAGGAACCATTCAAATACGAGAACATCAGAAGTATGTTGAAAAGATCCTTGCAGAGGAACTAAGTGATATGAAAGACGACCTCCATCAGTGCCAAAAAGAACAAGAAACCTCTGGAGGTCTGAAGGTAAGTGGTGCAGTCACTTACACTCTCCATATTTTTAAGAAGAAGTTTGTTGTGCTGCTGATGTTCCAAAAGTTAATTTATATTATAATATTACAGGTGATATTCTAACCATGGAAGTAAATTGATTCAACAAACAAGAAGGCCTACTGTCTGAATTTGTAGTTTATTAATTTTGTCAAGCACATGAATTATTTGATTCTTAAAAGTTCGTTTTGCTTTATATCAGCATGTGAAATAAGTCAAAGTGCACAAAAGGTGAATAATAAGTAATGTAGAGTTTTTTCCCCTCAATTACTAGACACAAACCACATCTCTAAACTTAAACTGTCACCAGGTTTAAACATAAATGCTGATTATTTGTCGATATTGTCAATCTTTTTGTTGAAAGTACATATTGGAACTTAAGACCAGAGATGTGTTTGCAGCCTTCCATAGATTTTCATGTCCTCAATACCCCTCCTCAGACACATATGCTTTTCTGTTGTACTTTAAGGCTCATGAGCCTCCATTAAATCTTTCTTTAATTATCTGTGGCACTGCTGCTCCTTAATAGTAGTCTAATCCTGAAGATTACTCATCTTCGACTTTTCTTAAGGTGCCAGATTGGATCCATAAAATTATTCACCAGTCCTTCCAATCAGAGCTATGTGGCACTGCTACAGCCTTCCCCCTTGAAATGATGTCTTTGCTTCATCAAAGCAGCACCTGCTACTGTGATGTGCATCACAGACTCGATCATCTTGATCTGCTTAATGTTTTCATGATATCATCACAGGATTTTCTGGAATTGTTTTTTACATTTTCTGTTCTTTTACCTTGGAGCTGGTCACCAGCATAGTCATTAAGTTGTACATGATGTCTAAAGTGTAAGAGGCAGATGTTTATGTGCGACACCGTTAACCCTCCCAACCTCCCTCCTTACCTCCATGTATGGTTTGATCAGAACTACATTAAATACTTCTTTAATGCACCCAAAGCTGTCGGGGATAAAGAAGTTAACCTTTTAAAAAACTTTTTGGGTTTAGCACCATTATAAGAAGGGGTATAATCATGGTCCACTTAATGGGGCCAGCTGGTGTCTTACCGCCTACCTGAAGAGTAGGTTTCCCTCTCAACACTCCAAGAAAAGGGATCCCAAAATTAAGTAATTTTCTTCATATAAAAAATGTGGCTCTGATAAAGGTGCCGAAATCTACGCCAAAGGACACCGTAACAACTCCTAAGGCTAAAGACAAGCAGCAACCATGTCCGGAACCGAAAAAATCGGCGCCAGCAAAGGTTCCGCAAGGAGAAGACCTTTTCCAACCTGATCCTCTACAAAAGAAGATCTACATTGACCCAAAGACAGGTCATGTATCCACTACACCACACAGGAGGAGGAAGTCAGACACAGGACCTGCACCTGCAGTGCCTGTCAAGAAGAAGGACTCTGCCACATCTCCTATGCACCCTTCTTCTCCTATACTTCCTTCTCCTTCATCTCCTGTTCCTCTTAACATTTCACCTCAAAATTCTCTTCAAAACTCTCCTCCTCATTTTTCACCACATACACCTCCAAATGATGATGAGTATAGCATAGGGGGAGGGGTAGACCCAGATGAGCCTTTCATCTATCATGGGGTCACCATGCATTCAGATGAGGCAGAGGAAGACTTCTTATTAGAAACGTTTGAACAATCACAAAAGTCTGTTCAAATTCTGCCGATGATTAAAGGGGTCATCAAACATGCTCCAGAAGTATTTAAAGATCCTGTACGTGCTAGGATTCTAAACCCTAGAATTGAGAAAAAGTACAGGCCTGCTCCTGGGGATCCTGCCTACATTAAAGGACAGCTACCCTGGATTCTCTTGTCGTGTCAAATGCTAGAAAAAGAGCAAATTCACAGACATCAGGTGAAGCACCACCCCCTGAAAAAGAATCTAAGGTGATAGATGCTTCAGGCAAAAGGATAGCTGCACAAGCTAGCAATACATGGCGTATAGCTAACACACAAGCCCTCCTTGCAAGATATGACAAGGCTCACTGTGATCAGTTAGAGACACTACTACAACATCTACCTGACCAATATAAGATGAAGGCAAACAATCTTATACAAGAAGGCAAGTTAATTTCAAATGCCTCAATCAAGTGCGCACTTGATGTAGCAGACACTGCATCTAGATCTGTAAACACTAGTGTCCTACTTAGACGTCATGCGTGACTACGCATTTCAGGATTTAAGCAGGAAGTGCAAACTACCATCTTAAATCAGCCATTCAACCAACATCAAGTGTTTGGACCAGAGGTAGACACAGCACTTGAGAAAATGAAGGAAGACACCGATACAGCCAAATCTGTGGGTGCTTTGCAATCCGCACAAGCTAGAGGCTCCTTTCGTCGCTCCTTTTATAGAGGAGGCTCCAAACAGACTGGAGCAGACAGTACAGCTTCCTTCAAATCCAATACAGACATCCTCCAGTAAAGGATATTTTAAAGGCGGCTATAGAGGCAACAACAGTAAAAGATGAGGTTGAGGTAACAACAATAATCGAACCTCTTCCACCACAAAAAAGTGACTTCCCTCTGCTCCCCCAACAGCACTCCACTCCTGTGGGGGGCAGACTAACACAGTTCCTACCTGTCTGGAATTCCAGGATGGGTTTTTGTTAAATTATTCATATGTTTCCATTTCAGATTACTGTGTCACATATTGATCTGTACATCCCAGCCCTGACGAAGGTGTAGCCCAGGCTGGGGCCACACTCCGAAACGTTTTTTTCTTGGGGATATTTTGACTGATCTCTTCTCCATCTCCCCGAGAATTTATGTCCATTCTGTAACATGTAGATCAGCCAGCTGCTGTCATGTACCTTGATATGTTGTCTGTATGTGGTATGGAATGTATGTTATTTTGGAATGTATGTTGGAATGGAAGGTATGTTTGAGATTGATATGTGGGACTATTATGATGAATTACACTTTGAATTTTAAGAAAAGCTCATATTTTGTTTGATATTTATATTTACTGAAGAATTGTATCATGTAATAAAATCTTTATAACTGTGTAAACTTGCTACTCTCTGTCTTGTGGAGCACTTTTTGTAATTATCTAATGACCTCTTCTTGAGGCTTTGATTGAATTTGACGGGCAGGTCTTTTTTCTGATTGTGTTCTTGGAATTCCATCACAACGGAAAGGTGAGTAAGACAAATTATCCAGTATGGCTACTGCCTCGAACTTTCAGCTACCCCCCCACACATACCACCCAGGCGGCGTCCAATGTCTGCAGAACATCTTACACTGCTCAAACAAGAAGTCCTATCTCTTCTTCAAAAGGACGCAATAGAAATAGTTCCTTTACAACATCAAGGAACAGGGGTTTACTCACTGTATTTTCTAATACCCAAAAAGGACGGGACACTAAGACCAATTCTCGACTTCAGGCCCCTCAATCGCTATATACACTCAGATCATTTTCATATGATCACTTTACAGCAAGTGCTCCCATTGCTGCAACAAGGCGACTTCCTTACAAGACTAAAGGAAGCCTAATTCCACATTCCTATACATCCTTCTCACAGGCAGTATCTGAGGTTTGTACTGGAAGGACAGCATTATCAATTCAAAGTCCTTCCATTCGGGGTAACAACTGCACCAAGAGTGTTCACAAAGTGCCTAGCAGCAGTCACATCTCAGAAGACAACAGATACATGTCTTCCCATATCTAGACGATTGGCTCATAAAAGCCAAGTCATTCAATCAGTGTGTCCAACACACATCTCAGACAATTCAAACATTGCACGACTTAGGGTTCACAATCAACTGCACCAAGTCGCACCTACAGCCCTCTCATGTACTTCAATATTTAGGGGCTACAATAAACACGTCTACAGCTCTAGCGTATTCCAGTCCATCAAGGATACAGAGCATTCAAGCCTTAGTCACAAAGTTTCAACATCAACACTCTCTGCAGTGGTGGAACACCAAAAACTTGACAAAAGGGCAGCCGTTCCTCGAACCTGTTCCACAAATAGTACTTACAGCAGACACATCTCTCACAGGATGGGGAGCCCATCTCCTACATCATACAACTCAAGGGCAATGGACCATTCAACAAAGATCGTTCCATATCAACCACCTAGAGCTGCTAGCAATATTCTTAGCGCTCAAAACTTTCCAAGTACAAAACAAAGCTGTCTTAATCCGGACGGACAACATGACAGCCATGTACTAAATACAAAAACAGGGGGGGGGGGGATGCACTCTCTACAGCTGTCCCAGGTTGCACAGAACATTTGGAGATGGGCCATTCCACAAAGCATATATCTGTTAGCAGAACACCTTCCAGGAGTTCACAATCAGATAGCAGATCTGTTAAGTCGACAGACGCAACAAATTCACGAATGGGAACTACATCCGCAAGTTCTTTTATCATTCTTTCACAAGTGGGGTCATCCAGACATAGATCTGTTCGCCACACACGAAAACGCAAAATGCCCAACCTTCGCTGCCAGGTTTCCACACCCGCTGTCCAAGGGCAATGCAATATGGATGAACTGGTCAGGCACATTTGCGTACGCTTTTCCGCCACTACCAGTAATACCACTAATAGTGCTCAAGCTACGACAACAGTCGCTCAAACTGATTTTAGTAGCTCCCACATGGGCACGCCAACCGTGGTATACAACACTGCTAGATCTATCCCTAGTTCCACACCAAAAACTACGTCTGACACCATCCCTGCTAACGCAGAACCATGGAGACATCAGACATCCAGACCCAAGCCAACTGAATCTGGCGATCTGGCTCCTGAGGTCTTAGAGTTTGGTTATCTTAACCTACCACAAGACTGTATGAATATCATTAAAGAAGCCAGGAGTCCTACTATTAGAGCTTGCTATGCTGCTAAATGGAAAATATTTGCCATTTACTGCAACAATAACCAAATTGATCCCCTAGATGCTTCCATACAAAATATCATTTGCTACTTTCTACATTTACAAAGATGTAACTTTGCATATTCATCTATACGCCTACATCTGGCAGCAATTGCAGCATATTTACAAAATAGACAACATCTGTCTTTATTTAAAGTTCCTGCTATTAAAGCATTTATGGAAGGATTTAAAAAAATTATTCCTTCCAGGTTACCACCCTCTCCAGAGTGGAACCTAAACATTGTTCTTACAAGGCTCATAGGACCACCTTTTGAACCTCTACACAAATGTGAACTGCAATTCCTCACATGGAAAACAGCTTTTCTAGTAGCTATTACCTCTCTTAGGAGAGTTAGTGAGATTCAAGCTTTCACTATACAAGAACCTTTTTTACAATTACACCGTAATAAAGTGGTTCTCAGAACAAATCCTGAATTCCTTCCAAAAGTCATTACTCCGTTTCATTTAAATCAATCCGTAGAGTTACCGGTGTTTTTCCAAAACCCAGACTCTGTAGCAGAAAGAGCTCTACACACCCTAGACGTTAAAAGAGCTCTTCTCTATTATATAGATACGACCAAGTCCTTTCGCAAAACAAAGCAATTGTTTGTATCTTTCTCTCCACCACATAAGGGCAACCACATCTCTAAAGCTGGAATTGCAAGGTGGATTGTAAAATGTATACAAATATACTATCAAAAAAGCAAAACTTACATTAACAGTTCCTCCTAGAGCGCACTCCACACGCAAACTAGGAGCCTCCATGGCTTTCTTAGGCAACATTCCCCTAGAAGACATCTGCAAGGTAGCAACATGGTCTACAACACACACCTTCACTAAACACTACTGTGTTGATGTGCAAGCCAAGCAGCAAGCTGCAGTAGGCCAGGCTATTCTAAAAACTTTATTTCAAACTACTGCAACGGATACAGGTGACCACCGCTAGAGGAGACACTGCTGCACAATCGATGCAAAGTGTAGAATCTGCAGCTCATATGCCTCGAACGGAAAATGCTACTTACCAGTGTGCATCTGTTCTTGGCATATAGAGCTACAGACTTCTACTCGCCCTCCCGCCTCCCCGGGACCCGTATCTGTTCCAGTTTCATCTTAATTAGATATACACATGGACATCCCTTCTTTATTCCTACTAACTCCATCATTTCCCATCATGGCGAAAAACAATCTAAGGATGGAGCCGATGCCCATGCGCAGTATCGTCCAAGGGAGGAGTCACCTTTCTTGTGACTACAAAAGACTTCTTCCAAGACGACGGCAACATGGAATCATCCGAGCCCATTACCAGGTGGCGATCTAAGGCAAAGTGCAGAACTCTGCTCCTCTACATGACAAGAACAGATGCATAGTGGTAAGTAGCATTTTTCTTCTTCTTCATGGGTTCTGAATTATGTTTTAGTAACCCTAAATATCGCGGTCTGTGTGGCATCCCGCAATATCTTGTAAAAAGGTGATTAAAATAACTGATTAGTTATACTAAAAACATTATTGCCAACATGCTCTTTTGATGTTTGCTTTAAAACCAAACTACGAATATCATCATACCATACCAATTATACATTCGAAAATTCCAGTTGAGTTTAGACATACATAGAAAAGCTTCACAGGCCAAAGCATTTTATATTTTGGCTCTTTTAACACATAAAATGAAAGAAAGCCATAGTTCTACAGACTCCGATATGTAAATCTATGCTGTTATTTTTATGGTAGTTCAGAAGATCCTCAGCTCCAGACTGCTGCACAGTGCCAGTTGGCCCTTAAGTCAGTTTTTTACCTCTATGATTAGGGTCCATGAGAACGGGGTTTAGCCCTTTATTGGGTTTATCACCTTTTCACACAACATTATTAATCCCATATAGAATAATGATTTTTAAACTGAAGAGGTTATAGTAAACCATTGTTTGTTCCGGAGGAAGTCGCTAACAATAGGTAAAGACTCATGGCGATTTCTTATGATGACGGTCTGACACAGAAAGTCCGTATGGTTCCCCCTCCATGAGGCCTTATTAGAGATTATATAAGGTCTCATGAAGGCATGTGATGTTTTAGTATAACCTTTACAGTTTAATCTTTATTTGGACTATCCTGCTCTTCTACCACAATACACAGGGGTAGGCTCAACTATTTTAGTTGGTTAGGGCCTTGCATTTTTGTCCTGATAAATGCCACTGACCCTTTGTGCATCTGCTGGCAGAAACATATTGCGATAAATAACGACAATGGTCCAATCGGAAAGACCAGCAAAAAAGGACAGAGCTAAATAAATTAACTTATCCTACTTTCGTTTATCCAAAACAACCTCCTCTACTCTAAGGAAGGGGGTGAAATATTGCTTCTATCAATTCGAGAGAGTGTATATCACAATATCAACTCTTATTACACACAGAGGTAAATGCATACATTTTTATATGAAAACCAACAGCATAAATACATTATTTTCACACGGTCGCTAGAAAAGAAAATGAGGGTATTGAGAGCTAAAACAGAGTGGCAGTGTGGAGGTTGTTTTGAATAAATGAAAGTAGGATATGTTAATTTGTTTAGCTTTGTCCTTTTTGCTGGTATCTCCGACTGGACCTTTGTTGTTTAGTTTTGCAATTTACCCAGGTCTTTTGTGTTATTTTTCTGTTTACCCATTGTTCCTGGTTTCCTGCCCACACCCTGTCCCTTTGCTGCTGGCCCCCCTTTCCTTTTGCTGCTGACCCCCCTTTCCTTTTGCTGCTGACCCCCCTTTCCTTTTGCTGCCGACCCCCCTTTCCTTGTGCTGCTGGCCCACCCCATTTACCTGTGCCGCTGACCCACCCTATTTCCCTGTGCCGCTTTACCACCCTCTTTCCCTGTACCGCTGACCCACCCCCTCTCAGCCCCCCTTTCTCTGTGCCGCTGGCCCACCCCCTTTCCCTTTGCCACGGTCCCACCTTCTTTCCCTGTTTTGCTGGATCCCCTCCCTCCCACCCACCCACCCATTTTCCCTGTGCGGCTGGCCCCCCTTCTACCTACCCCCTTTGCCTGTCGCAGGTCCCTGCCCCCTTTCTGTGCCGCTGGCCCTGGCCATCCACCCCTTTCTCTCTGCTACTGGCCCCGCCCACCCCCTTTCCCTGTGCTGCTAGCCCCCCTTCGGCCCACCCCTTTTTCCTGTGTTGCTGATCCTCCCCTTCCACCCACCCACCCCCTTTCTCTGTGCCGCTGACCCTCCCTTCCCGCCCACCCCCTTTACCTGTGATGCTGGCCCTCCCTTCCCGCCCACCCCATTTCCCTGTGACGCTGGCCCTCCCCTCCCGCCCACCCCCTTTCCCTGTGACACTGGCCCTACCCTCCCGCCCACCCCCTTTCCCTGCGCCACTGGCCCGGCCTTCCCGCCCACCTCCTTTCCCTGCGCCACTGGCCCTATCCTCCCACCCACCCCGTTCCCGGTTGCTGACATCCCCTTCCACCCACCCCTGTTCCCTGTGTCCTGACCCGTCCTCCCACCCACCCCAGGTCCCTGTGTCGCTGATCTCCCCCTCCCACCCACCCCCAATCCCTGTGTCGCTGATCTCCCCCTCCCACCCACCCCCAATCCCTGTGTCGCTGATCTCCCCCTCCCACCCACCCCCAATCCCTGTGTCGCTGATCTACCCTTCCCACCCACCCCCAATCCCTGTGTCGCTGATCTACCCCTCCCACCCACCCCCATTCCCTGTGTCGCTGATCCCTCCCCTGAAACAACAAAAAGGGAACTACCGGTCATCAAACGTTGAGACACAAGTAGGACTAGGAAAAAGTGGCATATGGATCAATGCAAACCCATACTCACTGAGTTGAAATAAATCCCATCAGCCCACCACGGTGGCGGAGCATCGTCATCTGGGAGTAGTTGTACATTGTATGAATGGTGCAGCCCACACCTATACAGGGGGAAAGCTACACTACAATCATAACCAGTGATCGATCCGGCCACAGTTATATTTCAATCAGTGGTGCTGATGATTTGCAATGCAAGAAAGTGTAAAGAAATGTGCAAAAAAGTTAAAATTGACTACTAAGACACAAATAACTTTAATGTGCGCTATCTTAGTGTCAAGACTAAAAACAGGTGTGCTGATAGTTTAAACATTTTTTTTTTTAATAAAAACTTTATTTTTCAGTTTACTTAACATATACAAGAACACCCAATTGGCATCACTACAATGTATGTATACAGTTCGACAACCTCATTATTGGCACTGAGGAACGTAGGCAGCATCGAGAGTGGTACGGGCTCATGTGGAAGAAACACAACAGCAGACAAATAAAACATCGTGAGGGAGCAGCCAAGCACATCACAACTATAGTTGGCATATAACTCTAGGGGTCACCCCCTCCCTCCCCATCAGACCCCAACCCAACTGGTGAATATACCCCACTACTTGCACTGTCAGACTCGCCATGGGAGGACTGCACCCTCTCCGCTAGTCCTGAGGCACACATGACTCGCCAGGCGAGTAAGTTATCCTGCAGTTTCTCGTCTCTCCGAGTAAGTTGGATGTGGGTTTCCTCAGCCAGGGTCCACTCCCTAACATCCCTCAGCCAAATGGGCATCTCCGGAGCCCTCTGTCCCATCCAAGTGATCGCCACCCTGCACCTGGCAAGCACCAACATTAATTGTAAAAGTTTATATGAGAGCTTCCTTTTCTTGGGTCTGGGGATTAACGCAAGCAAACAATGCAAGGGGTCCATCGCTATCTGAAGGCCTGTAGTGGTGACTATACGATCCACCACCCCCACCCAGAAACGCCTGACCGAAGGACAGTTCCAGGCTAAGTGTAAGAATCCCGCTCTCTCTGCGCTATATCTGAGGCAGCTGTCTCCTCTATCCCCAGAGATGCGCTTCAAGGAAACTGAAGTCAGGTAGGTGCGGTGTAAAAAATTAAAATGTATCAGTTTGAACCGTGCATTGCACGAGACCTTGCGCGTGAGGGAACCTATACGCTTCCGCTGCCCCTGCTCTAGCGCGGTGCTGAGATCTGCCTCCCAAGCCATCCAGGACAGCGGCACCGGTGGAGTGGAATCCTGTTTCATGGCCTTATACAGTAGAGAGATCAATTTACGCCCCTTACCATAGGAGAGGAGAATGTCCAATGTGTGGGTCATTGGTGGTGCGTCTGGGCACTGAAGCTAGGTAACCTTCACTACATCCTGAAGTCCCTGATAGTGCAAATATTGTCCTCTCCCAAGGCCGACGGCCTCCTCTGCCTGCTCATAAGTGAGGAAGGACTCGTTGGGGCAAAGGTCAGCTAGAACCCCGCAGCCACCCTCCCGCCAGGAGTGGAAGGACATGTATTTCTCTATGGCAACGATGGGGGCTAGTATCCAGACCGGTAGCTCCCTATGGAATGGTGCCCTCCATAGGACCCTCTTAGTAAACCGCTGCCAGATGACGGCCGCGTGCCGCACAACATAAGGAAGAGTCTCGTCCGCCCCCCTGCCCTGCATCAGGGCAACCTGTAGACTCCGGGTGTCCGCCTTACCCTGTGGTAAATAAATAAATAATTACCGGTACTATTTTTCTATACATTAAATAAAAAGGATAGCTCAATAAATAAGAGGCAGAATCCGAGGTGTCTGAGTCAAACGGGATTTAATCAGATGGCTTCAGCCTCAGGAAAAGAATGACATGGACTGGAATGGAATGGCAGCTGCAACGTCTCATCAACATTACAGAGTATATATAGTAAAACAGTACAATTGCATTGAATACAGTAGGCGTAACAAGTGACAAACGAAAGATAAGAACATATGGGCGTGAAAAGAAGGCGTGCACAGGGCGTGCACGAAGACATGTGATGTAGACGTCACAGAAGTGTCATAAATGGGTGGATACATGGAGGGGGCTACCTGGGCAGCTGGAACCTTTAACCTAGTGGTGCGCGCAAACGGGCCATGACGTGTAACTGGGGAGAGCTGGGGGCTCTGACTCTTGCACTAGAAGAGGAGACTAAAGTCTGGGATGTCAGGACGACATGTACCTATAGCATATCTGATATCTCATGTTTGGAGAACATGTTGATAGAATCTAAAAGTCATCAGGGGAAAGGCTACTTGTCACTAAGGCTGGTGCATGCATATATTACTTGATGTATTGCGTGTGCTATGAATCTTCTATGAACATTAATTCAGTAATTCTCTTACATGGAGACAGAAAGACTAGACTATAGATGAAGATGTTGATGCAGCTCGTTAGCTGGGAATGTGAAGCCGGGGAGCTGAACTGATAACTAGAGGCATAACATATTCTTGGCAGACAGGCAGGCAGGCCAGGCCGGGCACCGCGCTGCTTGGCAGAAAGTAAGCGAAGGGTCAGGGATGCGGGAGGGGCTGCATCGCTCCTCGGAGCAGGTTCAGGAGACTGGAGCTTGAATCTGGTGTCCGGGCCCTTTGAGGCCTAGAAAACGGGGACAACTCGATGCATTAACGTGCACAATGTAAGGACGTTGGCAACGTAGACCTAATACTTGTTGCTTTCAGGGGGACTAGATAACTGGCATACTAACGTTGGACACAACTGTAATTGCGTCTTTATTCGGGCAAGGGGGTAAATATGCATATCGATCATGCACATATAACATATAATGGGGAACACGTAGGGACACATGACAAGGCAAAATTCAATTTTCCTCATTCCCTCCTTGTGCCCTACGTTTCCATCAGGAAACATCAATATTCATGATACCATCTATCTGTTCATATAGCATCATTTGTTCGTCTCTTATCTTCTGGGAACGGGACTTCGGACTTGGAATACAAGAGGTAGCGCACAAGCCGCAAATCGCTGGGCCACATTGTAAACAGAGACAACAACTGAATATGACCATTACTACTATTCCTAGAAATGACAGTACTTTCCATCTCCAGGCAGATATTATACTCCAGAGCCAACCGGACCATGTCCAGTTGCCTGGATCCTGGTGTAACTGATGGGCAATTTTATGAAGTTTTGTTATAGCTGAATATACAGACGGTGCGTTATTAGGAATGAAAATGCAACAACTAGATCCGATGACTCTACAAGCTCCGCCCCTATCGGCCAGTATGACGTCAAGAACAAGGCGGTTTTGAAGCACGACAAATCTCATAGCAGATTGCTCTTCAGTTAAGTTACCTAGAGCGGAAGTAGTCTCATTCACTACTGCTTCAAGGGTTCTGGTTAACCTACGTATTAGCTTACTATTCTGGACAGGTCCTATGAAGAAAAAGAAACCTTTATTGAAATCTGTGTACTGTTCTAAGGCAGTTTCAGTCTGATCGACAATTGGGGACTCGATCTCCCTTCTATGTCTGACGTGTACTAGATGTGTATTTCTGTGATAATCGGATGGGGCTAGGAAAACTGGTGGCAGTAGGAAGGCAATGTAACATGTTCCATCCCAATCTAAGGGCAAACGTACATATGCGGTCTGACCACATACAAAATATGAATGACGTGAGGCTTTGAAATTAGATTTCCCACTGTCACTATACTCGACCACAGTAGTACAATCACTGTGTCCTAGGTGTACTGAACCATTCTTTCTGACACATAATTCGCCTTTCACTGGTAGAACTGTAATAGCAGGCAAATCTGGAGTAGTCTCGGACTGAACATTCAGAACCATGAAATTGGAGGAAAAATTACCTAGATCATATACTTCATTTTCTAGATCTAACCCTGTTCTATGGGAAAGACCTTCCTTGTCTGGGAAACATGTTCTATTCAAAAGGGACTTATCGTTCGAGGATGATGTTAACGTAAACCATGCTCCACACGAACCATTGTGTGAAAACGGATAGGGAAAGAGTGGCAGAACTCCCTTCGGTGTCTGGAAAGGGGGGAGTCGACCACACACCCAGCAATTAGTGGCATTGCTGGTCTGGTGTGAATAGTGTAACATATGGATGAAAGAATTGTTGCGCATGGCAAGTCGGTAGGATAACTCGTGAGGAGGTAGTTCACTAAAAGTGTGCTCTACTGTATCATTAGAGGAAAGATGTACATGTGAATCAAGAGGAGGAAAAAATACATGTAAAACATAACTTATGCATGTGATCATAAGACTCAGAAATAACATAAACAATAGGGTAATAATACATCGACTTCGCATATTTTTACAATAACGGATTCTCTTAGAGTTTCGACTAACTCTCTCACTATGTGGGTCTATCTCATACATGTCAGGAACCTGTCTAACCGCTTCACCCGAGAGGGACTTAAACAATTAAACTGTCTGACTTACTAGACCTCAGCTTTCGTTTATACTCCTGCTGCGGAGTTTTCTCTAACAGGGGGAGTTTAAAGTCAGTATCGGGGCAGTCCTTGAGAACGGGGCAGTCTTTGAAAAAAGTCTTTGGACGGAGTCCATGAAAACGTTTCACGTGGCTGGAGTGTAGCCACCCCTTCCGGCCCTCGATCTTCACAGCGGTCCTTGTGGTCATCAGAACAAGCTTCGGCTCCTTCCAGCGGGGCTCCAGCGGACTTGAACGATCAAAATTTCTTATCAACACCACGACCTCGTGCGGTTTCACCTGGGTGTTGTCTGGAAAGGCAGCCGCGACCTGTGAACGACAAGAGAGTAGTGCAGACATCAAGGAAGCTAGGTAATCTGTCAGCATATTACTGTCAACATCTGTAATCTTACGGGGCATAGGTGTACCCCACATGTTTGGGGGACGACCGAAAACAACTTCGAAGGGTGACAGACCTGAACGGGAGTGAGCGACCATTCTCATGTAAAAAAGGGCGACTGACAGTGCTACCAACCAATCTACGCCTTTCTCGGCACAAACTTTGGCAATGCGGATTTTCAGAGTCTGATTATGTCTCTCTACGAGGCCAGCTGCCTCGGGGTGTCGTACACAGTGGAACTTCCACTGGTACCCTAACAGAAGGGATACTTGTTTCATGAGTTCGGATGAGAATGGCTGGCCGTTGTCTGAATACACGACCCTGGGCAAACCATAGCGGGGGAAATACTCACGAACCAACTGCCTGGCAGTGGTCGCGGCAGTGTAATCTGGGACTGGATATGCTTCTGTCCATCTGGACAAAGCACATACAACTACGAGGACATACTTGAAACCTCGACATCGCTCCATCTGGATATAATCCATCTGGAGGACTTCAAAAGGGTGGTCAGGAGGATGGAATCCACCTTGTTCCACCGGAACACCTTTACCTGGATTGAACTGACAACAGATCATGCAGGTACGCACTTTCTGCTTTGCTGCTGCTCGTAAATGCTTGTTAAACCAAAGGTTCTGGATGCTGTCTAACATGGCCTTTTCTCCTAAATGTGCTGGACTATGTGCTGTATTAATAATGACTTGAACCATAGAGTCGGGGAGAAACCATGTGGCTTTTCCCTTCGTCAACCATCCTTGATCTGTCTGGACCCCTCCTTGTTCAGACCATTTCTTGATTTCGTCTAGAGTAGCATGTGACTGGATATCTAGTACGTCTTGTGTAGGGTCCTTAACTGTCATACAAGTTGTCGGGACTAGAACGTCTGGAATGTCTGGAGTCTGAGCTGTAAGCTTGGCTGTTCGATCTGCTAGATCGTTACCTTGGGAAATAACATCAGTGGCTTTCGTATGTGCTTTGCACTTCATAATGGCAATGGCTGTCGGTAAATGTATTGCTTCTAACAGAGCTTGAATGAGGGGGCCATGCTGAATCTTGGCTCCATGAGAAGTCAGGAAACCTCTTTCTTGCCAGAGTACTCCAAAGTCGTGTACGACTCCGAATGCATAACGTGAATCTGTGTATATGTTTACTTTCAGGTTCTTGGCTCGTATGCAGGCCTGGGTCAGAGCGATGAGCTCTGCTGCTTGAGCAGACAGGGTGTCAATACGATGTGTTTCTATAACTTCAGTTTCAGTAGTCACTGCATACGCGGCTACTAGTTCTCCTGTACTTGTTCTCATACATGAACCATCCACGTAAAGTGTCAGGTCTGGATCAGGTAAAGCAATGTCCGTCAAGTCTTGTCTTGGCTTTGTCATGGTGTTAATAACTTCCACACAGTCATGCGTGGCAGGATTTGAAACAGTCGAGGGTAACAGTGTAGCAGGATTTAAAATGTTGCAGCGTCTGATTTCTATGTGTGGCTGGAACAGTGTCAGTTCATAACCTGTTAAACGTGCAATTGTCAAGTGTTGAGTCTGTGTTCGGTTTAAAAGAATTTTCACGGAGTGTGGAACTTGTACTGTCAGGGAATGTCCTAACACTATGGAATCACTTTGTCTGATAGCTAGAGCTGTGGCTGCAACTGACTTGAGGCACGCAGGCAGAGCCTGGGCTACTGGATCTAATGTGCTAGAAAAATAAGCACAAGGCTTGTGTTGTCCTGCTTGATCTTGTGTGAGAACAGATAATGCTGTACCATCGCGTTCAGTAACAAAAAGTGTAAAAGGCTTACTGTAGTTTGGTGTCGCTAGAACAGGTGCTTGGCATAAAGCTTTCTTTAACTCATTGAAAACAAATGTATGTTCCTGGGTCCAAGGGAGGACAGTCGATGTCGCTGCCTCCTGTGTCGTTAACTGTATCAGTGGCTTGGCTAGATATGCATACTGAGGAATCCATTGTCTGCAGTAAGAAGTGAGGCCGATAAAAGCTCGTACCTCCTTCTGTGTCTTGGGCTGTGGAAGATGTGCTATTAACTGAATACGGTCAGGTGTCAACTGTCTACCCCTCTTGGACAGTAAGTGTCCAAGGTATACCACTTGCTGGACACAGAATTGCAGTTTGGAAGGGGACACCTTGTGCCCCATGTCTGCCAGGAAATACAAGACTGTCAGTGATGCACGTTCGCAGTCACGTTCTGTACGGGCTGTAATTAATAGATCATCGACATACTGGAGCAGGGCAGTGTCAGTTGGCATGTGAATACTGTCTAGTTGTCTTTTAAGTGCTTGACTGTAAATACTAGGACTTTCTGTGAAACCTTGAGGTGCACGTGTGAATTTATAGCTTCTTCCATTTAAACAGAATCCAAAAAGGAACTGGCTGTCTGGATGGATGGGGACACTGAAAAATGCGTTCTTAAGATCAATAACAGTAAAGAACTCTGCTTCAGAATCAATGGCAGTCAATAGGGAAGAGATATCTGGAACCACTGGGTACTGGGGTATGATACATTTATTAAGTTCTCGAAGGTCAATCACTAATCGATAAACTGGAGGTGCATTTGGATCAGTACGTTTAAGAATCGGAATGATAGGAGAATTACATACATTGGAGTCAGTTTCTACAACCACTCCTTGAGCAATGAGCTCGTCAATAATTTTCGATAAGGCTGCTACAGCCTCAGGTGGCAATTTATACTGTCGGATTCGTGGCAATACAACACCTTGTTTCAGAGTGACACGATATGGTGTAATACGCATACAACCTACATCAGTTGGACCTTGCGCCCATAAATGCTGTGGTACATTCAGTAATCTCGGATCAAAATCACGTAACACATAATGACCTTTAAAATCACGTAAAAACAGTCTCACTCCTTCCGGAGAGCAGCAAATGATTGCACCTAATTCTTTCAATGTCTTAATACCTAGTAAGTTTTCTGGACAAGATTTCGTAAGTAACAAGTCTGTAGTTCGGGACAATGGACCAACTTCTAGGGAAACTGGTTTCGATATTTCATTAACAATAGGCTTTCCTGAAAATCCCAGGGAAACATTTCTAGAGCCTGAGAGCGGAGCCCCTGGAACCTCGTCATGACTGAAGGTAGTCCTACTTGCCCCTGTATCAATCAGAAACTTTCTGTCTTTCCCTAATACTTGACTGTGTACATAGGGACCCTCTTGATCTACAGGAACCTCGATGAGAGGCAAGCCAACCTCCCTCTCTAGGCTGTTTCATGAATACTGCTGATATTCTGGATAATCTGACTGTGCGTACTGGTACATCTGCTGTGTAACGTGTTGAGTGGCAGCTATAGGCTGCGGTACTGTAACTGTCTGTTGTGCGTTCTGCGGCGGCTGGGAATTCTGCAGAACATGTTCTTGTCTAGGAGGACGCGGTCTCTCTTTCGTCTTACCTGTAGCTATGTTGTGTTTCAGAACTGCACATTCGTTTATGTAATGACCTGGCTGTTTACAGTAATTGCATGTCCCTTTAACAGGAGCTGCAGAATGACTAGTTTGATTCGTACCCCTCTTCTGACTATCTGCTGGAACAGACTGTGCAACTAATACTTTCATTTTCGTGTCTTTCATACGTCTCCTTTCGTGTTCTTGCTCTTCCCTGATTCTGTTCTGGTGGTACTGTAGCATCTGGAGCATTTGGGACGGTGTATTAGCTTGCCATGTACTCTCGACTTTTAATACTCGATTTTTCACTTGCGGTAAAGAATTTTCAACTAATTTAGTAACAAAAAGATGCGGATATGACTCACTACTTGTTTTCAGACCGCTATTTATAATAAAACATTTCTCAAATCTGGAATAAAAATCACTAGTGTCTTCGTCTTGTTTCTGTTTACAGGCTGAGATGGCATCCCAGTCTTCCTTTTTCGTGGCTAGTAATCTTGGCAAGACTTGTATTAACAGCTCGGGCAATTCTTTGGCTTTAGCCCCAAGACCAGTACCTGGGACTCGTGTGTTATCTTCGTTCTCTAATGCGGTCCAATCAATCTTTTTCTCTCCCACCTCCCATTCTTTTTCTTTAAGTTTTTCATATATGCCCGCAGGCAACAGGACCTTTAACATTTTAATGATATCAGGATACGTGTATTCTCCCATACGGAGCATGTCCTTTAACTCTCGGTGGAACCCTGCTGGATCTTTATCGTGACAGGGCACTAACTTCTTCATTTCTAGTAGTTCTATTTTCGTGATAGGGGTGTAAACAAATACTCGTTCGAGGTCACCCCCCGCTCCCTTAACAGGATGCACTTCTCGTAACGGATTCTGTCTGTCTATGTAGAATGGGGATGAAACAGGAACAAAATGCGGAGTCAGGAACGTTCTGTATTTGTGGCGTTGTTCTAAAATGACACTAATTAAATCGGTACCTAGACCTTTCCATCGGTTTAGGAGCAACTCGTTCAATACATTATATAACGGACCTGGATCAGAATGCTGACTCTCGTACTGTGTAATGAGGTGCTGGATCATATACATACCCACCAGTCGCTGCTTGGCTGGGGGCAGCTTCAGAAACATTTGGGCCACTACTTCGTCTGGAAATGTGGCGGAATCGCTAGTCCATCGGACTGCTGATCGGGCTAGTTCTTGTTCATGCATGGTACTAAGTTCACTGTAACCTATTCGTAATTTCAGAACTTTATCTGTAGCCTGGAATACTTGTTCAAGAGAACACTGTTCTGGCACGGGAGAAGGAAAAACTTTCTTGTAATCTAGGCGTGTGTGTCTATCAGAAGGTCTTGTCATACCTACATACGCTATTCTTGTGGGATTCTCGTCGTCTACCTCTTCGTCTGAAGAGTCATTCTCTTTCTCTGATACTACTCTTGCTTTCTCCCTCTCGTGTATACTCATAATTTCTTTCCGGATCTTTCTGTACATGGTTTCTATACTATTCTGCGTCTTGTGTTTTCCATCTGCTATATTGTCACTCCATTTTGTCAGGACTTTCATCTCTTCTGGATTTTTATCAGGACGATCTTGTTCTCTTATTAAACAATGTATTAGAAATTGCAAAATCATGCCTTGAATCTCGACTTTCCTGTGTGTCATGGCTTCGTGAATACTTTCTGGTTTCTCCCCTGTTCGGATAAAATGATACATTCTGTCTAAATGTTCTTTCATATCTGATGTGGTGACCAAGAAATTTGCAACTCGTCGTAAACGTACGGAATATAATATCATGTGATCTTCGCCTGCCACCGGATCATATCTACAATCATTAAGGAACTTCTTGAGGGATTCGTACGTAGCCACTTTTGGCGTACGCTGCAATGCTGCATCTCTCAGCGTCAGGCGCTTTGTTTGAGGCGGGGTGATAGGGGTACCTCCCCCTGCTCCTCCTGAACTAGAATCGTCAATTAATACTGAGTGTGCGGTTGCTGGTAACGGAACTGGTAACGTAGGTGTACGTAATGTGGGTTGGTCCGGGGGTACTGGCGCATGGACAGGATTCCCGGGACCCACAACTGGAGGAACAGTAATTACATTACTAACAGGATGTGGAAGTTGAACAGGCAGAGCAGGATTCGTGTTAGCATATTCTGGGACAGTGTCATCTAAATAGGAAGAAAGAAAAATTTCGGCTGCTGTCGGTTTATGACGCAGCTTAGTCGGGACCAATGGTGGCGGTAAATTACAGGGTACTTCCGGGGTCGCTTTAGGCAATCCTTCGGCGAGAAGAGGATACATACCTTTAATAAGGGCATTTCTCTGTCTATCTGACTGTTCTACTCTAACTCGTTCACCTTCTTCTAGTAATTCCCTTTCTTGGGCTTTTTCTGAGGATTCTCTACTTAATTCTGCTTTTCTGAATTCTTTTTCAGTTCTCTTATGCGATTCTTTACGCCATAATTCTATGGCATCTTTCTGGGATTGTCTGGCTTTCTTTTTCCATAATGCTTCTTCTACTCTCATGATGCACTCGGCATCCCACGTTCCTGAAACAGGCCATCTATATTTCTCTTCAAGATGTTTGGTGTAATCCACCCATAAATCTAGTTACAGTATGGCATCTAAGCCATGCTTATGATACATAAAATGTCCAGGACTGTCCCTAGGAGGGACAGGAACTGATTCTTCGAGTAACCCTTTTCTGGTTTTGATCTGACGTAACTTAGAAAACAGCGGCATATTTGAACCGTACTAGAATTTGAACATAATACACAATGAACACAGTAATGGATAGCAAACAATCACTCATACCACGACATAAGAAAACACATTAATAACAGTTCGAACAGATACTACCTGATACATTGGAAACATAATACTTGAACTTCTCGAGAACAGACTTACTAGAAATACTGGATGCACTGCTAAAACAGTACAGAACATACCGGTCTCCTAAAGAGACCCGTCATACCGTATCCACCTAAGTGAACACGTCGGACCGGATCTGTGTACCCAAACCCGTAGGACCGGGCACAAATTAATGAACACCCGTCTAGATACCCCCAGCAACGGTACTCACCGGGAAGCAAACTGAAGGCCTCGGACTGGACTGCTACGACGTCTGGTTACTGCTACACACTACGCATGCGCTTCGGGCTTCGGTTACAGGTGGGCCTCCGGATACCTCGGACCTTGCACTCTCGGCTTGGGCTCTGGTCGGGACGACCCGCCTTCCTCACCGCCTCGTCTGGATGCCGGACCGCAGTCTCCGTCTCCTCCGTGGGCCTGAGGGAGACTTGAAGCAGAAATATCTGCACGTGCACAGTGGGAGTCCGTCACCGCTGTAGAAGGGTCAGGGGGCCTGCGTTACATCGCCGGCGCGTGGGGAAGGGGCTTGTCCCTGTTCGGGCGCCATTTATGTGGTAAATAAATAAATAATTACCGGTACTATTTTTCTATACATTAAATAAAAAGGATAGCTCAATATATAAGAGGCAGAATCCGAGGTGTCTGAGTCAAACAGGATTTAATCAGATGGCTCGAGCCTCAGGAAAAGAATGACATGGACTGGAATGGAATGGCAGCTGCAACGTCTCATCAACATTACAGAGTATATATAGTAAAACAGTACAATTGCATTGAATACAGTAGGCGTAACAAGTGACAAACGAAAGATAAGAACATATGGGCGTGAAAAGAAGGCGTGCACAGGGCGTGCACGAAGACATGTGATGTAGACGTCACAGAAGTGTCATAAATGGGTGGATACATGGAGGGGGCTACCTGGGCAGCTGGAACCTTTAACCTAGTGGTGCGCGCAAACGGGCCATGACGTGTAACTGGGGAGAGCTGGGGGCTCTGACTCTTGCACTAGAAGAGGAGACTAAAGTCTGGGATGTGAGGACGACATGTACCTATAGCATATCTGATATCTCGTGTTTGGAGAACATGTTGATAGAATCTAAAAGTCATCAGGGGAAAGGCTACTTGTCACTAAGGCTGGTGCATGCATATATTACTTGATGTATTGCGTGTGCTATGAATCTTCTATGAACATTAATTCAGTAATTCTCTTACATGGAGACAGAAAGACTAGACTATAGATGAAGATGTTGATGCAGCTCGTTAGCTGGGAATGTGAAGCCGGGGAGCTGAACTGATAACTAGAGGCATAACATATTCTTGGCAGACAGGCAGGCAGGCCAGGCCGGGCACCGCACTGCTTGGCAGAAAGTAAGCGAAGGGTCAGGGATGCGGGAGGGGCTGCATCGCTCCTCGGAGCAGGTTCAGGAGACTGGAGCTTGAATCTGGTGTCCGGGCCCTTTGAGGCCTAGAAAACGGGGACAACTCGATGCATTAAAGTGCACAATGTAAGGACGTTGGCAACGTAGACCTAATACTTGTTGCTTTCAGGGGGACTAGATAACTGGCATACTAACGTTGGACACAACTGTAATTGCGTCTTTATTCGGGCAAGGGGGTAAATATGCATATCGATCATGCACATATAACATATAATGGGGAACACGTAGGGACACATGACAAGGCAAAATTCAATTTTCCTCATTCCACAAGGAGGCGCGTCGCCCAGTTATCCGCGTCCGTGAACCATCAGGCCGCTGGCTGTAACTGCGCCGCATAGTAAAACAAGTCGAAGCACGGCGCTCCCAGACCCCCCTCCTTGTAGCTGCGGACAACAGTGTGGAGTGCCACCCTGCTGCGCCGGCCCGCCCAAAGCAGGGATGTGAGCAGAATGTTAAGAGTGCGAAAAACTCGTGGGGGAAGAGGACACAGTAAGTTCTGGAGGACATATAACGTCCTAGGAAGCATTACCATCTTGGCGACGGCCAGCCGTCCCATCAGAGAAAGTGGCAAAAAATTCCAAAAGGGCACTGACTGCTGTAAGGACACGAGTATCCGATCCATATTCCGGGCCAGCAGCTCGAGGTCTGGTAAGTCTCCCAGGGGCACCTACTCAAGACCCGCAAGCGGAAAGATCAAAGACTTACTGCAGTTAAGTCGCAACCCCGACGCCTCGCCAAACCGATCCAGGTGGCGCAGCAATATCGGCAGTCAAATAGAACAAGGCATCGTCAGCATATAAACATATGATGTTGCATGTGTCCCCCACCGTATTACCCCATTGTGCCATGTCCGTTCAGACTCGGACAGCAAAGGGCTCTATGGCCAGTGCACACAGGAGCGGTGAGAGGGGATACCCCTGGCGTGTACCGTCCCAGTCGCCACTCCTCGGACCGCGCAGCCCCAAGTCTCACCCTGGCGCGAGGGGCCACATACAGGAGGCGAATCCAGCGACAAAAGTTGGGGCCCAGCCCCACAGCACTGAGGACCTCTAGCAGATACCCCCAGTCGACTGTGTCAAACGCTTCAGCGAGGTCAACAGACACCAGTACCATCTGCTCCTCCCGACCACGTACCTTATGAGCAATGTGATTCAACCGCCGCAGGTTCATGGCCGTATTGCACCCCGGAATAAACCCGCACTGGTCTTCGTGGACCAGTTGAGACATATACGGCACCAAGCGCGAGGCCAGTAACTTTGACAAAATCTTCACGTCCGTGTTGATCATTGTAATCGGACGATACGACAAAGGTTCATGAGTGTCCCCCCCCCCTGGTTTCAGGATCATACATATTTCCCCAGCGTCATACTCGGTGGGAGAGTCCCGCTCTCAAACGCCTCGAGGAATACCTGCAAGAGGTGGCGGGAAAGTGCACCCTCGAATGCCTGATCAAATTCAGGAGGGAACCCGTTGCTTCCCGGGGACTTAGCTCGTGGCAGACGCCGCAGTGGGGTACGCACCTCACCCAGCGTCAGGGCTGCATCTAAATCCTCCTGTGCTGCTTTGGAGAGAGACTGCAGGGTCAGCCCTTGAAGGTAAGGGAGATAAGAGGCCTCTGAAATGGAAGGGTCCGCGGTATACACCCGCTGTAGGTGAGACTGGAGAACCCGTAGGATGCCCACTTCTGAGTGGACCACTCCTCCTGCAGGCCCCCTCAGGGCCACAATTCTCTCCGGGGCCTGCTCCTGACGAAGAATCCAGGCCAATAGGCGACCTGATTTATCACCCTCCCTGTGAAAGTGCTGTCTATATTGGGTGAGGGTGTATTTGTCAAGCCGTTCCAGGATATCATGAATGCGAGTCAGAGCATCCTGCTCCTCTTCTTGCGGTAGAGCATCAGGAGTCTCCGAGGTTTGCAGGTCTAAGAGGCTGCTCTCCGCATCCTGTAATTCCCGGTGGAGCTGTCTCCGAACCCCGTAGGTGAGGCCCATGCACGCCCCTCTCACCACCGCCTTTAAGGCGTCGCATCTCGTGGCTAATGTGTGCTCCCCCCCCCAATTGAGACCCACGTAGTCGTTGATAGCGGTCTCTATATGATGTTTCCCCACCTGGTCCTGAAGGATCTCCGTTGGCACCTCCAGGTCCGGGGGCGATAGAACGGAGCCCCCCAATTCACCACACACGCCACCGGAGAGTGATCAGATAGGAAACGGGCCTGATGTGTAACCTCAAGTGACATGTTTGACCCCGTGTTTGCAACTAGGACCCTGTCCAAGCGACTATGTGTATTGTGAGTGGAAGAAAAACCGGTATACACCTTCTTAGTCGGGTTTCTCTGACGCCAACCATCAAGGGCTCCTATATTCCTCATGACCTCCCTTAGTTTTGCTGTCATTCGTGGTTTTGTGCCAGCTCGGGGCAGGAACCTGTCGAGAGCGGGGTCCAGGACACAGTTAAAATCCCCAAACCAAAGCACTGGTGCCTCCAGGTCTGGAATCAGAACCTCCTGGAGAGACTGGAAAAAGACCGGGTCATTCGTGTTGGGCGCATACGAGTTCAGTATGGTGATGTCCCTGCCATCTAGCTTCGCCCGGAGGAGCAGGTACCTCCCGTGAATGTCCACTTCCACATATTGGACAGCAAACGGGACCCCAGGTGCCACCCATACTAGGACCCCCCTGGCATATGTAAAAAACGAGGAGTGGAACACCTGACCCCGCCACTTTCTCCCCAATTTTTGGACCCCATCGTCCGTGAGGTGAGTTTCCTGGAGGCACGCAATTGATACCTTGTGCCTGTGAAGGGAGGCCAGGACCCTATACCTTTTGGTGCATGTACCCAGCCCCCTCACGTTCTAGCTCAAGAACTTATATCCCATGTATGGTGATGTGTCTGAACAAGCCATAGTCCTCTACCCATATAGCCACCCCGATCCTGTGCCCGAAATGCAATACGTACGATGCCTGCAACATACCCCCCCAACAACCCCTCCCAAAACATCAACCACCCCCCTCCCGCGAGCAATATACTGGCAACAACAAAACATGCAGATACGCCCTTCCCATGCTGGTGCCAGGACGTGCACAGCCACCCCATACGCCCAACCGGGCTGAACCGCCCAACAAGTGGAGAAGAGAACTTCCCTCCCCCCACCCTACTCCCGACACAACTAGCTGTCTCAACACCAGATGTAGGGACTCAAACCATCAGAAGATGTATAGGCGCAACTCTCAGAAACCCCGCACCCCTAGTATCAGCACTCCCCCCTCCCCCCCCCCCCAGATCCAATCACCCCCAAAATACTTACTATCGTGAATGGCTCCAGATAGGCCTGTCATAGCGCACAGATCATTGCAGTCCAGAACACAGTAGAGCACGTCCTTCAGGGCGGTACCGTGGAGGTAGCAACCAAGCCCCTGACTGTTTCAGGGACCGTATCAGTGGAAGAGTGTCAGTGGTGGACTGAAGAGTTTCCGGGACCAGTCCGGCATCCCGAAGAGAAGCCACCGACAACGCAGGACGGCCGTCGGCCCGACGACTCCAGGCGAAGGGCCCCATCGTCTCCCACCGTGATTCACTGTCTCTCCTCGTGAACAGCAGCCGCTGATGAATTTCTGCGCCTGTTACTGCACCTCCTCGATGGCCGTGTCCCCCACGCACTCCGGGCTTCTCCCCGTTCGCCCGGTGGGAGGGTATCCCCCCTAATCTCCAGCCACTCCCATACCTCCTCCGGGGCTTCAAAGAAGTGTGCTTTTCCTTGGGGTATGACCTTAAGCTTAGCAGGGTAAAGTAGCATGTTCTGCAAGTGCAACTCCCGGAGTTACTGCCTAACTGCTAGGAAGGATTTCCGCTGTTCCTGTACTTGGTGGGTATAATCCGGGTAGATAAAAACCCTGGCGTTTTCAAAGTTGAGGTTCGCCATTTCCCTAGCCGCTCTTCGGATGCAGTCCCTATCCCGATAGTTCAGGACCTTAGTGATGAGGGCTCGCGGTGGAGCGCCCGGTCTCGGCGCCGGGACCAGCGCCCTGTGGGCCCGCTCAATCACAAAGACCTCAGACAGGCCCGTGGGGCAGAGTGTTGTACGGATCCAGTGCTCCAGAAGGCACTCCGATTGCCCATCTCCGAGCGTTCCGGAATGCCAAGGACCCTGATGTTACTGCGGCGTGCCCTCTCCTTCCGCATCTTCCGCCCTACGTTCCAGCGCCCCCGTCGTGGCGGTGAGCTGGGAGACTGTCTTCTTCAGGGAAGCCAGTTCCCCCCTGCAGCTGGACGATATCCCCCTCCGCAGTAGAGACCTTATCCGCCACTTTCCGCAGATCCGCCCGTAGCAAGTTCACATCAATGGAGACTGAGGGCGGAACGGGACCCCTGTATCGCCTGCAATAGTTCTGCCGGGAGGGATCGTTGGCCGCATCACTCTCCCCATCCTGTCCCGACTGACGCGTGATCCGCTGCGAAGGGAGTCGCTGAGTGGTGTATTGCGTAATGGTGTTAGGCAGAGAGGCGCCGGGCAACCTGTCTTTACCCATCGCAGTAGCTTGAAGGGACCGCACCGGGGCCCGCGAGTGTCAAAGGTGTCTCTGGGCAGTCCCACCCAATGGCTCAGGGAAATGTGAAGAGCCCGGGGCTGTTCCCCTGGTCCTGTGCAGCTGTAGCCTCAAGCGCCACCACTCCCCACTCACCACTGCGTCTTCAGTAGAATCCCCTGTGCATGCAGGAAAGGACCCCCAGCTCCGGGTTGCAGAGTCCAAGCTGCCAGGCCCCAAAGGCTCCGCGGAGGCCAGATGCGACGCAGGGGCTCACCTCCCCTCAGGGAACCCCCCAAGGATAGTGGGAACCGCGCTAGGACAGCAGATAAGCTGAATCCAGGGTCCAGTCCTGGGCCGCCTCCACTCACGCTCCGTAGTCCAAAGGCAAACAACAAGGATCAAGCAGGGGTCTAAAGGTCCGCCCCCTCCGCGAATAGGCCGGTACCGGTCCCCAGATCTCCCGCAGCTTCCCATCTCCTCCTTTGCTTTCTTGCAGGTGCCGGGAGCAGGACGAGGGCGCAGCCCCTCAAGGGAGGTCCCCGATGTCAGTGGGCGCCTCCCGCCCCGCCACCACGCGGCCAGTGCAGCCTGCAGCAGGCCCCAGCTCAAGGCCTCCTCACGGCAAGGCAGGCCGCATCCCCGGCCTCGCGTAGGTCCAGTCCTCCAGCCGCAGGGGCTCAGCGCCGTAGCAGCCGTCCGCCGGCCCTCCGGCCCGGTCCACCACCGCCTAGGGCACTCCCCCTGCCCCCGGTAACCAGTGCACACCTCCAGGGCCTGCCCGGACGCCACCGCAGACGGGCTCAGCCCCCACGGCAACCCTCGACGTTCTCGCTGCACTTCACTTCACCAGCCGTTCACACGCAGGGTCCGGTCGCGTCGCAGGAACCCAGCTCTTCCCGGGAGGCCCCCGATGGCAGTGGGCGCCTCCCTCGCCGAAACACTTCGCCCAGGGCAGGCGGTGACGGGCACCAGGATCGCGTTCCGCCCACGCTGACATAGGCCGCAGCCCGGCCTCGCATCGATCCAGTCCACCAGTCCCATGGCCCGAGCCGCGACAGCCGTCCACAGAGCACCGTGTAGGTGAACCACCGATCAGGATGTGCCCCTTGGTTGCAGAGACTCCTAGATCCCCGCAAACCCGGTTCGAGCACCCTACTTAAGGATTAGTTACAGGATTTCAGTGCTGGCCTGTCAGGAGCCGAAGGAGCTCATGTCTTGATGGCCATGCTGCTTGGCCACGCTCCCTACAGGTGCAGATAGTTTGAAAAAATAACTATCTATAGCAATAGGGAAATAGGTCTACATGTTTCAACCATACAGGTGTCACTAACCAGGCTTTCGTCAGGACCGATTGGTGATAACGCTATTGCAAATATTGTAAAAAACTGTACAAAGAAATTAATAAACAACTAAATAATTGGTACGATACACCCTACCAGTGCCTGTGATTCGGAGATGAATATAAACTTTGATTATCACAGGATGTGTAATTTCTTTCCTAAAAATAAATGTTAAAATAATTAGCATCAATCCCTGACACACGATAATCCTATCAATCATTGTCTCAACAATAATACTGTCAAAGAAGTAGACAATATGGTGCCCGATTAGTGGCTAAGTGAAATAGTGCAATATAAGACCTATTTGAAAATATTTGTTAGTACTCACCCAGCTTTATGTGGGAGTACTCCTCACCTCACCTGGCAACTGCTCAGTGGATGAGGCCCCGCTCTGTATCGTGGGTAAACACAACAATCACACAAGAGTAAAATCCCTTTGTGCCTGTCTTCCATTTTACATACAAAAATATTAAAAATGAACCTTGTGACTTAAATCACCCCCGACCAAGGTCTGACTTCAAGAGCCCACGCTGATGAAAAGGTAAAAGAGGAAACAGTGGTTGCTCAAATAAATACCTCTTATCATGCTTACAAAGAGATAGTACATGACTATCCTGTATTCTTTCTAATGGTGTTGACAATATACACAATTTTAATTCAAGCAGCAAACCCCTTCTGATAGATACATCTGCCATGTGGATTCCTCACCTTGTGAATACCCCTTGCGTCAGCAACATTCGGAAATTCTTTTTTCGTAGCCTCGCGCCGACGTGGACTCCTGACGTCATAGAGACACGACCTCGCTCGCGACTCCGGTGACGTCACCGACGCCTATAATAGGCCCACGCCGGCGTGATGACATCAGTTCCCTTTTTTCCGCGTCGTCGACGCTAACGGTTTCGGGATACTCTGTAGCCTTAGTACATTGTTACTTCGTTTCTTCGATTCTCCAATTCTCAGATATTGTCATGTCGACAAAGAAGACCGGTTTTAAGCCTTGCAGAGAATGCGGGAAGATGATGTCCGTTACGGACCCTCACCAAGACTGTATCTGGTGTTTAAGCTCGGATCATGACGTCGATGATTGTTCATCTTGTCAAAAGATGAATCCGAAGGCTCTTCGTGAGAGGGAATCTAAACTTCTTGTTGCCAAACTTAAAGCAAGTAAGGTTAAAAGATCCTCAAAGCATCCGAAGAAGTCGAGGTCGAGATCCAGGTCAAGGTCTCGAGAGGCGTCGGCCTCGAAGTCATCATCCGGTCATGCTTCCGGTTCCCACAAGAAGCATAAGAAGAGGAGACACGGATCACGTCATCATTCCAGATCAAAGTCTCCTAAAAGGATGAAGTCGAAAGTGATTCCTCCTCATGAGTCGGTAGGTGAGGCTTCACCTTCGGAGTCGGTGGTCCATTCTCCGACTCCAGTTCCAGATCTGACTCCGGCTCCGTCTCCGGCTCCGACTCCGGCTCCATCTCCGGCTCCATCTCCGGCTCCGGAAGACACCGATGGAGTTCCTGTTGAGGAAGGGGCTTCGAATCCTGTTGAGGAAACAGATTCTAATGTGCCTCGAGGTCAGCCTGAGCATCCACCATTCCCGACTCCAGGTCAGGACCCTTCTGCGTTTTTAAACGCGATGTATGGTGTTTTCTCGAGGTCGTGGCACCCCTCTGGAGCACCTTCGGGTCCCATGGGTCCAATGGCTTTCAATTTGGGTGTTCCACACTCATATGCTCCGGCACCCTTCATGCCGTATATGCCGGCTCCGACTCCGTTGTGGCAGTACCAAGCTCCACCGAGGTCGACGCCGGCTCGGCCGAAGTCGACGACTCCGGTCCCGGCGTCACCGACTCCCTTGGATTCTATGGGGCAGCCTTCCAAGCCCTCGGATTCGATTCCGAAGTCTGCTCCGGCGCCGTCGAATTCGGCGTTGGATTCGACTGCACTTCGAGTCAAAATGAGATCTCGTAGAGAGGCTCAACCACTTCTGGAGGAGCAGAGAGTTAATGATTCATCTTCTGAGGTGGAGGAAGGTGAACTGGAAGGGGATTGTTTCGAAGACCTGGCGGATGCTAGTGGTCTTGAGTTTTCTCCGGAGTGGTCTTTGCCTTCTGGACCTGATGCTCCCTCGAGAGATGTTCAACCTTATCATGTTGTCATGAAGAAGGCAGCAGGACTTTTAGGTCTGACTTTGCCCTCTGTCGAGTTTAAATCGAATTTGTTGACAGAGGTTCTCCATTCTCCTAGTTCGTCAGTAGAACCTTTGCTCCCATTTAACGATGCCTTAAAGGATCCTATAATGGAAGTTTGGAAAAAGCCTTTTTCTGCTCCTGCGGTTGCAAAAAGTGTGGCTAGGAGGTATAGAGTGGCTCCTGAGGATCCTGCTTTCTTATCTTCGCATCCTTCCCCTGAAAGTTTGGTAATTCAGGCCGCTTGCTCTAAGAAGTCTGTTGGGGCTTTTCCGCAGGTGCCTGGCGACAAAGAGGCCAAGAAACAAGATCAGGTCTTCGTCCAGCATGGCTTTGAAGTCTTCTAACGCCACTTGCCTCATGGGAAGATACATCCATGCTCTTATGGACTCTATAAGTTCTTTGGTCCCTAAGGTTCCTGAGGCTAGTAGAAAGGACTTTGAAGAGGCTTTATCTGACACTCAGGCAGCGGCTCGTCAGGTCATCCAAAGTGGACTTGATACAACAGATTCTGTGGCAAGGATCATGGGCACGGCGGTTGCCACGAGGCGTTCAGCCTGGTTGAAGTCATCTGACTTTTCAGCTGATGTGCAGTCTGCATATTTGGATTTGCCTTTCGATGGCGAGGGGCTTTTTGGGAAGAAGGCAGACACGGCCTTGGAGAGATTCAAGGACAGCAGGGCAACTGCTAGATCTCTTGGCCTTCAGGTCAGGGGTTCTACGACCAGAAAGTTTAGAGGGTTTGGTCGCTCTTCCTTTCGGTCGTATAGACCCGCTCAGCAGCAGCAGCAACAACAGCAGCAGCAGAATACCTTGTATAGGTCTTACAGAGGGAAACAGAGATCACGTCCTCGAGGTCGTCAGGTCTCTTCCTCCTCCACCTCCTCCAACCCCCCAGCCACAGAAAAGCAGCCCTAGATCCGCCATTCAGGATCATGTGGGTCCAGTGGGGGGTCGGCTTACCTATTTTCTACGAGATTGGGAATCAGTTACATCAGATCTTTGGGTTCTCAATCTCGTAGAAAATGGGTATGCCCTTCCCTTTCGGGAATTCCCTCCCAATTACCCTCCTTGCCAGGGATATTGCTCAGAGGAACATCTGTTACTCCTACAGGAGGAAGTCCAAACACTTTTGAGAAAAGGTGCGATAGAGGTGGTTCCAGAGCAGGAAAGGGGTCAGGGATGCTACTCCCGGTATTTCCTGATTCCCAAGAAGGATGGCAGGCTTCGTCCGATCCTGGATCTCAGGATCTTGAATTTTTATCTGAAGCAGGAGAAATTCAAGATGCTCACCCTTGCTCAGGTTCTTCAGGCTCTGCTGGAAGAAGACTGGATGGTGTCACTCGACTTGCAGGATGCGTACTTTCACATCCCAATCCTGAAGTCGCACAGGAGGTATCTCCGTTTTACGGTTGGGTCACAACACTACCAGTTTGCGGTCCTTCCGTTTGGACTTACTACTGCACCTCGGGTCTTCACCAAGGTGATGGCAGTGGTGGCGGCGCATCTCAGAAGATCGGGGATTCCGGTATTCCCGTATCTGGACGATTGGCTGATCAAAGCGGAGTCGTCAGAGATTGTGCTTCATCATCTGCAGGAGACAACCCAGTTGTTGTACAGGTTGGGTTTTTCAATAAATGTACCCAAGTCTCACCTGGTGCCCTCCCAGCGCAACCTGTTCATAGGTGCAGTACTGGACACAACCGTATGTCGTGCATTCCCTCCCCCTCAAAGGATTCGCGACATACGGGAGATGATTCCTTTATTTTACAATGGAGCGGTCGTTCCAGTCCTGAAGGTCCTTCGCCTGCTCGGTCTGATGGCTTCATGCATTCTGTTGGTCAACCATGCACGCTGGCGCATGAGGGCGCTCCAGTGGTGCCTCCGCAAGCAGTGGTATCAGCACAACGGAGATCTCAGGGAGTCAGTGAGGATCTCCAGAGAAGCTGCAGCGGATCTGTCTTGGTGGGGCGTGGAAGGCAATCTGTCCCAAGGAAAGCCTTTTCAACTTCCCCCATCGGTGGCCACGGTGATATCGGATGCATCCACTCTCGGGTGGGGTGCTCATCTGGGGGATCTGGAGGTCAAGGGCCTTTGGTCTCCAGAGGAAAGGTTGCTTCACATCAACCTTCTAGAATTGCGGGCGATACGTTTGGCGCTCAAGGCCTTCCTCCCTTCCCTTCGCGGTCAGTCTGTTCAGGTCCTAACGGACAACACGACCGCGATGTGGTACATCAACAAGCAGGGAGGAGTGGGGTCGCAGTGTCTCTGCAGAGAGGCTCTGCGTCTCTGGTCCTGGGCTCAGGACCATCAGATTTGTCTAATGGCAAATCATCTGGCCGGGGTGTTGAACGTTCGTGCAGACAGTCTCAGTCGGCAGTTCTCTGCCGACCACGAGTGGAGGCTTCACCCGGAGGTTGTTCACGACATCTTTCAGATGTGGGGGACTCCTCGGGTGGGCCTGTTCGCCACTCACGAGAATGCGCACTGCCTGTCTTTCTGCAGTCTCCAGTATCCGATGCAAGGAGCCTTGGGGGACGCGTTTCAGTTGAGTTGGAAAGGTCAACTCCTTTACGCGTTTCCCCCCATACCCTTGATTCCTCGGGTTCTGAGGAAGATTCGCCTAGACCGGGCCCAAGTCATATTGGTCGCCCCGGATTGGCCAAGAAGGGTGTGGTATACAGATCTTCTCCACCTCTCCTCTCACCCGCCGCTCCGTCTCCCTCACAGGGCAGACCTCCTCTCTCAGATGGAGGGGCAGGTTCTACACCCCCACCTCCAGACATTGCACCTTCATGCCTGGAGATTGAGCGGGGCAACCTGATTTCCTTTTCCCTCCCGCCTGACGTTGTGGATGTCATCTTGTCAGCCAGGCGTGACTCCACTAAGTCCATCTATTCTTATAGATGGGCGAAATTTGTCTCGTGGTGTGGGGAAAGGTCTATTGATCCTTTGAAGGCCCATTTGTCTCACGTTCTCCAGTTTGCCCTTTCTCTGGCGCAACAGGGTCTTGCCGTTGCTACAGTGAAGGGCTATCTTTCTGCGCTGTCAGCTTTTCTCTGTTTGCCTGACCAGCCTTCTCTTTTTAAGTCACCTGTGGTTTTAAGGTTCTTAAAGGGCCTTATTAATAAGTTTCCTCCTGTCCCTTTTATTGTGCCTCAGTGGGACTTGAATCTGGTCTTGACCTTTTTGATGGGTGCTCCTTTCGAGCCTCTCCACAAATGTCCCTTGAGGCTTCTTACCCTTAAAACGGTCTTCCTCGTTGCAATAACCTCGGCAAGGAGGGTAAGTGAGCTTCAAGCTCTTTGTCACAAGCCCCCTTTCTTGTCCATACATGCTGATCGAATGGTTCTCAGGACCAGGGCTGCTTTTCTGCCTAAGGTGGTAACTCCCTTCCACCTAGGACAGTCCATTACTTTACCTTCCTTCTATCCTCCCCCTCACCCTTCTAAGGAGGAAGAGAGACTGCACCGTCTGGACCCTAAGAGGGCGGTGTCCTTTTACTTGGACAGATCCAAGGACTTTCGTTTGGAGGACCAGCTCTTCGTTGGATTTGCTGGCTGCAAGAAAGGAAGAGCGGTCCATAAAAGAACTTTATCGAGATGGATCGTCCTCTGCATAAAGATCTGCTGCTCTTTGGCCGGTAAGGAACCACCAGAGGGTATAAGGGCTCATTCAACTAGAGCTAAATCTTCGACCTCAGCATTGGCTAGAGGTGTGCCTGTTGAGGATATTTGTAGAGCGGCAACTTGGTCTTCCCTCCACACTTTCACGAAGCATTACTGCTTGGATTCCGAGGTGAGGAGGGACGGTCATTTTGCACGCTCTGTCCTTCAGGATTTCCTGGTCTAGAAGAGTGGACACCCTCCTCCGGGAGTGGGGACTGCTGTGGGACTCTATTCACAAGGTGAGGAATCCACACGGCAGATGTATCTATCAGAAGAACAAGTTACTTACCTTCGGTAAAGCTTTTTCTGGTAGATACTATATCTGCCTGTGGATTCCTCACTGACCCACCCGCCTCCCCGTTGTCCACTCTTCTTTGCCAGAGTTACTGTAATGTAATGTATATATATTTTGTTGTCAAGGAAATGTTCCAATTTCTTTCCTGCTTTTGCTTAACACTGTGTGTTTTGCCTTGATTATTGTGTACTATGTATACTTGTATATTTCTACTGTCATTGGTCCGTCCGTGTGCCTCGATGGCACGGAAAAAAGGGCGGAACTGATGTCATCACGCCGGCGTGGGCCTATTATAGGCGTCGGTGACGTCACCGGAGTCGCGAGCGAGGTCGTGTCTCTATGACGTCAGGAGTCCACGTCGGCGCGAGGCTACGAAAAAAGAATTTCCGAATGTTGCTGACGCAAGGGGTATTCACAAGGTGAGGAATCCACAGGCAGATATAGTATCTACCAGAAAAAGCGTTACCGAAGGTAAGTAACTTGTTCTTTACTGCAGCATGCCACCCGACCATAAAGGCAAGCAAACCAAACCAACAACGCTGGTAAGATACCTTCATGAATACCTGAGAATAAAGACAATAGAGAGAGTCAAGATGACAACCCCTGCAGCCTCACCTGTCCGTCGGTGCCTCTGGCTGGAACCAAGCCGAGGGGGAGGTAACCGGACGGGCAGGTGTGGTCCCATTAAATACGCTTACTGATTAGTAGTGAAACGAGGTTAAAGCATCACTTGTACTGCCCGTAAGGGGGCCGGGCCAGTAATATTCAGTTACCGTAGTTCGTCGGAAGAGTCACGGAAGCACAACACTACTTCTTGAGACTATCTGCGCATGCGTCCAAGAACGATAAAACTACACACTTGATGGGAAATGCCCAATGATCCAATGACCGAAAATACCCAATGATCGATCGAGGCATAGATTACCACCGTCGACTGGCAATCCTATCAAGGAAACCAGGCCAGTTAGCTGCAACAAGCGAAGGTCGTGTCCCTAAAAATCCGAGGCACGACACTGCTTCCTGGTTCAGTCTGCGCATGCGCGCAGAGACCGATAGAACTACACACTCACTGGGAGTTGTAGTCTATCGGACGTTGTCACTAAGCTCCCAGGAATGCTAGCAATGCAAAAAAGGCTAAAGTTATTAGCAGAATGAATAAAAGTAATTGTAAAACCATAGAATCGGCGCCTACTAGGTGCCGAAATAAACTGTAAAGATATTGACAAAGTAGGTGTTAATGTGGATGTTAATGTAAACTCATACAAATTAGTTGCAAACGCAAAACACACAGTGACAAATGTCTAAAAAACAAGGCCTCTATTGCATGATCTGCTAGTGTTAGATAGTAAAACTAAGTCATTGTTAAAAAGATCATGCAAAGCTGCACTCGTAGGCCTTGTGATATGACCTGACTCAACACTAGCAGAGGACTTTATGTTAATATATACAAAGCAAGACAAGATTGAGGTCTTACCAACAGACGAAGGTGAAAAGTGATAGCACGTGATAGCACGTAAAGACCTCATACGTTAATCCTATATCAAAAGTAAAGAACCAATGGGAGAAATTCAGAGTCACCCATGGAATCTCATCATTAAGTCCCTGGCTATCACACTTAGGTCTGTAAATCCATTTTTGTTCTTTAACAAAAAGAAACCTCGCAATGTTGCTGACATGTGATGGAACAAAAGGTCGCTCGAGCACTATCCACTTCATGTCTTCCGCCTTATGTTTAAGGCTGAGAAAGTGGTTTGTAAGGCGTGTGGACTGTTTATTACACCTAATCGTGCTTTTGTGCTCACTAATTCTCAGCTTGATCTTTCGTGTCGTCATGCCGATATATCTCAAAGAGCAAGGGCAGGTGATCATGTAAATGACTTTGTCTGAATTACAATTCGTGTGAGTCTTTAAAATCCAAGGTTTCCCAGTGCCAATATCCACATGCTCTGTTTTCTGGGTTTGAGGACATCCCCTCCCACCCACCCCCGTTCCCTGTGTCTCTGATCCACGTTTCCACCCACCCCCGTTCCCTTTGTCGCTGATTCCACCCGCCCACCCACCCCGGTTCCCTGTGTCGCTGATTTTCCCCCCCTCCCACACACCCCATTCCCTGTGTCGCTGATTCCCCCCCTCCCACCCACCCCTGTTCCCTGTGTCGCTGATTCCCCCCCTCCCACCCACCCCTGTTCCCTGTGTCGCTGATTCCCCCCTCCCACCCACCCCTGTTCCCTGTGTCGCTGATTCCCCCCTGATTTCCCCCTCCCACCCACCCCCGTTCCCTGTGTTGCTGACCCCCCCCTCCCACCCACCCCGTTCCCTGTGTTGCTGATCCCCCCCCCTCCCACCCCCGTTCCCTGTGTCGCCTTATCCCCACCTCCTATCCACTCCCATTCCCTGGGTTGCTGACCCCCCACCCTCCCAGCCATCCCTGTTCCCTATGTTGTTTACCCCACCTCTGGGTTGCTGAACCCACTCCAACCCCCATTTCCATTGTCTCTGAGCCCATCACACCCACCCCCTTCCTTGTGTTGCTGACCCCCATCCCACCCTCATTTATTGTCGCTGACCCCCTCCCACACACCCAGTTCCTGTGTCGCTGACCCCCTCCCATCCCCATTCCTTGTGTCGCTGACCTCCCTCCCACCCACACCCGTTCCTTGTGTCGCTGACCCGCCTCCCACCCATCCTTGTTCCTTGTGTTACTGACCCCCTCCCACCCACACCTTGTGTCGCTGACCTCCCTCCCACCCGCACCCGTTCCTTGTGTCGCTGACCCGCCTCCCACCCATCCTTGTTCCTTGTGTCACTGACTCCCACCCACCCCATTCCTTGTGTCGCTGACCTCTCTCCCACACCCCTGTTCCTTGTGTTGCTGACCTCCCTCCCACCCCCGTTCCTTGTGTCGCTGACCCACCCACCCCGTTCCTTGTGTCGCTGAACGTCCCTCCCACCCACCCCCGTTCCTTGTGTCGCTGAACGTCCCTCCCACCCACCCCCGTTCCTTGTGTCGCTGAACGTCCCTCCCACCCCGTTCCTTGTGTCGCTGACCCTCCCTCCCCCCTTTTCCTTATGCGGCAGGAATGTCCCTCCCACCCACCCCCGTTCCTTGTGTCACTGACCCTCCCTCCCACCCCTGTTCCTTGTGTCGCTGACTCTCCCTCCCACCCCTGTGCCTTGTGTCGCTGACCCTCCCTCCCACCCCTGTTCCTTGTGTCGCTGACCCTCCCTCCCACCCCTGTTCCTTGTCGCTAACCCTCCCTCCCACCCCTGTTCCTTGTGTCGCTGACCCTCCCTCCCACCCCTGTTCCTTGTTTCACTGACCCTCCCTCCCACCCCTGTTCCTTGTTTCGCTGACCCTCCCTCCCACCCCTGTTCCTTGTTTCGCTGACCCTCCCTCCCACCACTGTTCCTTGTGTCGCTGACCCTCCCTCCCACCACTGTTCCTTGTGTTGCTGACCCTCCCTCCCAACCCTGTTCCTTGTGTCGCTGAACCTCCCTCCCACCCCTGTTCCGTGTCGCTGACCCTCTCTCCCACCCCCGTTCCTTGTGTCGCTGCCCCCCACTTCCCTGTGAAAGACCACACTCCCACCCACCCCATTCCCTGTGTCGCTGATCCCCCCCTCCCACCCACCCCGTTACCTGTGTCGCTGATCCCCCCTCCCACCCACCCCGTTACCTGTGTCACTGGTCCCCCCTCCCACCCACCCCGTTACCTGTGTCGCTGATCCCCCCTCCCACCCACCCCGTTACCTGTGTCGCTGATCCCCCCTCCCACCCACCACGTTACCTGTGTCGCTGATTCCCCCCTTCCACCCACCCCGTTACCTGTGTAGCGGAGTCCCCCTCCCCCACCCCGTTACCTGTCGCTGACCCCCTCCCACCCTGTTATCTGTGTCACTGACCCCCCCTCCCACCCACTCTGTTACCTGTGTCACTGAACCCCCTCCCACCCACCCTGTTACCTGTGTCACTGACCCCCTCCCACCCACCCTGTTACCTGTGTCACTGACCCCCCTCCCACTCACCCTGTTACCTGTGTCGCTGAGCCCCCTGCCCCCGTTCCTTTTGTTGCTGAGCCCCCCTCCCACCCATCCCCGTTCCTTGTGTAGCTGAGACCCCCTCCCACCCATCTCTGTTCCCTGGGTTGCTGAACCCCCTCACCCTTCTCCAACCAGATCACACAGTAGTGACAGATGCGTCACTCCTGGGTTGGGGCGGCCATCTAGCAGACGTGGAGATTAGAGGACCCTTCCATCAAGGGAAAGCTGGTTGTGGTGTTCAAGGACAACCCACCGCCATGTGGTACTGCGACCAACAGGGTGGATGGGGTTCTGGACCCTTTGTCAAGAGGCCCTGTGTCTCTAGACATGGCATATCCCCGGTGGTTCAACACCTGGCAGGTCCCCTGAAAGCCAGGGTGGGCGAACTCCGCCGTCAATGCCTAGTGCAGATCAACCTACGCAGATCAACCTACGCCGTCAACCTACGCAGATGACACCCAGCTTGTGCTGGCGGTGCATAAGAACGGCCCAGTGGTAGCAGCTAAGCTTCAGGAGGGGTTACTGGACATACAATCATGGATGCACAGGAACTGTTTGAAGCTTAATGCGGAGAAAACGGAGGTGATGACCTTTGGTAATATCTCTCCAGAGTGGTCCCCGACATGGTGGCCCAGTCAGATGGGCCCTCCTCCGGTTCCAGACGCCAAGGTTAGGAATTTAGGAGTGATTTTTGATAGCAAGTTATCCTTTGGATATCATGTTAACAAGGTGGTCTCTGCGGCGTTCTTCATGCTGAAAAAGATAAAAAAACTTCTGCCGTATTTACCAGCATCAGCAGGAAAAACACTGATTACTACCTTAGTGTTTTCCAAGCTTGATTATGGAAATGCTCTCTTTTTCAACACGCATAAATGCATCCTGAACAAGCTTCAATCTGTCCAAAATATGGCAGCACGGATACTGCTCAACATACCCAGACGCCACTCCACTTCGGCAGCCATACGTCAGCTCCATTGGCTAAGAGTGGAGAGCAGGATCAAATTCAAAGCTTTGTGCATTGCCTATAAGGCCATCCATCAGACTGGACCGAAGTTCCTAAAGGAGGCATTTCAGGTGTACATTCCTAAAAAAAACCTACGATCAGCAGCAAGCTATCAACTGTCTGTACCCCGCACAAGAACGGCAACATGGGGTGACAGACGATTTTTGGTAGCAACTCCAATATTGTGGAACTCACTCCCCTTAGACATTAAAACTGCGCCAACCCTGATTAGCTTCCGCAAGGCTCTGAAGACCTGGCTCTTCAATCAATAATATTATTAATATTAACCATCTGCCAAAAAGAGCTTATAGCCTCTTTCTTATAATATCGTGTCCTGACCTCTGTATCTTGGAGTATCTCATTGCGCCTAGACACCTCAGGGTAGTAGTGCGCATTAAAAATTCCATAAATAAATAAATAAAATAAATAAATAGTGGATCATAAATGGTGTCTCTATCCGGAGGTGGCGCAAGGCCTCTTTTGTAATTAGGAATAGCCTTGGTTGGATCTGTGTGCCTCTGCCGAAAACGTGCAATGCCAGCAGTTTTGCACGCTGGAGTTTCTAGGGCAGCACTCACACGGCAACACTTTTCATCTCGAGTGGAGCAAAGGCCTCAGGCCATTTTATGCTTCTCCGCACCCTCAAAAGAAGAGTAGCAACTCCACCGTCTGGACCCAAACAGAGCATTGTTGTTCTACCTTGACCCCACTAAAGAGTTCTGGGTGGTCAACCAACTCTTCGTGGGGTATGTTGGAGCAAAGAAAGGTTGTGTGGTACATAAAAAGACTATCTTGTGATGGGTCATCTTCTGCATCAAAATTTGCAATGATCTGGCCTAGAAACAGCTCATTCCACCCGAGCTAAGACTGCGACCACAGCTTTGCAACGTGATGTTCCAGTCCTTGACATTTGTCAGGCAGCAATATGGGTGTCACTGCACACGTTCAATAAGCACTACTGCCTGGACAGTCAAATCCGCAGGGATGGCCTTTATGGCCGCTCTATCTTGGAGGACCTCCTGGTCTAAACTTGTCCGCAGTCCATTCTCTGAGAATTCTATTGCTTGGGTATCCATTCTAAGGTAAGGAATTTGCGGCTTAATGTCTCTATTGATGTCTCTACTTACCTTCAGTAACGCCTTTTCTGGTAGAGACATAATCTAGCCGCATATTCCTTACCAATCCACCCATCCTGCGGACAGGTTTGTAGGGTCAGGACTGATCCCTTGTAGGGCCCTAGTTGTTCTAATCACACCACGTTATGGCTCTTTGCTCCTGGCATGAAAAGTAACAGATGCCAGTGTGCCTATATAGGTGATGCGGACATCACTTCCGGTGCCGTCAATGCTGCGCAGAGCTGACAGACGCCCCTTACTGGCATGCGAGGGTGTCTTCTGGATCCAGCCTGACGCCTGGAATATTCTATGGTAAGGAATCTGAGGCTAGATTATTTCTTTACCAGATAAGGCGTTCCCATAGGTAAGTAACTTGTCCTTCAGTTCATGAAGAACTGACCAGCATGTGGACTACCTTAATATGGGCTATATCCAGACTGAGAATAAAATTGACAACCCTTAAACTAATCTATGAGCAAGAGGGGCTTACTGTGCTAGGTGTAGAAGTTTCGTATTAAATATTTACCACAAAAGTTTGGCGACCAAACCAATAGAAAACACTTTGTTAGCTGGAAGCCACAGACCGATCTCTTTAAGTAGGATGTTTCTGTCACCATGTGAAAAGGGGCCTGAAGTCTCATAACTAGTGTGTTTGTTTTGACAAATGTGGGACAGGTAGATGAAAATAGTCTTTAACTGTTAAAAGTGGATGCTTAACTATGAGCCTGCCACGGTTTGCGGCATTAAGTTAAAATGTAAATGTGCCAGACTTTAGAATGGTGGTTGCCTCAAGATGGACGACTCCTTTCAATGGTGGTACATTCTTACACCAAGACCGGTTTGGTGTTAGATCAGACTAATTCCGGTTATTTGCCACTATGGTGAGTGCTGCAAAATAGTATCTGGAAATTATTCCAGTGTTGGTCGCTATAAGATTTATACAGATTAAGTGAAGTGAGTAGACCCATAACATTACTGGACACAGCCATCTGTCAGTACAGCTTAAGGAAAGTGTTAGGAATAAATGCTAGACGGGAATAAGGTTTAAGAATACAATTTACAGACACTGAATGGTCAAAGTGGTGACAATCAATGTTGGATTTGGATACTCAATTGAAATTCATGCATAGATCATTGCTTACCCTCAGAGTTGTAATCAAGATATATCTGACTAGCCATAAGCACAGCGGTTAGTACAGATTCTTTATATATGGTGTTATTAGTTATTGGGAGATAATAACACATTTGTGCAACAGTGATCGGAGGGGGCTTAGTTGTGCACCATAACACTGTTTATTAGGACTACACTAATAACCGAAAAATTAGGTACAAGATGGTTGAACACTCCCAACGGTTGGCTAAGGACATGTAGTCATACACTGGCTACAAAACACAGGTTCGTCCTAAGTTGCCAGGGTATGCCCAGACGTCGGTCCCTTGCAAAAAAAGATAACCCTAAGTTGGTAGGGTATGCCCAGACATGGGGCCCTTGCTAATAAAACGTTCGGCCTAAATTGGCAGGGTATGCCTAGATGTGGGTCCCTTGCTAAACAAGCATTGGAAATGCAATAGGTCTCACATTAGGAAAGTTTGAGCAATTGGTATTGTAAATGACACATTTTTTATTGATGTGTTGGTTTTGAAAATAGCAAAAGTAATAGCTTTGTCAGTTACAATGTCAATAGTTTTAACTTTCGCAAATGTGACACCAATAGCATTTGTAATGCAATGTGTGTTGTATTTACGTGACTTAGATGTATTGATATTGCAAATAACAATGGCTTTTAATTTTGTAAATAATTAATACTTAAATAAAATGTATTGTAATTTATAATGGCAATAGCTTAAACGTTTGTAAATAACTTTTGTGAAGATTATGTTCAGTGTATTTTATTGTGACGAAAATCCAAGAACATTGCATTTACACACACACACACACACACACACACACACACACACACACACACACACACACACACACACACACACACACACACACACACACACACACACACACACACACACACACACACACACACACACACACACACACACACACACACACACACACACACACACACACACACACACACACACACACACACACACACACACACACACACACACACACACACACACACACGTGTTGGTTCTGGGGGATATGGTGGTGGTGGATGTGGTGAAAGTGGGGGTGGATGTGGTGGTGGATGTGGTGAAAGTGGGGGTGGATGTGGTGGTGGAAGTGATGGTGGTGGAAGTGATGGTGGTGGAAGTGATGGTGGTGGATGTGGGGGTGGATGCGGTGGTGGTGTATGTGGTGGTGGTGGTGGTGGATGTGGTGGTGGGTGTGGTGGATGTGGTGGTGGATGCGGTGGTGGTGCATGTGGTGGTGGTGGATGTGGCGGTGGATGTCATGGTGGATGTGGGGTGATGGTGGATGTGGTGGTGGATGCGGTGGTGGTGGTGGATGTGGTGGTGGATGTGGTGGTGGATGTGGTGGTGGTGGATGTGGTGGTGGTGGATGTGGTGGTGGTGGATGTGGTGGTGCATGTGGTGGATGTGGTGGTGGATGTCATGGTGGATGTGGAGGTGATGGTGTATGTGGTGGATGTGGTGGCGGTGGTGGATGCGGTGGTGGTGGAAGTGGTGGTGGATGTGTTGGATGTGGTGGTGGATGTGGTGGTGGTGGATGTGGTGGTGGATGTGGCGGTGGATGTGGCGGGGGTTGTCATGGTGGATGTGGCTGTGGTGGTGGATGTGGTGGTGATGGTGGATGTGGCGGTGGATGTGGTGGTGGATGTGGTGGTGGATGCGGTGGATGTGGTGGTGGTGGATGCGGTGGATGTGGTGGTGGATGCGGTGGTGGTGGTGGATGCGGTGGTGGTGGATGGGGTGGTGGATGTCATGGTGGATGTGGAGGTGATGGTGGATGTGGTGGTGATGTTGGATGTGGTGGTGATGTTGGATGTGGTGGTGATGTTGGATGTGGTGGTGGATGCAGTGGTGCATGCGGTGGATGTGGTTGTGGTGGATGTGGTGGTGGTGGATGTGGTGGTGGATGTGGTGGTGATGGTGGATGTGGTGGTGGATGTGGTGGTGGATGTGGCATGACATTTTTATTATATACAGAGGGGTACTTATTTTGTACCAATCACTGACCGATGTTAATGTAAGGGTTGTAGATGGTGGGTTGCGCATGCCTTGTTTTCATTTCCATTGTAATGACAATAATCCTTTCTTTGACCCTGTGCTCAATCAACGTGGACTGTATTATAGTGAATACGAGGGGCTTAGATAAAGAAATAGGAGAGGCGAGGAGGAAGGGAAACTGGGGTAAGGAACAAGAGACGGAGGAGAACAAGACGGAGGGCAATGCTGTGGGGAGGGGGGAGGAGAAATGCGACACGGCGGGCAGGGGAGGGGGCGGAGCGGGGAGAGCGGCGATGAGGGTGTGAAGGTCTCACATGAGGGGGCGTGGTATCTTAAGTCGTGTTGCTTTGGGAGGCAAGATTAAAAATGTGTAAGCACATCTCTTTCGTAGGGAGCTAAACAAAGTTAAAACAACTGGCTCCAAAGGTTTTGCTTAAGTATGTGTGAAGTAATTAGCCGTCTGCCTCTGCTTTCTTCCATTGCACTGGCATCTAGGTGTTAGGCTCAGATGGCTTGAACAAAAGACGGGCTGATGGTCTTTTAAATCAGGCCTTTGTTTCTGCCCAGCTGGATGTTAAAATAAAGCCCCTTCCCTTCCACGCAGGTTAATACAGACAAATGCCGGCACTGCTGAATGATGTCCCAGCGTCTGAAGACGACACCAGAAGAAATTCAGCATGTTTTACTGAGCCAGAAATATCCGCCACATAACCCTTCTCTCCAACACTGTTTGGAATCGATCGGCTGATTTGTAAAATTACAAGTGGTCAGAGGGATAAATCTGACGGCAAAGAAGAAAAGGAACGCGAGGCTTAAGGAGATTAATGTAGGGATGGATTTGACAGATAAAAACAGATATTTGAGATTATAACATTTCAAAGCAACGTGTCACCTGGAGATGGGGACATTGGATCCACAGAGTAGGAGAGAAAAGAAATGGTTTACTTTTTTGCTTTGGGTTATTTTAGATTTGGGAATTTCGAGCATCATTTGCCTAATGTAAAATCGATCTTTAAAGTGGGGTCCGCAGCACCTACTCGGGGGATCCTTGAAAATTAAACAATATAAACTTGCTGATAAAATAAAAATGCACATAAATAGCCACATTGAAGAAAAAAAAAACTCTATAAATGAAAATAAATGTGAAATTGCAGACAAAGAAATGAAGCTTGTAACTTGGCATGATTGAGACGCGGCCGTGAAACTGAAAGTACGGCCGACCGGCCGTGAATAATTAGGGGGTGAGAAATGCGCTGGGAGGGCTGCCTTTGATGTGGTAATGCGAGGCAGGCAGGCAGGCGGCTGGTGGCATTGTGCACGCGCTTTCTAGGGCTTGCGCTTGCGCAATGACCTAAAAAGCACATGCACTGCATGGGATCGCCAGTGGAATCGCCAGTTAGGTAAACTCTCGATAAGCCCCTATATATCTCGCTCCCGCTCAATGTGCATGCGCATTGAGATAGGTCGCTCGACCTAAAAACAGGGTCATGACTGATTTGCATGTAGCTGGGTCTGAACTGGGGTGGCGAAGTGAGCTAAAGAATGATGATGGATTCCACCCAGATCTGTGAGTGGGCGTGAGTGTCTGAAAAGTTTCAGCTCTCCGTCCATCATCTCCTTGTGTTTACAAAACACAGGTGCCTCATAAGAGAAATGGGTGTGAGATATGATTGAATGGCTGTTGGAGAAAGAACTGAGAATGTAACTGGTACACGTGGATTTTGAAGTGGGTGATGACGTAATTAAATGGAAGGAGCTGTATCAAAAACTGACTGCAAGAGATAATGAGGATGAGACAAATGATAGCTGAGGATAGAACCATTTATGTAAAGTAAAGGGCGGGAAAGAAGAGGAGGGGAGAATGGGGTGAGGAATAAGAGAGATGAATAACAGACTCAGAAACAAAATAATCATAGGTCTTCACTCATCGATTTTCCTCTTTAAAATGCAAACAATAGACTACTACTCAGTAGTATTATGTTGTCTGTTTCAATAAAGGGCAAGTGTAGAAGATAAGATTCCAAAGAAGGCGATTTGAATGAAAATACAGTAGCAACATTTCTGAAGAAGGGGGTAAGGAGTGGGGAAACTGCAGAGAGCTGAAAGACGAAATTTAACATCCATAGTGAAATTTGTACATCAAAAATATTTGTTATGAGATTGTTAAATGTGGAGTGAGGGGGGATGCAGAGCAATAGCTAAGAGAGAGAAACTGAAATAGAGGGGTGAATACTGGGTGGGCAAGCAGAGGGGTCTCCTTGGTCATTAACATACAAATGTAAATTACACCAGTGAACTCTCAGTAAATGTAATTATCAGCTTGTAGTTTTGTGAGTTAAATCTTACATTTTCCTTGTTTTGTTTATTGAATTTTAGGTAGAAAGTGAGAAACATGTAACCTGTTTGGAAGTACATGACGATGAGAAGTTATCATTTCCAGACCTTAAGATAAACCAAGCTGCTAATAATCTGGATTTAAGGCAATCACTAGAGAATGGAGAAAATGTTTTTGGTACAAATAAACTGCTAAAACCAGTGATAAATTTGAGGAATGAAGACACAAATGTTGAATCAATTCTTACAGAAAATCAGAAGCTAAAAGAACAACTAGAAGGAGAAAAGCTATTTAGTCATACAGTTCTGAGACAGAAGGAGACCCTCATAACAGAGACACATTTGTTAAAAAGAGAGTTGGACAAAGAAAGATCAAATATACAAGCCCTGAAAGATGAACTTAATGAATATAGTTATATGCAGTCTTTCAGGAACAAAGACTATGTAAAATCATTGACTGACGACCAAGAGATGGAAACTATGCAAAAAAGATTAAAGGAACTCGAGAAAAAACTCACCTTTGAGCAACAACGCTCTGATTTATGGGAAAGGTTGTACATTGAAGCGAGAGAGAACAAAGGAAAAAGAGAAAACACCAAGAGCAAAAAGAAGTCCAAACATTCCTTTTTTGGTTCTGTTAAGGATACGTTTGATGCTATGAAGAACTCCACAAAGGAATTTGTGAGACACCACAAAGAAAAGATTAAACAGGCTAAACAAGCAGTTAAAGAGAAACTGAAGAAATTCTCAGATTCAGTGAAATCTACTTTCAGGCACTTTAAGGACTCTACCAAAGTTATGTTTGATGGACACCAGAATAAGAGAAAAGATGACACTAATAAAGAAAAGACGGCAAATGCAAAACCGGATTTTAAGGATTTCCAAGCCTACCATCATACTGATGATTCCAAATTTTCAGATGAAAGTTCAGAGACCACGAAAACGCAATCAAAAGGTTCACGACATAAACACTCTAAGAAATGTAACCATGATCAGGAATGTGAGAAAAGACCACACTTAAACCCGCAAGGCTGCTCTGGTGTTTTTGAATGCGCACACCAGGAGTCTATTAGTTTCTTCAACAAGGTTCTTGATCCAATCAAAGTAGATGAATTTACATATTTGGTTCAAAGTTATCTGCAGCAGGAAGTAGCTGACTTCCATCATTGGAAAGAGCTCGAGAAATTTATCAAAAGCTTTTTCAATAATGGCCTGTTCATACATGATCGAATGCTGTTTACTGATTTTGTAAATGATTTGGAACAGTACCTTGGGGATATTGAAGAGTACCAGAGGTCCAGAGTTGGAATATTTGAAGATCTAGATGAATATGTTTATAGCTACTTTTTTGGTGAGACTTACTCTGCACCATATGGACCCAGGTTGGTTTCTAACTGATTTTTACAAATGGAGGTGTTTATACAATGAATCCTAGTTTTGTTTAAGATCTGTGAATACTGTACATTTGAATTGATGTTATAGAATGCAGTGGGATGTTTCCTTTTCTGAATGCCCATGAGTGAGGGTGTGTTGTGTTTGTGTTCAGTGGCCAAACTTAAACTCATGAATGCTATGGTAGTTTCTAAGAAATAGAGGAACTGAAATCGGACAGTTTTAGTTGCCAGTCCATCACAGCACCCTAAAGCCTACCAAATCCACGCTACTTCCTGTTCTTGTGTGAAAATATGACAGTTGCCGTTCTAAAAGTTTTTAGTCACACACAAGCACACTAATGCCCAAAGTTTCTTCTTCTTGTTTATTGTTAAGGGACAGTGTCACTCTGTTAGTGACACTTACTAAAAAGAACATAAGTTGAAAGGACGATATGGTTATTATCCAAAGCCTAGAAAGACATTAGAGTGATCAGTTCTCCTTAGTTATGCAATCATAACTTCCATTGCCTCGTTGCAATTAGGGGTGCGTGGAATTTGAGTAACCGCGTTACGCAAATCTTCCCGAAATGGTAAAAAATCTCCGCGGACACGCAGAAATTCCAAGAACACGCGGAATTGCTTGTTCGCCATGCTTTTTTACTGTTCGCAATCGCTGTTTGCATGCTCGGGGGGAAATATCCTGCGAACACGCATTTGAGAACGCGAACAAGCAAACAATTTTGCGAAGTCAAGGAACGCAGGATTTTGGGCAATTTCGCGTTCTCTGCGGAACACGAAATTACCCAAATTCCGCGAGCGGAACGGAATTTACCGCCCCGGCCTAATTGCAATGTCTCCTAATTCCAGACATTTTCCAAATAATTACTATTTTTATGATGTAAGTTAATATGTGCTCTTAGTAGAAATTCAGAACACCTTTAATCAAAGATGTGTTTGTGAACGTTTACTGTTTTGTAATGAACCTTTGTATGTATGTGGATAATATCCAGGGTGTATGACTTGTAACAGTGTCCTGTGTTCAGGTTCCAGGCCAGCAGTACCTACACTGTGTGGAGTGTAGCCCTGCGTGGCAGACACTGGATAAAAGACAAGACCATACACACCTGGCTAGAAATGGGTTGAGCAGCTTCAAATGTTTATTTCAGACTGAAGCTAGATTTTCCAATCCGGAAAAAACTTTGTAGGGGTCTAGTGTCTGCATGTCTTAAAAGAGTGTGTCCGTTTGATTTATTTCATAGGTATTCTTTGCCCCAGATCACATAAAAAAAAGTGCTAGAGTGTATATCCTGTTTGGCACACAATCCACATTGCAAAATACTCACTTATTTGGATGTTGTTGGCCCATTCAAAAACTTCGAAATATCAAAATATATTCTATGATCTGGATTCCCAGTTCTGCACCCAAAATAAAAATCTCAAACTAGTCACCTGATTGGTGAGAGGCAGCTAGTCATATTTGAAGAGCTGCCCTTTGGGATCTGGAAATGAGTGTGAAAGGTCTAGTAGATACCAGGTCGCCAAGGTCTGACACCGGTATATATCAGAGGACAATGTAGAGTGGGTGCATTAAAAGATGTAGGTTATAAAATAAATACACCTTTTTTGGATCACAATATTTGTGAACCCAATTAGAGAGAAATACAACTTTGCAAATGCTCATGAAAAGTTGAGTCTTTACTAAAAGGGCAAGACGGGAGAGCCCGCATCAACAGTGCGATCAAGTGCAACTCAGTTTTTTTGGTTTTTTTAAACAGCAAGTGTAGTTTTGTAGAGACTAGCAGTGGAAATATTTTCTCGGCACTGTGCATAATTTGAAATGGAAAAATACTGAATGTTTACACAATGAAATGCACTCCTGAATACACATACAAAGAGTGAAGCACAACTACATTTAAAAGTTGAGTACTCTACTGCCTCGTCCATCCTCATCATACCACGTTTACTTAGCCGCCAAGGGACCAACCCACCCCTGCGGTAAGAGAGAGACTCACTCCCTGCTAATGTAGTAATGCCTTGTACTATTGCACCCTTGTGACGATAAGTCCACAAGACAGTCAGTAATTGTCTGTGGTACTGCACCCTTGCAGCATGCTGTTCAATACGTGTTTCTGCAGTTTCTGGCATGTGCTCCAGAGTCCTAAAATACAACTTTTGAGGAGAGAAGATTGCCTTGCCAAACTTAACTGGTATTTGGGGTCACTTTCGCTTGGTCTCCCTCCTTCGTTCTTTAGCTAGCTAACCAACAATACCTTTCTTTTTCAAAGTTGCTCTTCTGCTGACATCATAGATGACTTACAATTTGACTTCATGGTCAGATTTCAAGGTAAGCATCGATGATGACCTCATGGATTGCATTGAAAAAGGACTTTGTGTCTGTTACCTATTCCCACCCACCCCTACATCCGTAATAGTGAAGCCACCAACTTAGTGTAGAGTACCTTTCTCGCTCTCAAGGACATTCTCACAGTTTTGAGATCATTGTCAATGTTGAGTGGAAACAGACCTCGAGCAAGAGGCCAACTGAAGGACTGAGGTGTCCACTCAGCCTCCTGAGGTGTATGTGAAACCTTCTTGAGCTAGACATGGAGGCACGTACAATCCTTAACGAACTTCCAGACAAATAGTAAAGTGGCCAGGGTGGTACATGCTGGTGATGCAGACTATGGGCAGTGAAAATTCTATTCTAGAGTTACGTGGCATCAGCTTATCATGAGAACCAGAATAAAAGGATAAGATAAAACAAAACAAAAAAGTATTGAAGTGAACACAAAACATTACCAACCCTAACCATGTTGAAAAATTATATTTTCCTGGCAGAAAAGCGGCTCCTAACAAAGGAGATATTGTGTGAAAACAACTTAAGAAATAGCAAAATTAAAGAGGAAGATGTTGAATAAACCTGAAAAACGGGAAGAAGTGTCATAAAATTGGATCGAAACCAGACTACATTTCAAGGTCTCAGCAACCACATTAATAAATAAATAAACTAAGAAAGCTATGATGAAGTGCTGCATTGTGTGATTGTTCTTCCAATATTCATCAACATTTTTGAAGGTGTAGAACCTTTTTATTGCTCTTTGGAGGGCCCTATGCTTTTAAGTCTCCCGTAACTGCATTGGTCATCTTTAAAGTTAAAGTACAACAAAGACCCCGTTTTGAGAATCTATCAATGCATTACATTCACCTGATGCCAAGAGTGTATAGAGTAAAAGTATGTGTAGGCCAGAGATGGTACAAACTAGTTAAAGGCCCATAGCATCCATCTGATTGAATGCCAAATGAACACTAAAAGTGTACTTGGAAAAGATGCAGGTTCCATGAATGTGTGGTACATGCCTATGTGCTTACAGTGCATACATGTAGCAGTGCTTGAGGAGGCTGCATGGCCACAAGGTGTGGGTGTGAGGAAAATATTGGTGCCAGCAATATCCCTAATCAATTTATGGCTAGCAGCATTGTAACCGCAGACCTCACATTTGGTATGTACGTAGAGCACAAACGCTAATTGTTATGTTATTTCCTTCTATTTTCTATTTTTATCTTGTGATATTAGTGGTGTCATCCACAAACCGTACTACAGCTGGCACGTGCATTGCCTGCTACTCATAAACCAAATACAGGCTTAAAAGATCCATAGTGTACCACTACCGTTTTCGCTTTAGGAAAGTCACAAATGTATGTATTTATTCTTAGAAGTGGCCCTTCTTAAGAAGCCCCAAGTTAGAGATCTGCGTACTGGCACTGACAACTGGTAAATGGTCCATGTCTGAGAGTGCAGAAAGAGTTCAGCCAGATACTGACATTAGCTGGCAGGGATGGCATTTATATGTGGCTCTACTACTTTGGGGCATGGTCGACCTGGCCCAGAGCCACATGGGGCCAATTGGTGGCATGCAGGAGCTTTACTGAGAGCTTTCGGGATCCAGTCTAATGTCTGGAGAATATTTGACAGGTGAGGAATCTGCGGTTACATAGAGTATCCACATACCAAAGTTAAGTAACTTATTTATCTGTCTTTTATGCCCTAAACCATTTCCATCTTGCCTTCAGCACAGACACACTGTACAAAATAATGAGCAAAAACTTCGTCAGCAACTCACCCTCGATCTGTTTTATTTCTTGAAACTGTCGCTGAAAGCAGTAGGGCATTTTCACAGTGAGTCCTGGATACCATGACAGCCATTGCTGGTTTTATTAGGTATGTGTCCTCGATTTTCAGTAACAGTGAATGGAGTTGTTACCAGGTTTTAGCAGACCAGTTCTGTATGCTCCTTGGTGACCTTTTCATAGATGGCAAGTGTCCATCTAAGTTCCAGATGCTGGGAAAGAGGGATAGGGATCAGACCCATGTCAGATTTCCCCGTGTCAATTTAAGATAAATTGCAATAAAAAGTAATCTAAATGAATAATTTGCACTGTGATTATCGTTATCATGAAAGCATGGCATACATCTGGCCCTTTTGGATCTCTGTTGGACACCTCCAATATTTGGGGAATGCCCCTGCAGGCATATCTAATGGCAGAACACTGTGAGAAGGGTAGTAGTGAACATGCATAGTTCACCTGTAATGTGTGAGACTTGTCGTCGCAAGTCTGCCTGCCCCATATGTATGCTGACTATTGTGAGGGACAGTGACTGCTACGATGTTAATGGGAGCGGTGTAATGTTGATGGGCTCCCACATAGTTCTGTTGAGATTCTCTCCTGATTCAGTGCATTGGCATCCTTTATAAATCACAAAATTTGAAAATGCAGTCTTAGCCTTTGGTATTGCCTGCTTATCCAGTATTGGGGTAAATTTAATAGATTCACATGCCTGAATAATTCCCAGCAGAGGCAGTTTTCCTCCGATTTTCACTGCATGTCGTGAAGACAGTCTCCCTGAGTTCTACTCAGTTTTTCTTCTACCTTCTAGGTTTTTCTTCTGAAAAAATTATTTTCATCATATTTGATAGGCAAGGACTCTTGTGAGCCTGCAAGACCCATGGCAAGAAGGGACTCCATGTTGAGTATCCTCACAAGTACTGCATGTATTGCCTTCACCCAGCCATGAGGTAAAACGGTGCAAAATCTGTTGCACTTTCTCTTCTAAAACTTTAAGAGATAGAGAAGAGAGGCTGCTTTTGTGGCTGCAGTCCACAAAGCACCGTAAGCCATTGGAGGAGGACAGTGATGGGTCATCCAAGCCTCTCAAAAGAGCAAAATCTCAAGAAAAAGACTCTGGAGAGGGCAGGAAACACCTAAAACCCTCTCCAGAAAGCAAGTGCTCAAAACAGGAGAAACTTTCCAATGTCTCCTCTGAGCTTTCGTCTTCTGTTTCCTCTGCTCCTGTGAGGAAAGAAAAGAAGCACAGTAAAGCCTCCTCATGGGATCCGGGGAAGAGCAGAACTGAAAAATCCCCATCAATGACGCTACTGTGGATGATAGTCACTGGGTTGTTGTGGACGACAAGTTACACGCTTACGTTGTCGGCCCTGTCAACGTTAGGTACGATGACGACAGTGGCCATCTGGGGGCCCATACTGTTAACAAAGGTATTGTTTACGCCATCATCATCAACGTCCGTCCCATCTGTGCAGTCGGTGAGGGTTACAGTGACAAAGCCGAGGAAGATACCATTGATGTCCACACCGTCAACGTCACTATTGTCGCAGACACCGTCGACAACAGAGACAACGACACAGTCGATGAGGTCATCGTCAGTTGCGATTCAGTCTTCGACAATTACACCATTGGTGACGATACCATCAAAGACCGGGTTTTCATCGTCCGGTGGCCAGTAGTCTGTCGACACCACCATTGACAATAATTAAGGTGACAAAGAAATATTTCCATCCTGAGATGCAGCTTACTGTAAGATCTCCCCTTTGCCTCATTCACACTGTTTGGATCTTCAGGAGTCGGACGAAGATGATGGAATAAATGGATTGGTGCATAGTCCTTCGGGGTTGTACGTTTAGTGCCAGGACGAGGACTAAAAGGACCAGCAATACTACCAGGCATATTTGGCACCGCCCTGTCATTATCAAAACTATGAATAGTATGAACCTTGCCCTAGAGAGATAGCTCACCTGCCACCAACTTTGATTCAAGATCTTCAAGCTATGCTGGCAGACTACAAACAAATATTTCCATCTCAATATGTTCCAAAGGAGCCAATGGTGCAACCACAGGTCCTTGAGAAACCAAGTTCGCCAGCAACACCTACAGTGGCACAACATTTTATGCAAGAGCCGGATCCGGTCAACCCTTCCTCCTCGGATGAGGAGAGAGAAGAGGGCGAAATTCCAGAAACAATGGCTTCAGACCCTTGGGAGGACTGCATAATTCCCACTCACTCCCCCCTCTACACATTCCCCCCCCGTCACATCATACAGTAAATTACCTGCCAGAAGACATAGGGGGTTTCCACAGCTTAATGGAAAGGGCTTCTAATACATTCCATCTCCCCATGGATGTTACACATACAGACTGCTTCATGTATGCTTTAAAGAAGCAGCCAGAAAATCAGTAAGCACAATTCCAATAATAGACTACATCTGGCCAGAGGGGATAAAGATAATGATGATCCCGGCCACAATACCACCAGTGTTCTCACATAGAGAAAAACTACAGTGCCCAAGAGAATTCGCCTTCCTGTCTGACAGGCCATCCTAAGCTGGATTCTGTAATTTTGCAGGCGGCACAAAGGAGATCTAAGAACCCTGCCACCCCGATCTCAACTCCTCCGGACAAAGAAGGAGGTTAGATAGACATCATAGGGAAGCGCTTTTCCACCATTGCTGCAACTACCATAAAAGCAGCCAACGCTTTAACTATCATCGGCAGCTACGATAGACAAATGTGGTCGGATATGGCCTCTTTACTAGACCTCATTCCTGAGGACAGAAAGCCAGAAAGATCCTCTTAGAAGGAGAGCGGGCAGCCTCAGAGACAATCGCTATGGACATAGCCAGCACAGGGGTTCCGCCAACTGGCAAGTGCAGCATTTTTAAGGCACCAAGGGTGGTTGAAAGCAACCACATTTACACTGGAGGTCCAGTCAAAGGTTCTGGATATGGCATTTGATGAGGACACATTGCTTGGCAAACATATAGATGAGGCACTTCTGTCCATCTAAAAGGACACGGATACAGTGAAATTCTTAGGTTCCCTCCAATACAGGAAAGTAGCATTCAGGGGGCAAAGCACGTAGTTTTACCACTTACAAAGTAAACTTCCAGAGGGCACACCAGTGCCAGCCCTATCAGCCACAATATAGGCAGTCCTATCAGCCTGCCGTCAACCGGCCAAAGCTGCTTTCTCTCGCCAAGGGGGCCATAAAGGAACATCAACCCAAGGCAGGGACAATGCAAGAAACCAATGATCCCACCAGGGTACCAGCTTTCCCCATCTTTTTCCCCCTCCCGTGGGTGCAAAGATAGCCAGTATCTTCTGGCAATGGGAGAGTATAATATTGGACCATTGGGTGCTGGATGTGATTGCCTTCGGTCACACACTGGAGTTCATACAAAAACCTCCAACGACGCCACCCAGGGGAGCCCCTCCCCCTCGCCTTCACTTATTGCAGAGAGAAGCAAAAGTTATGCTCGCAAAAGGAACCATCAAGAAGGTTCCAACTCTGCAAAGATGGCAAGGTTTCTTCTCCTGTTTCTTCTTGATTATGAAGAAGTCAGGGGAATAGAGCCCAATTGTGGATCTCAGTAAGTTAAACAAGTTCCTGAGGAAACAAACTTTCATGATGGTAACTCTGATTGAGATCTTATGACGTCCTAACAAGGGAGACTTCATGACCTCCCACGTTCTGGAAGACACATACTTCCTCATCCCCATTCATCGGAAGTCGGCACCTAGGATATTTACAAAGTGCCTCGTACCTGTGCCCGCAGCCCTACGCTCAAGGTCACCAAGTATTCCCGTACTTGGATGACTGGCTGCTAAATGCACCAACAACAAAGCAAGCAACACAGAACACAAACGCATGTCTTCGGCTGTTCAGCAAACTGGGGTTGACAGTGAACATCGCAAAGTCTTCCTTTATTCTCAATTGAGTAATTCCATTCCTGTGAGCAAGATTGGACACAATGTAATGCAAAGCATTCTTGTCGAAAGAACGTCTAAGGTACATGGCTATAGCCATATCAAGAAAAAAGTCTGTTTCAGTAAGGAAATATAATTTGCTCTTAGGGATGTGTTCATCAGCGATAGACTTAGTTCCCTTGGCAAGACTCAAAATGCACCTCTCCAAGAAGAACTGCAAAAGCAATGGCTTCAAACGACAGGTTCTTTTGAGGATATGTTTCGGGTTACTCAAGCCATGAAGATATCAATGTTATGGTGGTACCACACCAAACCTTTCAAAGGGACTTCCGTTCTTGTAAGACATACCAGATTACATCCTGACAACGAATGCCTCCATGGAAGGCTGGGGAGGTCATTTGCTCAACTTCCAAATTCAAGGCAAATAGTCCACTTCTCAAAACAGTCATATCAACAGCGTAGATCTGAAGGCTGTATTCCTGTTTTCAGGCTTTCCTGCAGAGAATAGCAGGTGCTTCAGTACTGGTCTGCACGGACAACACCACCAGTATGTTCTACATAAACAAACAGGGAGAGACCAAATCTTTCACGCTTTCCCTGGAAGCACAAGAATTATGGACCTGGGTGACACAGCACAGGCTTTCTCTCAGAGCCGAGCATGTTCCAGGTTTACACAACACGCTAGCAGATGCTCTCAGCAGAGCTACCGACAATTGCCACGAATAGGAACTCGACCAATTCCAGCTAGATGGAGTATTCGCACTATGGGGAAAGCCAACTCTGGACCTGTTTACCACAAACATCAATGCAAAATGCTGATCCTATGCTAGCAGGTTCCCCCTGCATTGGTCATCGGGCAATGCCCTTTTGATGCAATGGTCAGGGATATATGCCTGTGCCTTTCCCCCATCCCGTTGATTCCTAGAGTACTGACCAAGATGAAGCGGGAATGATGTCGCCTGATTCTCATTGCACCCAGGTGGCCCAGACAGCATTGATTCCCGGAACTTCTTCACCTTTCAGAAGCCGGACCCGTACGTCTGTAGCGGTTTCCTCCTCTCCTGTCCAGGGACAACGGTCAAGTGCACCATCCGAATCTGGAGTCTCTGCACTTGCACGCTTGGCTCCTGAATTCTTAGAGTGTAGAGACATGGATATTTCTTAGGATAGTAGAAGTATCCTTTAGAAATCTAGGGCGGACAGCACCAACAAGATGTACAAACTAAAATGGAAAAGGTTCTGTTTTTGGTGCCAGCGAGTGGTCTACATCCGTTTCAAGTCTCCCCTCAACAGATCTTACCATATCTTTTCTCCTTGGCAAAGTCTGGTTTAGCTTTTGCTTCAGTTAAGATGCATTTGGCTTCCATCGCTATAGAAGAGCTTCTAGTGCCTTTTCTCTTTGTGCCTCCAGCCTAATCAATTTATGAATCAGCTTTTCTGTACTTTCCCTCTTGTGCGAGCACCTCCACCGGAATGGAACCTCAACGTAGTCCTTGCACAACTTATAAAAAGACCATTTGAACCCCTTCATAAAGCTGAGATGAAATTCTTAACTTGGAAAGTTGCCCTTCTGCTTGCCATCACCTCAGCCAGGAAGGTAAGCGAAGTACTGGCGTTCACCTGTAAGAAACTATCCCTAATATTTAAGGAGGACACTGTGATCCTGAGGACTAATCCTACTTTTTTCCCCTTCAGAACCATCGCAATTCCATCTCAGTGAGCCGGTGATATTAATCCTTTTTTCCAAAACCATGAACACCTGCAGAGCAAGCCCTGCATACGCTGGATATCAAGTGTTGCCTTAAATTTTTATCTTCACAGAACAAAGGACATTTGAAAGGCTGATCAATTATTTGTGGCCTATTGCCAGGGCAGAGAAGGGACTGCAATAGCAAAAGCAACTATTGCATAATTGATTTCGGCTGCGATACAGTTCTGTCATGTCAAAGCCAACAAACCTTTGGAAAGGACAATGAAGGCTCATTCCACCAGTGCTGCCGCTACTTCAGCTGCCCTCTTGGCAAGAGTGTCACTGGAGAAGATCTGTGGTGCTGCAATCAGGAGGACCACTCATGCCTTCACGCAGCACTACTGCAGGGAGTCCTCACAAGATGCAGATGCAGCGGTTGAACAGGCAGTGCTTTGCCATCTCTTTCAGTAATGTAAGCCTCTTTCCGGCCTTTGGAAATAGTCTTTTGGTAATTTCAAATACTGACATGTATTGGAAGATGTAAAGCATAACTAAAGAATACTACTAGCTACGCTCTTGTCTCTTTTTCCTTTCCAGTTGTTAATGCTGTGTATATGGAAAGGCTTGTATATAAGGCATAATCTACCTTTCTTTTAAAAGTATATTGTGTACATTGATAAACAAAACAATGGGCACATCTATAGCCCTCAGAAGTTTTTTCTGTCAGGTTACCTCGAAAATGTTTAGGTTTGCTAAGTGATAGAAGTCACCCACCATCCACAACAGACAAATTAAGATTGGATGTGACTGCTTGCTACTCTGATTCAGACATGTGAATCTATGAATGATACCCCAATACTGGAAAATAAAATAAGTTACTTACCTGAAACTGTGGTTATCCAGTATTGGTATCTTTCATTGATTCATATGCACCCACCCTTCTCCCGTAGAGGCTGTTTCCATTTTATTCATTAAGACACTCACTCCTCACTTGTGCTGGGAAAATCTGAGAACAACTGCCTCTGCTGGGATTGTTCTAGAGGGTGCTAGCAGCTGATTGGCTGCATTTAACATTTAGTCCTTTGTAGGTCTCGCACCGCGAGAGACCTCTTGTAGGGGTTTAGGAATTGCACACGCACCAGCGTGTGCTTTTCCTTTTGGGCCACTCTATTGGCCTTTACATGCGTCTTTTTTACAAAGACAGCACGCAATTGGCCAAAGGCGGGCGCATTGCTCCACCCATGGCCTATTGGTGTCTGTTACTCGCAGCAGCAGCATATGTTTCCAATTATCGTGCCCTGACATGGGCGCGATAATTGGAAACATATGCTGCTGCTCGCAACCGCGCCCGCAGCTCCTCCTGTTCTTCGGCACCTCAAACAAGTCTACCTTTCATCCCTTTCACGCCAATACTTTGTCTACTTATCCCACCTCCTCCTCGCCTCTCACATCTCTATTAGGTTTCCTTGTGCTCACCTCCTCAACAATAACTTTACCCACCTGGTACAAGCCTGTGCTACTGTGAGAGCTATGTTCACACTACTGCAACAAGACATGTTCCCTTGAACGTGTAGACGAGCTCCTGATTGGTTAACAATCCTGTCTCCCTGTCTCGAGAAGCTCAGAACAACCTATCACTGCGCAACAGACAACAAGCACTCACGTTTATTAACTACTCACCTCCCAGCCGTCCTGGGAGCGGTTACCAAAGCCAAGTCCTCTTTTCCCTCTTCCCCAGCTGGGCTATTTTGAACCCGTGTGAGTGTGATTCAATCAGCAGTGGTCTTTAAAAAGGTTAAACTGGGATTGGCTTAGTTCATAATACGAACCCTCTGCAGCGATCAACCAATTTAAAAGCATGCCTGAAGTCCTGCTCAGACCCAAGTGAGGCTGTGCACGCAACGGACCTATAGTGCTCTGTTTTCTCAACTGCCAGCGCAATGCTGTACATCTCCAAAACAGCCATCCATTGATTGCGGGGGGCTGAAGGGGTTTGCTCAGGCCCGTGCTTCATGAGGACTGCGTGTAAAGAATGTGATCCATTAATCCGGGCACTTTTTGTATTTGATCCTTACACCCAGGGGTCTAGAAGATCCGGGAGGTTGTTAGCCAAATCTTTTTTAAAAGTGACCACATAAAAGTTGCTATGCAGGACTAAGTCAGAGAGGCGGTGGGCTGTGTAGCGTGGAATCACCGAACGCTGCACGCGGACCAGATTTTCTTTTGTCTGTGTATAGACATGGGTTATGAATTGTGGAATTTTGTGCCTGCATTTCTCGATAATAGAAGAGAATGCCGAAATGTTTACTTTCCGGGGGAGCTGTCTTTATGCATGGCCAGGGATCCTTGCTTTCTTTTGTTGTAGTGTTTGTTTTTTCTCGCATGCATCAGTGAAGGAGGGCGTGAGGAATTTGACACTCGCGTGTGAAGTGAGACGTGTCTAGTGCACAAGCACAAAAAAGTATTTAGAAATATATGTTCGAGGCATATGGGCTGCAGATGGTACATTATGAATAGATCGCCATCTGGTGTTGGGCTCGGATGATTGCACTTGTTTTTCTCTTGGAGAAGTCTTTTGTAGTCACGAGGCTGGTGACTTCTCCCTTGGGTGATAGTGCGCATGGGCATCGGCTCCATCCTTAGATTGTTTTTTCCCGCCATCTGGTTCGGATGAGGATCGAAGCGCTCCGGATCTACTTCGAGAAAAAAGTTATATTTCGGCGCGTATTCCCTTTCCAATTCGACGGTATTGTTTATAGAGTGCGAGTTCATTCCCATTTCGACGCGCTTCGATGTCAACACCAAAGATTTCCAACTCTACGTCGACGGGACCGGGAGGCCTATGAAAAGAACTCCATTCAAGAAATGTCCAACGTGTGGTGCTAAATTCCCACACAAGGACCTACACGAGGTGTGCGACCTCTGTTTGTCACCTGACCACGAATCCAGGGATTGTGAAGCCTGTGCGGCTTTCTCCTCCAAGTCGACGATTAGAAATCGTCGAGCCCGAAGACACGAGATGTTGAGGATGGAGTCAGATGCAATCCCAGAACTGTTCGAGGTTGAACACCCCGAGGAGGAGGAAGAAGATAAGGACGGGTCGGGGTCAGAAGCGGACGAGTCTGATGTCGGAGAAGTCAACGTTCATGAAACCGTGAGTGGCGACGTCCCTTTGCCAAAAAACTGACCCCGATTGGTGTCGACCCCGCCTTCGAGCCCGGTCAGACAACCGAATAAAGTTTCCGACGCCCCGCCTTCTGGCTCGGCAACGAAACCGAAACACTCGGTTTCCCACTATGTCGGATCCGAGAAACAGTCGACATCGACATAGACACCGAAGCTCCATACCAAAGAGAGCTTGAAGTCGAACCATTCCATGTCGAATTCGAAACATGCTTCAACGTCGAAGACTCCCTCGACACCGAAAAAATCGAACTCGGGCAAACTCTCGGTGCCGAAAACACATAAAACCGAGACACAGAAGCAATGGCACCTATCGGACCCAATGACTTCGGTACCGACACAGGAGCAACAAACCGATCCAAAACAAAGGACTTTATTAATTGATCCACAAACTGGCATGGTGGGGACAAAACTACCTAAAAAGAAGAAGACTCAACCGTTGGAGGAGAAAGCTCCTCCTCCTAAGAAGAGAACAATGGGGACAAATACAACTCCTCCCCTTTCTCCACAGCCTATCAACACACCCTCTTCTCCTCTTCCTCATACTCTGCCATCTATCCCTCGACCTTTTACACCACGCCCATCTACACCTCAAACAGATGTAGAAAGTGACACAGGGGATGGGGACCTTCCTAGGGATGATAACAATACTATCCCAGAAGACACAGACCCATGGGAAGATTATGATGCAGTGTCAGATAATGATAATGACCCTGACCTGTATCCCTCAAAACCCTCTCCCCCTGATGATAATTCGGGTTTTGCACAATTGATTAATAGGGCAGCAAAATACCAGAAGGTAGATTTACATGCGGAACCTCAGATAGAAGATTTCCTTTTAGAAACACTACCTGCTGCACAAAAATCTTCAGGGACCCTACCAATGCTTAAGGGCCTCCTCACTCACACATCAGTCATATTTAAAGATCCTGTGAGGGCTAGGGTGTTAAACCCAAGAATTGACAAAAAGTATAAGGCAGCCCCAAAAGACCCAGTATTTATTAAGGGACAAATACCTCTGGACTCGTTAGTAGTCTCAAACGCTCGTAAGAGGGCGAACTCACAGCAGGAGAAGCGCCTCCTCCTGACAAGTAGTCCAAGTTAATAGATGCATCTGGCAAGAGAGTAGCATCCCAAGCAGCAAACAGCAGGCGCATAGCAAATACTCAAGCGCTACTTGCACGCTATGATAGAGCTCATTATGATGAGTTAGAGAAACTCATTACACATCTCCCTAAGGAACATCAAAAAAGGGCAGATCAGCTGATACAAGAAGGGAAGATAATAACCAACACTTCCATTAAGTGCGCCTTAGACGCAGCAGATACTGCAGAAAGATCTATAAACACCAGTATCATGTTAAGAAGACATGCATGGCTCAGGGTCTCAGTGTTCAAACAGGAGGTACAAACTTCTTTATTGAACCAGCCTTTGATGGGAAAACACTCTTCGGCTCAAGCACAGATGAGGCGTTGGAGAAAATGAAAAAGGACACAGAAACGGCTAAGTCAATGGGAGAATTGCAACAGCCATCTCAGAGAGGTTCCTTTCGTAGGTTCACCTATAGAGGTGGATCAAAGAATACAGGCACAAGCCAGCAATCAACCTCTTTTACACCAACATCACCCAAAGGTAATTCTAGAGGCAGTTACAGAGGTAACAACAACAAGGGTAGAGGTCGCGGAAACAACAACAACCGCAACTCTCCTACCCCAAACCAGTGACTTCATACAGCTCCCCCCAGACCATGCAACACCGGTCGGGGGACGCCTATCACAGTTCCTACCTGTCTGGGAAAACATCAGACAGGTGGGTGAGACAAATTATCCAACATGGTTATTGCCTAGAACTCACTGCTACCCCACCAAACATCCCCCCCAGACAGCGTCCAATGAGTCAAGATCATCTGACATTATTAAAACAGGAAGTACTATCACTGCTACAAAAGCATGCGATAGAGGAGGTTCCACAACATCAACAAGGAACAGGAGTATACTCGCTATACTTTCTAATTCCCAAAAAAGACTGATCTCTAAGGCCTATACTAGACCTCAGACCTCTCAATGCATACATAAATTCGGAACATTTCTGCATGATCACGCTCCAACAGGTACTTCCTTTACTGAAGAAAGGGAACTTTCTTTCTACACTGGATCTAAAAGACGCCTACTTTCATATCCCAATTCACAAAGCTCACAGAAAATTCCTCAGGTTTGTAATAGAAGGACGACATTCTCAGTTCAAGGTCCTTCCGTTTGGAGTCACAACAGCACCGAGGGTGTTCACAAAATGCCTAGCAGTGGTTGCGGCACACCTAAGAAGACAGCAAATGCATGTCTTCCCTTACTTGGACGACTGGCTAATAAAGGCCAAGTCACAAGAGGAATGTCTTCAAAACACACAAAAGACAATTTAGATTTTTCACAGCCTGCTGGGCAGAAAATCTGGATTTTATAAAGGACACGGAGGTAATATTATGCAAATTCTCCTTTATTACCACTGCTCAGTAGCAACAATTGAAGAACATGGAACTTCAATCAACATTCTAAATAGCTACAAAGTCCCTTGGAGACCATCCATCATCCTTCTTGTTGAACTGCGAAGAACGATCCTCATGAAGAAAACAGGTATGAGAAAAAATTGAAGATAATCTTCTCCAGGGTACTCCGAAGGAGAAAAATTTTTTATTCTGAAAAAGAAGAATAAAATGTCATAAAATCAATACTTATAAAGGGAGGGTAAAGAGGAGGGATAATATGTGGAGAAGTGTGGCTCAATGGTTAGAGCGGCAGACCCTGATGCAGAGGTCTAGCCCGGGACCGGGGTTCAATTCCCCGCCTCGGCGGGGCTTGGGCTCAAAAATTCCACGGACCTGATAATTCTCGCCTCGGTGCCTATTCCAATCATGGAGTTCCACTCTGCAACTCTGGGCAATAGCTTGCTTAATCTCCACAATGGCCCCCACAACGCTAAGGATGCCTGGCCTCCACCTTGGGGGTGCCCAGGCGTGGACACCTCACAGGGAAAGCCAGGATGGGTTCCACAGCGGTATTCGTACAAGCGCCTTGAGACCCTTGCGGGTGAGTAGTGCGCTATACAAGTATCAATTTACAATTTATTAGCCTCCGTGTCCTTAATAAAATCCAGATTTTCTGCCCAGCAGGCTGTGAAAAATCTACATTTTATGGCACGACACGGAGGCCATATTATGCAAGTGTAAAGTGCATTAAGAACATTATCAATCACATCACTGAAATAACAAGATTTAAACATACTATCATTAGACCAATGTGCAGCTTTAAGAATATCTTGTAATCCCCCTCCCATGCAGAATGCTTTTGATCACCAAAAATAGATACATCCACACCATTTTCGTGCATGACATTTTTTACCCATCTAGCTAAAGTTGGAGAAGAGACTCCTCTGTGAGGGGATCTATATGAGAATAGAAGTTGGGACTCATTCAATCTTAAATACTTGGTTCTTTTTTTGTATTCTTTTAAACATTTACCGACAGTCTTTCATTTCCAGGAAAGAAGGGGTAAAAGAAAGAGGAAGATAGTGTCTTCGTTCTTTTTTTGAGATAAAAGCAAACCCCTTCGGGTTGAAAAGCCCAACTCGAAATATCCAAGGCTCTGACGTCTGAAGTTCTCTTAAAGGATATTAGACATAATAACATAGTAAGTTTAAAAGAAATGCGCTAAAGAGAAGAATTATCTCCCCAAGATGATACAGTTCGAAGAACTAGAGTAACATCCCACAAGGAGGTATATTTGGGACAAGGGGGATTTAAAACCCTCATGCTTCTCATAATCTTTTTAGTTAGAAGACTCTGTCCGACCGAGATCCCGTTAATTAAGGAATGACCAGCAGAGATGGCAGACCTGTAAACGTTAACAGTTCTGTAAGACAAACCTAAAGTAAAAAGATCCGAAAGGTAATTAATGACATTGACTAGATCAGTTCAAATGGGATCGTAACATCGTTGAATGCACCAGCTAACCCATTTGTTCCATGCCAGTCTATAAGCTTTTCTTGTGCCAGATGCCCATGACTCAGAAATGAGTCTGAAAGCATTTGACGAAAACCCAGGGATTTTCCATTGTCTCCTGAAATCTTCCATGCCATCAGAGTTAGAAGGCCCTGCTCTACAAGGGGGTGTATGTGACCTTGTGGATCTAGAAGAATTTCCTCGAGAGAGGGGATCAAAATTGGGAAATCCACGCTCATTTCCAAGATGGTTGGAAACCAAGCCTGAGATCTCCAAAGTGGTGTTATCACGACCATGCACTGTTTGTATCGTCGAGCATGGAGAAGAAGGCGAGGTAGCATTGCAAAAGTAGGGAACGCATAAGGCGCTAGTCCCTTCCAATCTTAAAGAAAAGCATGCACCTTCAGAGCTTGTAGGTCTGGTCTCCAACTGAAGAAGTCCTTCAGATGAGTATTCAGGTGGTCTGCAAACAAGTCTGTTTTGAAGGGTCCCCATCTGGATTCGATGGCTAAAAATGCATATGTTCAGTCTCCAGTTGCTGGAGTCTCTGAAATTCCTTGAGTACCAATCTGTTACCTCATTCTTCAACCCAGGAATATGTTCCGCAACAACTGAAATACCTTTGTTCAAACAATAGTCCCACAGTCCCTTCGCTAGATCTGTTAGATCTTTGGAATGTGGACCACCCAGTTTGCTGACATAACGAACTGCGGAGACGTTGTCCATCTGCAAAGTCACACAGCATTTCATTGAATCTTGAGTGAAACAACGAATTGCAAATGAACCTGCTAGTAATTCCAAGCAGTTGATATGCAATTCTTTCTCCTGACGAGTCCAACGTCCTCCTGTTGAGGAGTCTCCACATCTCGCTCCCCATCCTTCTAAACTCGCATCCGATTCTATTATCAGATCCGGTTCCTCCCTAAAAATGGCTCTCCCATTCCATGCCTCTACATTCTTCAGCCACCAAAGAACTTCGACTCTCGACTCCTGGTCCAGGGAAATCGATTGGGAATAGGAGAGGTTGAATCTCAAGGATCTTGCTTTCAGTCTTTGAAGTGCTCGGTAATGTAACGGGCCCGGAAAGATCGCTTGAATCGTGGATGAAAGCAGGCCCAGAATTTTGGCCATTGATCTCAGGGGAAAAACTTTCAAAGTCAATAGTTTCCTGAGTTCTTTCCTCACTTTCCTTACTATGTCGGAGGGGAGACGCAGTTCCGTTTTGATATTGAAAATGAAGCCCAAGTGTTGTAAGAGGTGTATCGTGAGATCTGTATGAAGTAAGACGGTCTGCCTCGACTGAGCCATTAGGAGGATATCGTCGAGGTAAATGAGCAGTCTCACTCCCCTCTCTCTTAGCCATGCGACAACGGGTCGGAGTACCTTGGTGAAACACCAGGGGGCGGAAGACAGACCAAAGGGAAGGCTGCAAAATTGGTATAGATGGTTTTCCCATGTGAATTGAAGGAATCTTTGATGGGGTTCCCAGATTGGTATAGTTAGATAAGCGTCCTTTAGATCTAGCCTTGTCAACCAGTCCCCTTTTCTTAAGACATCCCTTAAGAGGTGTATCCCCTCCATTTGGAAATGTTGGTAGACCACCCATTGGTTTAATCCTTTTAGGTTTATGACTGGTCTTTGTTCCTTGTTTTTCTTTTCTACAAGGAAAATATTGCTTAAGAAACCTACATGAGTACTCTCTATAATCGTACCTTTGTTTAGAAGTTCTTGAACCTCCACAGACACCAGTGCCCTGTCTTTGGTGGAAAAGGTGATCTCCCGAGGGGGTGTAGTTTGGAAACGGATATCGATAAAAGTCTATCCGGTAGCCCTTACTGTGTTGAGAACCCAGGGGTCCTTGGTTATAAGATTCCAGTTCCCAGCGAATTGTAGTAATCTCCCCCCCACCTTTGGAGGGATATCTGAAAGGTCTAGAGAGGTTCTTACCTGCAGAGAAGGAGCGCTGTCTCCGTTCGCCTCGGAAGGAACGACCACGGGTTCTTTGCCTCTGGGGTAAAATTGACTGAAGCCACTCGAGTTGCTGTTGAATCTCCCGCCTCTCATATTTAGCAATTTAAATGACATCAACACAGGGCTACGAGAGGAAGAAACGCAGCAATGAAATGTATAACTTTCCCAGTGCCCTTCAAGGCGCTATATCTATCAACGCCCTATCGCCGGGGGCTTGCTGCAGGCCAGAAGCAAGTCTTACCTGGGGTTCGACGATCCAGCCTTCGTCCTTCCCGGGGGCCTCCTCGGTATACTTGAAGGCGGAGTACAGGGGGGTCTTGTGCTCGGTGCTGTACAGGGTGGCGAAGTGCGGCTCCCTGTTGTATTTCTGGCATATCCTGACGGCGGAGGGGTCGGCGAAGCCCCCCGGCAGGCTCTGCTCCTTGAAGAAGACTTTGCACTCGGCAAAGCTGGAGCACCCTGGCCTGCAGAAGGTGCGGGAAGAATGCGAGGGCGCAGGAAGAATGCGAGGGCGCAGGAAGAATGCGAGGGCGCAGACCACCAGCACGGCTGCCGCCTCCGCTCTGTGTTGAGGGCTGAGCCTGCTGTGCGTGACTACACCACCATCTTTCTCCAAGGCGAGGCAGAAATGCCTCAGAGAAAGCATCATCATTTTGGGATTCGGGTCGTGGTTTTTGTTCTCTCCTCTTCCCATTGGCTGGAAGGTAAAATTCCAGCCAATGGGAAGAGGAGAGAACAAAAACAAGAAAGAAGAGAAAAAACACGCCCCCCGAATCTGGAAAAGACGGGGCTTGAACCGAGTGACGCCCCTCTCCTCCAATTGCTGGCCTCCGTTTAGGAAGCCAGCCAATGGAGAAGAGGGGCAGGTTCAAGCCCCCTACTAAGAGACATTAATTCTCGGCTGCGCGAGCAGTTCTGTGCAGTGCAACGTTAGTACGAGACCTAAAAATAATACAATAGCACTAGAGCTGCTGGTGGGAGAGAGCCGCCCCATTTATCACCAATTACTTGCCTGTTTTACTTCCTAGACTTGTACATTCAATTCCATTTGCAGCCCGGAGATGGGTCGAATTAATTTGAGTAATGGTCAGAGTTGGTTGTCATCATTGTGTGAGTGTGGAGGGGGAGTGTCTCACTGCCTTTTGTTTTTCAACAAACTTGTCTTTATATAGCGCCTTTGCGCACTGTCTGGGCTTTGTAGTGCCGTGAATTAGAGAGGTGTTACTGAGGTGAGGTAAATGGTAAGTGTCATATGAGAGGTCTGTGCTCTGCATTGTGGATAGTTAACAGAGGTGTGATCACTGGAGGTTCAGCCACGTGCTGGGAAAAGTGTAACATTTGCAGGTTCATGTTTAAGTGTCTGTAACGTGCACTGGAATAACTAAGAGGGTTGAAGAGCACGAGTGTTGCCTGAGCCGAGCTTGTAGCTTGTATCCATCCCCACACAGCCATTAATAATAGTTTATAAATGTTGTCGTTTTTTGGCAGATAAAGCAACTTTGGCATACGTGAACAATTTGATTCGCCCAGGATCACACGGCATGGTAAAATTTGGCAGGAAGGATAAAAAAACAGTGTTGATTGTTTTCACATTGACTAGTCATTGGGTCATATCTTTTTCAAAGATGAAACCACTGTAAGATCTTCCACTAAGCTTGTGCCTTTTGTTCTTGCATTGCCTCATAATCGGTTTACACTTTTGGTTTGCCTGGAAGCGTGGTTGAAGAAGGTAGGAAGCTGCGGACCTCTGCCTGGTATCCAGCCCTGCTGGGATGGGTTTTGGAGCCGATGACGGCACAGGCCGGCCTGAACACACTGACTGTCTGGCAGCCTTTGTTGTGGCACGGCGTCGGTGCGACCCACGTGCCTGCTGGTGAATGGGCTCACACCAGTCACAGCTGACATCTATTTGCTGGTCCGGGAAGCAGTGGGATTGGTTACAGGGCTAATGTTTTTGCTGGACAAGTGTGACCTTGGTGCACGTTCCTGGGGTGAGTTGGGGATGACACATGCGTATGGAGCTATAGAGCTAGGTTTGAGCTCGATTAAACAAGCATTTGCAATGCAATAGGTTTCACAATACTGAAAATTTGACCTATTGGCAAACTTTCAGTAATTTGAGACCTATTGCAATGCACATACTGTGTTTTTATCTGCCTTCGGTTCTAAATGCACCATTAGCCATAAAGGCTATGCAGGGTCTAGGGTGTTTTCCAACGGGATTTCCCTATAACTGTTGTTGCCCACACAATAGCATCTGACTTCCTAGCCTTTGCACAGTAATAATATTTAGCTATGTTGCAGGCAGCACATCTACAATCACCAACCGCTTTTTCTCCAGCATAATATAATTTTTAGTTGCTATTTTTCTGTTGTGTGTGCAGTTACAGTCTTACACGACTGTTTCAAAAGCTTTGTAGTTTCGGACCTTAACATTTCAACATTCTTTAATGTTTAAACACTATTTTACTTAGATACAAGTTGCAGCTTTTTGTAAACAATTTTTTTTTCCTTTTCCCATGTTGAGGAACTAAACTTCGTGCACATGCTTTAATTTAAATGGAACACAGAGCTTTACAAAATACAAATGACACAAAGGGTTGTAGCCGAAAGGTGCAGCTGACCGCTCCCTAAAAAGCAGCCATTTGTTTCTTGTAAGTAAGTACATTTTCTTGCAAACTGTTCGCACCACTTGAAAGCAGTTTTTGGGTGCTCTAGAAAGGACACAGCCGTGTTAAGTAGCATGCAGGAGACAGCCCTAGAAAGATAAGGATGAGGAGGAGTGAAATACTGTCTGTTTGTTGACCTGCTTAGCCATTTGGTTGAAACAAGCATTTGCAATGCAATAGGTCTCGCATTTGAGAGATTTTGAGCTATTGGCATTGCACATGACAATGCCTTTTATTGATATTTTTGGAAATCTTGCAAGCAGTGCATAGCAACGCACTTTGTACTTCTAGTCCTTGGTTACGATAAGCAAAGCTGGTAGTAAAAGAGGCGTATAAAAAAGTCCTTTCTGAGCACTCAAATATCAGTAAATAACAGTCTTCCAGTTTTGGTTTTCGTTCTTGTTTCCTTATTCAGTTTATTATTTCTTCTTTTTCCAGCGCAGCCAACACATGTTTCGTCAAATCAAAATAATGACATCAGACTTCCTCAGGGCCTCAATACGGTATATTAATCCTTCAAATAGCGTTCTTATGTCTTCAATATTTATATTTCATAGTACAAGTTGTACTGCTGCATCAGTAAACCCTTGGTAGTCCAAGAGGTATGGATATCTTATTCAGTGCTCAGAAATGACTTTTTTATATTGTGAAACTGAACCACTTGTTGGCTTAGCTGTTGAGTCATGGTAACTGGCTCTTCCCTTCTTGGAGCACCATACTGACTTTGTGTGTTGGATACATACCTATAACTGCTGTGCGCTCATTGTAACTGTTACCGCTCTTCAGGAGTAAAAGAGGCGTAGTTCCTGCCAGCTATGCTTCTCCTAAGCAACTAATATAAGTACAAAGTGCGTGTTTACGCACCGCTTGCAGGTTTTCAAAACACCTAAATAAAAGGCATTGTCATTTACAATAGCTCACGCTCTTGCAAAAGCGAGACCTATTGCATTGCAAATGCTTGTTTAAAAAGGACATAGATAAGGTGCTAGCAGCTGATTGGCTGCATTTAACATTTAGTGCTTTTTAGGTCTCTACTACAGCATTGCTTTAGCAATGCTTGTTTGTCGAGATTATAGTAAGGCTTTCAAAAGTCTACCCAAACTGCTGCGGATTGGGTACAGTTCGTGTGAGCCAGGCGCGTGCACATCGCACACACACCATTTGCCTGAGCCTCGGCATCAGACTTCAAAGGAAGACGCTCCCCAGCCCCCCCTCCTCGCCACACAATGCAGAGAGCTTGTTTTCTTTTCACTCCCTCTCTTTCCCACCTCCAAATCCACTCCAGCTATATCGCCCTCAAATCAAAACCTGCTTTATTTAAACACACGGGACGAGTACAGTTTCCATACCCTTGTATTTTGTTGTCCCTTTCCTGTCTCTTCGATATAAACATTATTTTTCCCAAGCTGGTTGTTACCAGTAAAAAGAAAATACGTGGTTGTCTGCTTAAAAAAAATTTGCTTTCATTTAATGAAGTCAGAAAACATTAGAGAAACTTTTCAAACTGTGCCAAGAGATTTCAAGTTATTTGTTATGCTTTGTAATAGGGCAAATACGGCAGTCTCTAAAGGTCATGGTTTTGTGTGGCGTTTGACTCAATCTAATGCAGCAACTGGAATTGCTGGAGTTGTCGTGCCTTGTTTGAGTTTATGTGCAGTTGTTAGAATTACACCATTATAGAACGAACAGCGTCCAGCAGGAGGAAAATATAAAATATAAACATTTCTCCCGATGCACACTTTTTCCAATGTGCTTTTATTCCACATAAAGCCATAGAGCATTTCATAAACTTTTCCCAGACCATTTAAAGTGCAGTTAAATTCAGCTGACACGTATAATACGGAGTCCTTGTAAAAAGCCCAAGGCACGCTAGCGGACGGCTGCCAGGCGGGACGTTCAAAGGCAGCTCATTGAACCGCTGGACACCAAGTTACATACACGGGCCACGCCGGTCCTGTTAACAAAATGTCTGCGCCGTTGCCATGGAGACCAGATTGTGTACAAGACCGCGCTCTCCTCCCCTCCGTGACCTCCTGTCTCATCAGGAGGACCCATCCGCATCCTGTTTAGAGTAAAATACAACTCTCCTCGTTCCAGTAATGACACTTCCGGTTTTTACAACGTTATTATTCCAACTTATCTGACTCCCTTTGAATTAAATATTCTTGCGATGTCTTGAAGTTTTTTTCTCAATATTGCAACAAAGTCCTCTCAGGCTATACATATTTTATTTAATAAATTATGTATGCAAATATTGGTTCTGCAGTCTGATAACACGAGTGCATTTTTGTAACAGAATAATGCAAAGGGAACAGCTGCTGCTTTATTTCATGGTGCTTTGGTTCACACTATCGGGACACCTCTATCTTTAAGTTTTTTTCTTTAATTCGCCAATATAAGTACTTTCCATACAAAAACTCAGTAACTACGTTTTGCTTGAAACATTGCCAATTATATATTTTTTAATCCACCAAAAATTCTGGAAATCACATTTGTTTGCACGTCTGATGTTTTGGCAGGTACCGATTTAGAATTCCTGTTTAGGGGACTTATTGACGTGGGCTACACCAAAGCCGCCTAAAACATTTCTGAGCACCAAACTGCCGCAAATGTTAAATAATTGGCAAGCGCCTACTGGACCACGGAAGCGCTAAAACTTTAAGGCAAATGACCTCTCCATTTAAATCGACATATTATAACCAGATCCGGGTTGGGCTATCATTGGGTACTTTAACGCAAAGAAAGTCCTATCGAGCAGTGTATGTGAACCATGCATTTTCGGGTAATACCTGGGCATTACAGGATACCTATCCTCAGCACAGCACACAAGCTGGCACTTTGCAATATTAAGTCCCATGACATGATCTTCCTGTGAAATCCTTGTTACCTAATGTGTTTCAGCACTTTTGGCCCACACACACACACAACCACACACACAACACAACCACACACCCAACCAACCAACCACACACCCAACCAACCAACCACACACCCAACCAACCACACGCACACAACCACAAACACCACAACCACACACACACAACCACACACCCAACCAACCACACACCCTAACACCCAACCAACCACACACCCAACCAACCACACACCCAACCAACCACACACCCAACCAACCACCCACACACCCAACCACCCACACACCCAACCACACACCCAACCACCCACACAACCACACACCCCCACACAAAACCACACACACACAACCACACACAACCACACATATGCACACAAGCACACACACAACCACACACCACACACACAACCACAACCACATGTGCAGTAGTGACCAATTACTAACTAACAAGCCGTAAACTACCTGCAGCTTTAAACTGAATAAAGCAGTTTCACACGTGTAAATCAAAAACACATTAGTTATGACTAATGCACGTTTACTCTTCTGCATGGACATTCAGGCCTACACTTAAAGTAAATGGATCACAAAGAAAGCAAAACTCGTTCATGAAAAGTACAGTTCTGTATCACGCTGTCGAGGGCTGCACTGGTCATTAACAACCCTCTTTGCAAGTTATAAACCTGCACCGCTGGCGAGGACCTTTAATGAAGGCAGGGGGCATTAATGATGGGTCTGGTCTGAGACAGAAGGTCTATAATGCTTTCAGAAGATTCCATTGAATGTGGGCAGCAAAATCTAAACTAATGAGGGTGATAAAAAGACACACAGTAGAATGCGGGAGTCGAAGGTCCGTATCAGCCATTATTGGCCCTGAGACACTTCATTGTCTTCAATGGAGCTCCCAACTTTCCAGTGTTCTGTGTAACTCTAAATGAATGTGAAGGGAATACATATTCGAAATAGACAGCTCTACCGTTCAGCTACTCTGGCTTTGGTTATAAAAAAAGAAAGGACATTAATTGGAGAAAGAAATACTTTAAGGTGAGCACTATGATTATAAGGGAGGGGTAAATTTCCCTGAAAAAGGATAGCGTGCTTTTTATTTTATCTCATCATACTGCTGTACAAACATATTCACAAACTGAATCCTCAACAGCATACCTATCCTCAGCACAGCACACAAGCTGGCACTTTGCAATATTAAGTCCCATGACATGATCTTCCTGTGAAATCCTTGTTACCTAATGTGTTTCAGCACTTTTGGCCCACACACACACACAACCACACACACAACACAACCACACACCCAACCAACCAACCACACACCCAACCACAACCACACACACACAACCACACACCCAACCAACCACACACCCAAACACCCAACCAACCACACACCCAACCAACCACACACCCAACCAACCACACACCCAACCAACCACACACCCAACCAACCACCCACACACCCAACCACCCACACACCCAACCACACACCCAACCACCCACACAACCACACACCCCCACACAAAACCACACACACACAACCACACATATGCACACAAGCACACACACAACCACACACCACACACACAACCACAACCACACACACAACACAAACCACATACACACACCACAAACACAGCCACACGTACAACCACCCAACCACACACACACACCCAACCAACCACATACACACCCACAAACACAACCACACACACAACTACACACAACCACACATACAACCACACACACAACCACAACCACACACTACCACACACAACACACACACACACAACCATATACAACCACACGCACACAACCACACACACAACCACACTGTCAGTGCACACTTTCACCAGGCACACACCACCAGCCATCAGTGCATGCTTTCACCAGGCACACACACCACCAGCCGTCAGTGCACGCTTTCACCAGGCACACACACCACCAGCCGTCAGTGCACGCTTTCACCAGGCATCACACCACCAGCCATCAGTGCACGCTTTCACCAGGCATCACACCACCAGCGTCAGTGCACGCTTCCACGAGGCACACCTACCACCAGCCATAAGTGCACACATCAATTGTTAACGTATCCACAATTAACTATTGTTGCAATCGCTGTGTGGCGCACTTTACTTTCAAACATATTCATCTAAAACGCAGCATGCCACCATTGCTACAAAAATAAATACACATTTATTTGGCCTACAATTTATAGACTTTTGTTGCAATTGGTGTTGCAATATTTAGCAATGCCAATACCTCAAACTTAATTAATGCGGGACCTATTGCATTGCAAATGCTTGTTTAAAAAGGACATAGATAGGCTATGTTAGAATGGCCTATGGCCCCTATAGCATTATTTAAATACTGCTTGATTATGGGACCGTGGGACTCCCATCTCGACGACAGGGAATGATTCAGGCATGTGAATCTATGAAAGATACCAATACAGGATAACTGCAGTTACAGGTAAGTAACTTATTTCCATCACTTTGCTAAGTTGGCAAATCTTGTTACAGACGCGGAACAGGAGGCTAAGCATATGCAGGTTGGGCAAGCAATGTTTTGCTTACTATTAAAACTTCCCAAATTGTTGACCCTATTGTTTTCTGTTTTGTTTTTTAACATCTTAAGTCAAGCAGAAGCAAGGTCGCCGTTCAAGAACACGGAAGGTCCTGTACATGAAAAACAGGGTCAAGGCAAATACCATCAGCGACCTCGCAACAAAAGGGACGGGAAATGGCATAAAGATGGCCGTACAAACGGAAGACACACGGCAAACCTCGAAATAGAACTGGGGCCGTTGCCCTTTGATCCTAAATATTGAAGGACCTGTGTGCGTACGAACAGTGAATTTGTAGGGTAAACTGGAAAATAAGTCCAAATAACTCAATGCTGTTGAATCTTTCAAGCTGCGTCTTTTCCACACATGTAAGATGTTCTGCGGTTCAATCCCTGGCTTGGGGATTTTAGAGGGTAGTTCTTGGCAGCCAAACGCTTGTTACCTAGCACCTTCTGCAGTGGAAATGTGTCTTTAAACCTGTTTTTGTTTGGCCAATTAAATATTCGTGTGAGTTGCAGTTCGGCTGATATGGAGCAAAGCATTCAAGCGTACACGCACGGGGAAATCAGGCTTCATTTGATTTTGCTAAGACAAGTTCCATTAACATTTTAAACTAGAAATTGCTAAATGAATCTAGACCAATTGTTTTTTTCAACAGTGTGTGTGATAATGATGGATTTTTCTGCTCATGTTTTGCAATCTTGCGCCTTTCTATCCTCTTGTTGGTTTTGAAAAGTCTGTTGCCTTGCAAAGAAAGTTCTGTGATGCATTTCCATTGACTTCATTTTTTATTTTTTTACATAACTCTTTTTCCATTTCTGATTATTTGTGGAAAGACAATAAATTTGCAGTGGGTTAAAAATATTTTGTTTATTTAAAAAAAAAAAATACACAATATAATATAGCAGATTTGCATTTTAGCGCGAAAACAAGGTGTCCCTCGCAGTTTGAAGTCTGATGGTAGAGTCGACCTCATCGGTTTATCACTTCAGAATGCATGTTAACCTCAAAGAAATGTACTTGTTGTTTCTCCTAAAACAGAGAAAACTCTTTTATGTATCTCTTCCCGTAAGAAATCAGATAAAGCACAGAAGAATATTTTGGAAATCCCCTGCCAAGGGTGGTTACGATCCTCATTGCTAAATCTCGGCCTTTCTTTCATACAAAAATATGTGTTTTCCAATCCTGCCTTCTGGCACATGTGTATGAAATATAGTTGCAGTCCTCATATATTTGTTAGAAGCAAGAAATGACGAAATGTCCTGTGAAGAGAAAAATAAGACATTGTGTTACAGACAATTCGATTACTGCTTGCACCTTTCCTAAATGAGCTTGTGAGTTCATACGAGATGGTGTTATAATTCAATAATGCACATAAAAAAACTGACCAAATAGCTCCCAATAACTGAACACGCAAACTGCAACGCAATTTCCTTTTAAACCGAATCAATATCACCCTTAAAAAAAAGAATAAAACAATTTTCAGCCTATATGTCTTTCTGCTATTCAAGAGTAGAGCTATTAATTGTTAAAGTCAGTGGTTATCATCGCAGGTCATGTCCGCAATATCCTGTTGCACAACCCTCTTCCTTTTGGTGGATGTAGGAGTGTCTTGTAGGAAATACATTTATAACCCAGCACCCATGCATTACAGTATGGGGGTGCTTGGTGATGCATGTCACAGAACATGCCCCACTACTACATTAAAAAAGAAAAGAAAAAAAGGAGCTCTCTGGAGGAGGAGGAGGACTGGCGCGACGCCCTTATGCCCAGGACAGTCACGGCCTCTGCCAGACAGCATATGATACAGCTTTACTTCTTACATGCTACCTATTTGACACTGGCACGTTTGCACCACGCGTGGTTCCAGCCGACCCCTGCCTGTACGAGGTGTGGTCACGAGCCAGCTGACTTTCTCCATATGGCATGGTCATGCCCGCGCTTGGCGCGATTCTGAGGAGACACTGAGTAGGAACTCACTGAGGTACAGGGGTGGGAGATCCCTTATGACCCGAAGCATGCGATCCTGGACATCACAGATGAGTCCAGAAATGAACAATTATTTTACACTACAGCTTCTGTTTGGAAAAGTCCTGACCCTCCCACTGTGGGGGCAGTGGCAGACCGGGGTCGACTGGTGCGCCGCGCAGGAGAAAACAATGTATGCAGCACGTGGTTGCTCCAAGAAGTATCATAGGGTTTGGGAGAAGTGGTTGGGGGGCTTGGTTTAGTTTGGTAGGGGATACTCCAGATGTTGTCCTTTTGACTCTGCACGTACTTTAACTTTGGATTGTCCAGATCTTATTTATTTATTTATTTATTTTATTTATTTTATTTTAAAAGCTTTTATAGCGCGCTCCATTACCATGGGGTATCCTGGCGCGGTGAGTAGTTCTGCCTCGAAAGTTTGAGCACATCTGTTATAATGGAGCATTAAAAAGATAGGTCTTAAGGTCTTTTTTAAAAACAGTGATGGTTGGAGAGGCTCTGAGAGAGAGGGGGAGGGCATTCCAAGCATAAGCTGCCTTAACTGAAATAGATTGGCCTCCCAATCGAGCATATCTATATTTAGGCACAATCAGTTGGCATTGGTTAGCCGACCGCAGGGCGCGATTAGGAATGTAAAATGAAAATCGTCTCCGCAAATACATCGGACCCTGACCATGTGCTGCTCTAAATGCCAACACCAGAATTTTAAACAAAATTCGGTGTGGTACCGGGAGCCAGTGCAAGCTACGTAAATGGCTCCGCACGCTCGTCCTCCTAGGGAGCGAGAAGAGCAGGCGTACTGCGGCATTCTGTATCACCTGAAGGCGATGAATCATATACCCAAGCAAGCCGCAAAATAAGGCGTTGGCATAATCGAGCCGAGACAATATCAGGGCTCGAAGAACAGTTTCCTTAGCAGCCCTGGGGAGGAGAGGAAAAAATCTTCTCAGGGTCTGCAAGGTGCCAAAGCAAATACCAGTTAATTTTTTTACGTGATCCGAAAACTTCAGGTCCTGGCCGAACCACACCCCCAAGTTCTTAGCTGGGCCCCCCATCGCATTAGGACAGGGTAGGTCTGAAGGCCAGATCTGGTCCTTGAAGTTAGCAGGGAAGGAGCCAAAAAACAAAACCTCCGACTTGTCTTCATTGCACTTAAGCTGGACTTGTGCAAGCCACCAAAAGACTTCCGACAGACAGAGCTGGATGGCTGATGGATCCAACACATCCTTAGGCCAGGTGAAAAGCAGCTGTGTGTCGTCAGTGTATGCCATTATTTTGGCTCCCAGCTGTTCCGCCAAATAGAGTAGGGGGGTCATATAAACGTTGAATAGTAAAGGGCTCAACGTAGACCCCTGCGGAACTCCAGTTGTCAGTCTCTTTGGGGCCAAAGAATGAGGGGGCAACCAGACCTGCTGAGTTCTATCACTCAAAAATGATGAAAGCCAATCAAGGGCCAGCCCTGAGATGCCAATGGCACCCAGTCTTGCGGTAAGCAAGGCGTGGGGCACCGTATCGAAGGCAGCAGAGAGGTCCAATAAAATCAGGACCGCTCTGCCGCCCCCGTCCAGGCACTCCCGAACTGCCTCGGAAACCTCAACCTTTTGTTATCATGGCATCTTGATGATTGGCTGGTATTATTTGTTAAAATCAAAAATGTGTTTATCAAAAAACAAAAAAAAGTGGTCAGATGGAATCTAGTTATCAAAGGTACTCCCCTCTAAATCCCTCAACAACTTTTGATTCACCTTCTAATGTGTATTCACCTTCTATTATCAAGACTGACAAAAAAGCTTTAAAGAGGTGGCTGTAAGCAAAAGTACGTTCAAACAAATAAGATAAAATAAGTCACCCCATCTCCTCTGATGGCCGCAAAGAAACCGACTTCAAAATCCTTAATTGGAGCAATTTAACCTTGATTAAAAAGAAAAGTGGAATAATTGATTTTTAAAAACTTATTTATTTTCAGTGGTTCATATAAAAAGGAATAGAAAATTAATGTTTGTGACATCTGTAGATACACATGCTGTGCATACTCCTGTCTAGTGTTGGGGTCAAAGTGTACTAGTTGTTTTCCTTCAAATAAGTCTTAGTCATGCGGTACCGTGACTCAACCTATTGTTGGTAATGGGCAAAGGCTATATTGTTTTTTTTTTTAGTTATTGGGTTCAGATGTGGCGGAGTGAGCTAAGGAACGGTGATGGATTAAACCCAGATCTGTTGACTGGGGGTGAGTGTTTGTATTGTCAACGCTCCGTCCATCATCACCTTTAGTTTTTCTTTGTTCGCCCTAAGTTGGCAGGGTATGCTCAGACGTGAGTCCCTTGCTCATTTTGCCACTGGAGTCAAGCAAGTCCGGCTGAAGACGGCTGTAATGCCAGAAACCGGTCCTGGGAAGCTTGATTCCGGTCCAGGAAAGACTTGGCAGTTCGGGCTGGACTGTTCCCATGAGGCACAGGGTCAAACTGATTTGCATATGGCCATGTCTGAACTGGGGTGGCGGAGTGAGCTAAAGAACGGTGATGGATTTAACCCAGATCAGTTGACTGGGGGTGAGTGTTTGTATTGTCAACGCTCCATCCATCATCACCTTTGGTTTTTCTCTCTAGAACTAAAGCAACTCTACCAAGAGGAGATGCATGAATTACTCAGCAAAAGGACTATAGAACCTTATCGCCCCAACAAGGAGGCAAAGGGGTATACTCTTTGTACTTCCTCACCCCCAAAAAAGATAAATCCTTCAGGCCTGTTCTCGACCTCAGACCACTCAACAAGTATATACTATCAGAAATGGTATCACATGGTGACACTTCAAGATGTCATCTCACTGCTACAGCAAGGCAACTTCTTGACCACTCTCGACCTGAAGGGTGCTTATTTCCACACGCCTATCCACCCTGCATATCTAAGGTTTCTCCGTTTTGTGTAAGTAGTCCGCATTATTTGTTCAAAGTGCTGCCCTTTGGAATAACAAAAGCTCCCAAGGTGTATATAAGGTGTCGCCCATTGGTAGCTGCTCACCTCAGAAGGAGCAGCATCCACGTCTTCCCTTATCTGGAAGGCTGTCTAATCGAGAGCGACACACAACAGCAAGGACTGGTCCGCTCCACTCTCAAATCAACATACAGCTGTTGCACAGTCTAGGTTTCACCATCAATGCAACCAAATCCCATCTCCAACCCCAGAAGATACAGCCTTTGCTAAGGGCCATACCAGATTCCCAAGTAGGGAAAGCATTCCCCAGCCCATTAAGAGTGTAAACATTCCTAACAATTATACCTCTTTTTCAGTCAAACCACTAGGTATCAGTCAGGACGATCATGAGGCTCCTAGGCATGATTGCCCCCTACATAGCAATAGTTTCACATGCCTGATTAAATTCCCATACTTGACATTTGCAAAGCAGCCACTTGGTCTACCCCTCACATGTTCACAATACATCCCCCGACTAGCCACCACATTTTGGGAGAACTTCTTACAGCATGTATATCTACAGCTACACATGTCCCAAACGTAAAACGTTACTTGCCTTGTAACCATCTGTTTTTGGCATGTAGTGCTGTAGATTTGCATGCACCCGCCCCCCTCCCCGGTCGATTTGCGGTGTCGCAGACATTTCAAACATTTTATTTATTTATTTTTCTTTTCTTTTTTTAATTTTTTTTATTGAATAATGCTGTCTTTTGTAGAGCGCGAACAGTTACCTCCTAAGAGGTGTCCCGGCGCTATAGCTACTGGTGGTGCGCCAGGCATCCTGCGTTACACAGAGAGTCCAACAGTGAGTCCAAGAGGCTACTCCTGGTTAAAAAAGCCAGGTTTTGGCTGCCCTCCTAAAAATGGTTTCAGAGGTGATTTGTCGCAAAGCAGTTGGCAAGGCATTCCAAAGCATGGCAGCCTTAAGTGACAAGGATCTGCCCCCTAGCCGAGCTTTCCAAACTCGTGGGGTGCGTAGCAGGTTCTGGGAACCTGAGCAGAGAAAACAAGGCTTCTTATATGCACCAAGCCTCTACTTCAGATAGCAGGGGCAGGATCCGTGGAATGCCCGAAAGGCTATGACCTTAAATTTAATTCTACTATTAACTGGCGACCAATGCAGTGCTTTGAGATGCGGAGAGATATGCTGCTTGAATGGGACATGTTTAATCAATCTCGCATTCTGGACCATCTGCAATTTCTTTATCTGGTACACTGGGAGGCCCACATACAGGCCATTCGCATAATCCAGACGGGAGGTAACTGTGGCATGAACCACAGACCGGTGACAGTTTTCTGGCAGTAGATGTTAGATGTAAATTTTTAAATTTTACGCAGGTTTCTTAGGATGCCAAAGCAAGCACCTGTCACTTGTTGAATTTGGGTCGAAAATAATAGGTCCGTCTGATACTTTACACCCAGGTTTTTTGCGCAGCCTGCGGGAGCCGGGGGCAGCCCATTTCCTCAGGCCACCAAAGGTCTGCGGCGGGGGGTTGGCTGTTACCGAAGAATAGCACCTCAGTTTTCTCGGCATTCAGCTGGAGTCTGTTGTTCATCCATTGTGCTATATCTTTTAAGCAGCTTTTAAAATTCTCAAAAGAGGCATTCGACAAGTCTTTAAAAGGGAATACCAGTTGGGTATCATCGGCATAGGAGATCGCATTCACCCCCCAGTTCGCAATCAATGAGAATAAAGGGGCCAAATAAATGTTGAAGAGCAGTGGACTCGGGGCAGAACCCATGGGAGCTTGCGACTGGATTGATGTGGTTGGAGTGCCACTCTCTGCGTGCGCTTATGAAGAAAAGACTTAAGCCATAGTAAAGCGATCCCCACGTCCTCGAGGCGCTGGATAAATTCCGCAGATAGGTCCGGGAGCACCAGCATGGCTGATGCCCCTGAATCCAGATCCAGCCTGACTCAGTTCGCCACCTCAATTAGTGCGGTTTCTATGCTAAACCCCACACGGAACCCCGTTTGTGTATCGTGCAGAATATTGTGGCTCTCGATATAGTTGGCCAGTTGTTTCTGCACTATTTTTTTCAAGCATCTTAGCTGGTGCCGGTAGTAAAGAAATCGGTCTATAATTATTGAGTTCGCCTGAATCAACATTAGATTTCTTTTTAAGAGGGAGGAGTGTTGCATGCTTCCGTAAATCCGGGAAGATGCCTGTAGTCAGAGAGGTGTTCCATATTTCAGATAGCACTTGGGAGGAGGAGTTAGCTAGCTCCTTCCGTAATTTCGTAGGGCACGGATCTTCTGGTGAACCTGATTTACAGCACTTGATAGCTACCAGCGCCTCCTTCTGTGAGATCAGAGTAAAATTTGAGGGGGGAGGGGGGAGTTTTTCTTAAAGGCCGTGTCAGATTTATCTGTTTCAACCGAAGTTGAGAAGGAATTGTAAATCTTCCAATTTTGTTATCGAAGAAATCTGATATTTTCTCGCATAACGCTGTTGATGGTTGTGCGTCGATCAACAACCCGCGAGGTTTGAGAAAGACATCTACAACTTTAAAAATAGCTTTCTCAGGTTTGTCGGCCTCCTCAATGAATTTAGCTATGTATTTTCTCCTGGCTCTCTTCATTGATTTATGCATTTCTTTTAAAGATTTTTTATGTGTAGCTTTCGCTAGGCTTTCATAAACCACTCTCCACAGCCTCTCAAGCTGCTTACATCTGCTTTTCATGATTCTGTAGTAGGGGATCTCTGTGTATAGTCATAATCTAGTGAATAGTCCCGCTCATGAGCGTGTGGACCCCGGAGCAATCAAAAATAATCTCTTAAGTTGTCTAAAAATGCAGTCCTGCACAGACACTTAAGAGAGAATTTAAAGACAAATAATGCAGCCTATATCTACAGGCTACACTGTCCAGTACTTCAACTAGACATTCCACCAAAATCACAAACAGCACAGCCTGCCAAGTTTTCATCATAGAGAAAAACTTCCCTTTTTACCAACAAAGCCTCTGGAATGATAGAGAGGAAGGGGAGGACAGAAAAGCCCCATATGGATACCGTGCCTTTAAGAAAACTTTTTAGAACTTTCTCAGTATCCCAGAATGCCCTGCAGGTCCCATTTACTTTCAGTTCTTTTTTCCGGCTCCTGCTAGCAGGACCCTGGAGCATTGAGCTCTCCATTTTTTGGGTTTGTTATAAGAATGTTTGCACTTTTAAAGTATGTGAGTGTTTACACTTGACGTGTTTTGGTGCCCTCTTCATCTTCTAGTATTCTGAGCACTCCTTTTGTCAAAAATGCCAGCATTATTTGATAAATGCCCGGAGTGCTCCAGGAAGAAGGCCAAGTCGGACCCACACCCTGTGTGTGTCCTGTGCCTCCCTTCTACTCATCTACCTGAGAAGTGTGAGATTTGCCAGACCTTCTCCTCCAGGACCCTGAGAGACAGAAAGAAGATCAGGCTCCAAGGACTGGAAGAAAGAAGGCTGCAGAGTCAAGGTGGGTCTGGGCAGGCTGGATCTACTTCCCCTGCCAATGCTGAGGCCTCTGGGGGGCTCCCTAGCATCAAGAAGGCCAGAAAGTGTCGCCGTTCTCCGTCGACGTCGATACCATCGACGACGGCGACGAGAGGCATGAAAGCGATCTACTCCCCGTCTCCCCAGGGCTCTGGGTCGAGGCGACGTCGACGTTCGGCGTCGAGGGGACTGACGAGACCGCCGTCGAGGTCGCCGTCGAAGAGGTCATCATCATCGACGTCGTCGTCGACACTTCGACGTCGTAAGGATTCCAGACGACGTCGGTGCTCGCCGTCGAGACGACACCGCCGTTCGCCCTCGACGTCGACTCAGCGATCGGCGTCGAGAAGGACACGTTCGACATCGAGGCAGAGATCTTCAGCGTCGAGGCGCAGATCGTCAGCGACGAAGCGACGAAGCCCGTCGTCGAGGCATAGGTCCTCGACGCTGCGACGACGTTCGTCGGCGTCGAGGAGGCGTTCTTCGACGCCGAAGAGGCGTTCGGCACCGAAGAGGAAGAGATCATCCTCCAGGAGGCGTTCTGGAGTCAGGAGTCCTTCCGGATCCTCCGGGGCACGACGGCGACGTCGGTCACCGACAGGGGGCGCTGCCTCTCGATCGCCTACACCAGGGAAGAAGATGAGGGAGTCACCGTAAACGGTGTACTCTGTGGTGTACTCGACCCCCAAACCGAAGTCTCCTACTCCTCCTCCTCCGCTGCCTAAGGAGCCGCAACCACGCACTCCTTTACCACCACCACCTCCTCCTGTTCCTCCACATGCACCGCCACGGCCTCCGAGGTCGGTCTCATTGACGCACCTCCCTACGCCACCTAAGGGGACACCTTGGCCGAGGTCCCCGGTCAGGCCACCACCGCAGGCTCCGCCGCAAGCACCAGTGGAACGCCCAAGGCCTAAAAGACCTAGATCTCGCTCTGGACGGAGAGGGAGATCAAGGAGTCACCGTCGCTCATTGACGAGATCCACTCGACGCCATAGGAAGGGTCGGTCTAGGTAAAGCACGGGTTCGTCCAGCGCAAGGGATTATTCGCCAACTCTATCAGAATCCCCTCGGACGAGGGTATCCCCTGTGGACGACGTGGTCTCCTTTCAGGAAGTCTTGTTGAGGGGTGCGAGCAAGCTGGGCATCCAACTGACTGTGCCCACGCCTACGACCTCCGTAATATTTGAGACTCTCCACAAGAAGCAACTATCTAAACCTCTGTTGCCTTTAGTGCCTGGATTAGTGGAGCCCACCATGGAGCTCTTCCTCACTCCGGCGGTGGCGAAAGCAGCCCCCTCTAGGCTACAAAAGAAATACAAGGCTCCTGAGGCGGACCCAGCTTTCCTCCGATTAGATCCAACTCCGGATTCCGTAATTGTGACGGCGGCAAGGAAGCAACACACCACCACCCCGTCCTCAAATGTGCCTCCGGATAAGGAGAGTCGCTGGTTGGACTCGGCAGGCAGGAAGGTGTGCGGGACAGCCGCTACCTCCATGAAGGCTGCCAGTGCATCTGCGTGGTTGGGGCGCTATGATCGGGCGCTTTGGGAGTCCCTCCAACAGTTCGCCGACCTCCTCCCTCGGAAAAAGAAGGAGGATTTTATGGAGATCCTGAATGAGGGATTGCTGGTGTCGAACCAGCTGATCAGCGCAGCTGCAGACTCATCGCTCCTGGCAGCCCACGGGTACTGCCATGGAGTTAATCAGAGGTGCCACGCTTGGCTCAGACTGACATCACTGAAACCTGAAGCCCAGCAGAGGGTGGCCAACCTATTCGGGAAACAAACCGACGATGAGATGGCCCGCATGAAGGCGGAGGCTGAGACTCGGACGGCGGTGGGCTTGGAGAAGCCCAAGGACCAGAAGAAGAACTACCGCCCGTTCCAGAGACTGTACAGGGCACAGGGCAGAGGGCGAGGTCAACAGTCTGGACAACAGCAGCAGCAGTTCCAGAGGAAGCCCTTCCAGAAATGTCAGCGGGGCAGGGGTGGTCAGCAGTCTGCCACCGTGACCAAAGGCCCGGCCGGGTCGAGGCCCTGAGCGATTACTTCCCCGTCATCCGTTACCCACTCCGGTGGGGGGAAGCGTTCAATATTTCCAGGCAGAGTGGAGAAAAATTACTCGGGACAAGTGGGTGCTGAATATTGTTTGCAATGGATACAGTCTTCGGTTCACCAGCCTGCCTCCAGCAATTCCATCGGTTTGCTCGCAGTTTCAGCTGCGCGAGCTCCAGGCGGAGGCCAATACCCTGTTAAGAAAAAGGGCGATAGAAGACGTCCCTCTGTCTCAAAGGGAAAGGAAGAGGTCTGTACTCACGGTTCTTTCTGGTCCGCAAAAAGGACAAGAACGAGTTCAGGCCTATTCTGGATTTGCGACAAGCAAACAAGTGGATTCGCAGAGAAAAATTTTGCATGCTGTCTTTGCACCAGATTTACACTCAACTGCAAAGGGGAGACCTACAGGATGCATACTTCCACGTGCCCATTGCACAGAAACACCGGATGTTCCTGCTATTCCAAGTCGCCGCCAATCACTATCAATACACAGTGTTGCCGTTTGGGCTGAAGTCTGCGCTCAGGACCTTTTCCAAATGCATGGCAGTGGTAGCGGCACACCTGAGAAAGAACAAGGTGTTTGTCTTCCCGTACCTGGACGATTGGTTGATCAAGGCATCCTCCTTCTCGGAAGCTCAAGCGCACTTCCAGAAGACGTCCGTTCTCTTGAACAAGCTGGGGTTGCACATCAACATGTCCAAGTCTGTCCAGACTCCGGTCCAATGCCTACAGTACATGGGAGCCTCCATCAATACGCTGTCTGCAAGCGTGTCTCCTTCGGAGGAAAGACGTTTATCACTCCTTCAGAAGGCTCAGGCTCTTATGACCGCTCCAGCTACGACTGTGAGGACGGTGTCTTCTCTACTGGGGTCGATGGTCTCCTGTATCTTCCTCACACCACACGCACGGCTACACATGAGACCGCTGCAGGAGTGTCTGGAGATCAGTGGGACCAGAGGGGAGGAAACTGGGACGACAAGATACGACTGTCTCTGCATGCTCTACAGTCTCTGAAATGGTGGTGTTCAGCGGAGAATCTCCTCAAGAGGGTTCCCTTACACAAGGACATTCCCACTCAGACTATCGTGAAGGATGCTTCTCTCCACGGCTGGGGAGCGCATTTCGGGGATTTACAGATCCAGGGAAGGTGGTCCCAGACGGAGTCCACGTATCACATCAATTTCCTGGAACTCAGAGCTGTTCACTTGGCACTGAAGGCCTTTCATCTGTCCTTCCAGACCAACTCTCTGCTTGTACAGACGGACAATACGACCACGATGTATTACCTCAACAAGCAGGGGGGCTCGAGATCGCGCACCCTGTCGCAGGAGGCGCAGGCGATCTGGCACTGGCTTCTGGCCAGAGGACTGACGGTAACGGCTACTCATCTACCAGGTGTGCAGAATGTTCAGGCGGACGCACTGAGCAGAGTGATCCAGGAAAACCACGAATGGGTCATAAAGGACGAAGTGCTCGGAGACATCTTCGCCAGGTGGGGCACTCCAGACGTGGATCTGTTCGCCACCGCCGAAAACAGCAAATGCCGAACCTTCGCATCCAGGTACTACCAGCAGGGAACGCTGGGGAATGCGTTATGGATCAACTGGTCGAACAGCTTTCTGTACGCTTTTCCACCCATTCCCCTGATTCCGGCGGTGCTCATCAAGCTGGCCCAGTCCAGGGCGCAGATGATACTGATTGCCCCGGAATGGCCCAGGCAGTGGTGGTTCACGGACCTGCTTCACCGGTCTCTCCTTCCTCACATTCGGCTGCCATGCCGGCAGAACCTTCTCACGAAGTTCGGGGGGGAGATGGTGCACCCCTATCTCTCGTCTTTGAGTTTGGCGGCATGGCTCCTGAGATAGTGCAATATGGCCATTTGAATCTCCCTGCGGATTGTATGGACATACTGAAGGAAGCCAAGAGACCTTCCACTAGGACTTCTTATGCGTACAAGTGGAAGGGATTTTGCATCTGGTGCAAGTCCAAGAACTATGATCCAACTATATTTAAGGAAGATGTCATCCTTCCGTACCTTTTACATTTGGCGCAGTCTGGCCTTAATTTTCATTCCATTAAGGTTCATCTCGCTGCGCTGACTGCCTACAGGAAATGCCCTTCACAGACCTCCTTCTTCCAGATCCCTGTGATCAAAGATTTTTTGGAAGACTTGAAGAAAGTGTTTACTCCTGTCCGGCTTCCTTCGCCTTCATGGGAATTGAATGTGGTGCTGTCCAGATTGATGAAGGAACCTTTTGAACCTATTCATGAGGCTTCGTTGCAGCACCTTTCCTAGAAGGCGGCATTCCTCGTGGCCATTACATCGACCCGCAGGGTGAGTGAAATTCAGGCGTTGTGTTGCCAAGAACCTTATACTGTATTTCATGCTGCTACGGTTGTTATGCGTACTCACCCTAAATTTCTTCCTAAGATTATTTCTGATTTCCATGTTAACCAGACCAGGAATCCTTCCACTCCAGCAGAAAGGTCTCTGCATTCCCTGGATGTCAGGAGGGTGTTGAAATTGTATCTGGATAAAACCAAGGATATTCGTAGGTCAGACCAATTGTTTATCAATTTTGGGTCAGTCAGGACAGGTCTTGCCACCTCAAAACAGTCCATTTCGAGGTGGATTGTGTCCTGTATACAATTGTGTTATCAAAAGGCTAATAAGACCTTAGGGGGTAAACCTAAGGCTCATTCCACCAGGGGCAAAGCTGCCACGACTGCTTTGTTACGTAATGTTCCCATTGCAGAAATCTGCAGGGCGGCCACTTGGAAGTCGGTCCATACCTTTGCTAAGCATTACTGTCTGGACACTGATTCCAGGGCAGACGCTCAGGTTGGGCAGGCTTCGCTGCGAAATCTTTTCGCACAGTAGTGGTGTTGTACTTCTTTTTCTCCACCGCCGCTTGGTTTGGGGATGGGCTTGCTATTCTAGTCACTAGATTATGACTATACACCGAGATCTCCTACTACAGAAGGAGTAGTTTCTGTCCTGTAACTCCAGTTCTGTAGTAGGGGTATCTCTGTTATAGTCATAAGCGCCCGCCCTCCTCCCCGGTGGAGAAAGATGTTCATGTTCGGAATGCTACAGGTCTAGCGTTATAAGCCTTCAAAAAGAACTGAAAGTAAATGGGACCTGCAGGGATCATCCCTAAGCCCGACGTTATTTAACGTCTACATGAGGCCGCTGGCTGAGATCGTCCGCCCGTTTGGTATTAAGATCGTTACCTACGCGGACGATACCCAGCTGGTGGTCTCCTTGGCACAGGCAGGCGGTCCCTCGGCGAATGTAGATCTCGCAGGTTGCCTGGAGACGGTCAAAAGCTGGATGACCAAGTCTTGTCTCAAACTTAATGGAGACAAGACAGAGCTCATGCTCCTGGGTCACACTTTACCATCCACTATAGACACTCTCTGGCCCCCCAGCTTAGGTCCGGCTCCAGCTCCCAAAGACGCTATTAAGAGCCTTGGTGTCTGGCTCGACAGGTCCCTGTCCTTTGACCAACAGGCAACGAAACTTTCTGCCACTTGCTTCGGCATCTTGAGAGTCATCAGGAAGATCCTGCCTCTACTCCCCTTTGAAGCAAGAAAAACCGTAGTCCTGGGCCTGATCCAATCGCGGCTGGACTATGGAAACGCATTGTATCTCGGAGCTCCTGACTTCACTTTACGCAAACTACAATTAATACAGAACTGCGCAGCCAGAACACTTTTACAAATCCCCCGCAGATCCTCAGTAAAACCAGGACTAAGGATACTGCACTGGCTCCCCGTAAAGGAAAGAGTAGATTTCAAATCACTCTGCATCGCACACCAGACTTTCTGGTCTCGAGGCCCGGCTATCAATTTCCCTCTCATCACACCCTACCTACCCACTAGACAGCTGCGTTCCACCTCTGCTAATCTAGCCACTGTGCCACAAATAAAGAAATCAAGGTCCGGAGGCCGTTCCTTCTCCTACAATGTCGCAAAAAAGTGGAACGCCTTGCCTCAGCATCTCAGATCAAACCCTGACATTCTCTCCTTCCGCAAACAGCTGAAAACGCTACTGTTTACTGCATAATCAATGAAGCTGAATCTGCCTTCCCTCCAACTTAAACCTCAGCAATATTCTTAGCGCTTGGACGCCTCAGGGCAGCTACCCGCGCTTTAGAAATCCGAATTCATTCATTCATTCATTCTGGGATACTGAGAAAGTTCTAGAATGTTTTCTTAAAGGAACGGTATCCATTTTTGAGCCACATAATGGCAGCCTATGGAGCTTTTCTGTCCTCCCCTTCCTCTCTATCATTCCAGAGGCTTTGTTGGTAAAAAGGGAAGTTTTTCTCTATGATGAAAACTTGACAGGCTGTGCTGTTTGTGGTTTTGGTGGAATGTCTAGTTGAAGTACTGGACAGTGTAGCCTGTGGATATAGGCTGCATTATTTGTTTTTAAATTCTCTCTTAAGTGTCTGTGCAGGACTGCATTTTTAGACAATTTAAGAGATTATTTTTGATTGCTCCGGGGTCCACGCTCATGAGCGGGACTATTCACTAGATTAGGACTATAACAGAGATACCCCTACTACAGAACTGGAGTTACAGGACAGAAACTACTCCTTTTCAGTTTCTCCGAGAACCATGGGTCGGAGGGTGATTTTCTAAAAGACTTCATAATTTTGGCTGGAGCAGTGGACTCCACAGGCTCCGCAATCCATTTATGAAGGGACGCGGCGTCAGCATTGGTGTCCCTGGAAAGAGCAGGTTGGCTGTCCACCAGCACAGGGCCTAAAAACTCAGCAGTGAGCTTTCTCCAATCTCTTTTTACAAAATAGCGAGAGCTATCTGGAGAATGGGATTTGGCCAGATCGAAGGAGAAGGGCACAAGGAAGTGGTCGGACCACACCAGCTGTCTCGGGGCTTTGCTTTTTAGAGACAGTATGTTGGAAAAAAACAAGGTCCAAGGTATGTCCTGCTATGTGAGTAGGAGCGTTAACAGCTAGGGGTAGATTGGCCACATCGAGAAAGGAAACTACCTGCCTAGCTTGTGTGCAAGAGGGGTCATCTACATGCAGATTACAATCCCCCAGTACAGTGTAGTTGGAGAATAAAAGGGATTTCTGCGCGATGTAGTTGCAGAGTTCGATGTGAATAGGGGGTAGGCAGTCAGGCGGTCAGTAAACTAACAGGCCTGCAGAGGAGATTGTGGGGGTTCACCTTAATTTGTTTTTATTGAATGACACACAGCATTGAGCCATACAGCAATACATGGACACATAATTGCATAGTACACAGATTGACAAGAAATGTAGAATATCACGTCACATCAATATCATACATCCATGATATTCCCTGTGAGGAATCATTTTGTGGGCTAATGTCACTAATGCGTCCCAAAGAAAAAAAAATGTTTACGAAGAAGTATCAACAGTTACTTTTATGCTAAGAATCCGGTCCAACGTGTCATGATCAAACACATCTATCAATGTCTAATACAATCATAACATTTCTAATAAGAACTCACACCCACCCTCTCCCTTGCATGCTCGGCCCTAGACACCCACCAGTAGTATCTGCACATTTCTCACATTCGCAGTTGTATGTGCCTTGGCTCCGAGGACTGACTCAGGCAGTCTGCATAGTCCTGTCAATCCACACAGCATATCCCACAAGGGTCGAGAGGAGCCCACGGGGCCCATCATTGTGGAGTAAGCCCCCATATAACAATCCGAGCCCGCCTCAACAGGACAAGACGTCTATCGCAGCATATTCCTCTTTCATTGCGTACCATCCCATCGAAATCAGTGTTTTTCTTAGGCCTCTATATTCCTCGCGTTTCAGTTCAGTCCCTCCCGCCCTACTCCGTCTCAGCATTTCCGTCAGCGCTCTAGTAGCCTTCCATCTAGCAGTTATAGCTCTCTTGGCCAGCAGGAGCGCGAGATTGGCGTAACGGCAGGCAGAGTCACCCTTATTGTCACGGGCCCCCAGACCCAGTATGCAGTATTCGAATGTGTTTTACTGGCACGCCGGTGCTATATTCGTCAGTATTCTACAGATCGCCGCCCAACAGTGTCCCAGTCTAGGGCAATCCCACAGCATATGTATCAACCCCGCATGAGGGGTGCGGCATCGCGGGCAGGCACCGTCCGCTCCCGGAAACATAACGCTCAGTCTGTGCTGAGTCAGGTAAGCTCTATGCAGTAAAATCAATTGGATACATTTAAACTTAGGATTTCGAGACCCAGAACGGCACTTGAGATTTGAGAGCGGCGATCGCTCGCATAAGGTTGCCATTTAGGAGGTCCTCGGTTGTACGATATATTTGTATTCCGAGATATTTAAATGTTATCAGATGCTATATGGAAGGTCCAGGAGCCAAACGGAAAACGCCTGCTCCTTTCAGCACTATCAAAGAAATATGCATACGACTTGGTAGCATTAATAGCCAGGTCAGATAGGCCCTGAAAAGACTCAAAAATAGAGAGCATTGGGTGAGGATCCGCATCCATGTCCTTGATATAAAGAATGAGATCATCTGCGTACGCCGGGACGGGGCGGGACGTTCTGCCTTACAGGCGGCGAGAGCACGAAGGCTATGTAAAAGCGGCACCAATGCCAGAATAAACAGCAGCGGCGATAAGGGGCAGCCTGTCTGGTTCCCCGTGCCACCGCGTATTGCTCTGAGATGTGCTGACCCGTGCGCGCCCGCGCAGTGGGGATCTTGTATAGTAAGCACACCATGCTATATATTCCTCAGGTATACCAAAAAGGGCGAGTGCACCGAACATATAATCCCAGCGTAAGGAGTCGAACGCCTGCCTCAAATCAAGGGATATAGAACCTTCCCTAGTTCCCGTGTCCAGCATGACCCGGTGGAGGAGTCTGATGTTGAGTGCAGTGTTCCTACCAGGCACAAACCCACACTGATCAGTGTGTATCAGTGCGGGAATATACTGACCAAGGCGAGTTGCCAGCAACTTACTGAGAATTTTATAATCCGTGTTGAGGAGCGACTATAGCTTGATATGATATGAGTAGCGCGGTTCTCCCAGGTTTAATGAGACTACCAACGCTTGCAAAGTATTAGTAGGGAGGCCACCCTCCTCCAGTGATTCTCAGTATATGCATTGCAAATGTGGAGATAACAATTCAGCATACACTGCATAAAATTCGACCGGCAGTCCATCTGTCCCTGGGGTTTTATTGCGGGGTAAGGCCTTAATTGCCTGCCGGAATTCCCCCCCAGTTATTGGCCTCATTAAGTCATCACGTTGTTGTTGTATAAGTTGTGGAAGGGTTAAACCGTCAAATAAGTAATCAAATTCAGTATCAGGAAGTCCCTGCGGCGGACCGTATAGTTATTCGTAATAGTCCCGAAATGCAGAATTGATGTCCAGTTGCGTAGTCACCACAGTATCCTCACTATTCCTAATTTTGAGTGTGGGTAGTGGGGCATTCCGAACCTACCGCGCCAGTAGGGGCCCGACCTTTCAGCCTGTGTGTGCAATTTCTGTGTGTACAGTTGGTAATCAACAACCCGTAGTTCCTCGAGCAGTTCTGCATATTGAATGTTAGCCTCCCGCAATTGTGTCCATTGTTCATTCGTGGCCTCTCCTTCCAACGCGGCCAATCTACCCTATAGTCTAGAAAGTCGCTCTATGAGAGCACGTCGTACCCCCACCTTGGTGCTAATAGCCACTCCCCTGAGGAACGTTTTAAAGGCATCCCACTCCATCTGACGAGTACTAGCAGACCCCGTGTTCTCTGAAAAATAATGGTTAATCGCCTCTCATAGTGCATTACAGAAGACCTGGTCCTCCAGCATCGCGGGTTGTAAATTTCCAAGATAGTATGGGAGTTGGGACCTTGCCCCACTGCATAGTCAATTCCACCGGATTATGGTCTCACAAGGTGTTACCGATGTGGAGCACCAAAGTTATGGACCCCAACAGGGCACCGGAGCAGTGGAACCGATCTATTCGCGTGTGCAATTTGTGTGGTGGTGAGTAAAAGGAGTACTCCCTATTCCCAGTGTGTTTTGCCCGCCATGCATCATGGAGTTCCCATCCCTCTGCCCATCTCGCAAGCGCCTCTGCCTGTTTCCTACTTTCAGTGGCATGTAATGGGGGGGGTGTGATCTATCTAGGACGATATCCATCACCGCATTGAAGTCGCCCCTATCATCCAGTGATATTGTAGTGTAGTTCCTATTATCCCAATAGGCTCTGCGCATTGGAATAATATCTTCAATAGTATAGACGTAGGACTGTGGTTAACTAGGTCTTCTACTGACGATATTAGACTTAAAAGTTAGGTGTGTGCCAGCTAGCTCAGAGTTCACTAGAAACTTTCTCGAATAGGCAAGGAGGAGTTTAACCTCCCTGGATAGACAAGAAGGGATTTAGTTTCTGACAACCATAGAACATGACAACTTTGCTCTCCCCTAATCAAGAGTATATCTCCAGAGTCGTGTGAAAACAAAAGACAACTTATTTTACTCAGTCAGTACGTGCATTCTTAGTTTCACCAGATTGTAGAGAAAAGGAAGAGACGGGCGTGTTCAATAAAAAGGTGTTATTTATTGATCAGTCTCCTTTCTCATACAAGAGAAATGAATTGCTATTATTGCAATACTTATAGTTAAGTAAAGTGCATACAGTAAAAACAGAATTATAAAATAATACTGTAAAAGCATTTATATGGTTTCTTAGCCATATGATACTAAAATGGATAAAAGTTATATACATATATACATTGACTAATCGTACTCAACTGGTGCTTCTAGCTACGCCTACCCCAGTGTACCTGACCTAAGCCTAATACGTGGGCGGGAGTAGATAAGTAGCAGTTTAAGTTAAGTTTGCTTTGCCAAGGATCTGATTCAAGAATTCTCTGTGAGGGGTTATTCAGTTCAGTACCTGGGATTTAAAAGGCTGGAGGGCTGGTATCTCAATCTCAGGACTCGATATCCCAGTTTCCCGCAAGGGCGGCTAGGAACGCCGGAGCTGGATTTCTCGGCAAGAGAAAAGGCAGCGTCTCTCTCTCTCAGCGCGTCAAAAGGGAGGGGCAGCGTCTGTGGGCTTTTTCTGCATCAGCTGGGCTCCTCAGAAAGTATCGCTGCTCCAATCTCGTCACCACCATCGTGTTTGCTTAGGGTAATGTCGGTAATATTTATACCTGAAAGGTGCCGAGATTGACGTAAGGATGAACATAAATACGTCAATAAGGATGTCATAAGAACTGGTCGTTCGTACATTCTTTACTGGAGTTCTTGGTTAAATCAAAACAATAGCTGCGGGGGATTTCCCAGGTTGCTGGAGGTTTGATTTGTTTTGAGAACTCGGTATGCTTTCTATGGGGGCTGGGGGAATAGTGCTTGCCTAACGTGGTAGCATGCGCTATGACCTAATCAGAAAACGGGTTTCTGTGCCGTTGTATGGCCACTATTGATATATTAACCGGACAAGGGTCAGAAACAGGAATATTGATACAGTTCCCATAGGAAATACAGCACACCCACTCCACGGAATCTATGTCCATATTTACTAACCTAAGCATAGTAAACACAACTAATATTGTATGTGTATTCAAAACCGCCCAAAATACATTGATTTTGCATTACTTTGGATTTGCGTAACACATGAAAAAATAAAATAGTTACTGTATGCTTTCAAGCAGTGTAATCATTCAAAGAGGATGCACATTTTATATCTGCACGAATGATTTGCGAAAATAACACATGAAATGGCTCTTAGTACAGAAGAAAAAGTGCGAGTCCATTTCATCACATAGAAATACAATCGTATGTGTAAATAACCTAGAGTTCGAGGTAATGTCTCCTAGAGGTACCTAAAAATAGAAGTGTCTGTTCTCTAAGAATAGTTTACTTTAAGCAGAAGATAAGTGCCTGAAAGGTAAATATTTTGGATGTTTGGAGAACGTTCCTGTTTTGCAGGAGCAGACTCGAACAATTCTTAGTGGCTTTATTTTTAAATTTGAAGGCCAAATTCAGAGTTCAGGGAACGCTGTGTGCACGTTTGCTCAAAGTCATTCTTTCTGTTCTGGTGAAAACATCATATCATTTAGATGTTCGAAAAAACAGTCAACAGCTTCTGGTGAGAGTTCGACAAGGTTGGAAAATGACGCTACCATGCAGTCATGAGCATGATTGCTTTCAGTGATGGTTTGATCAGCATAGCTGACAGATGGTCGTACCTGATCGATGCTGCTTTCATCTTGTACTTCACTACCCTTCATTCGCAGTGGTGAAGTCTCCACGAATGCCGTCATCAGGATTGGTAGCCGCTGGGGACAGCACAATGCATGAGCCTTAACTGGACTCAACAAAGTCTCTGCATCCAATGGCACTTCTGATTGTAGTGTGAGACAGGTGTCCAACACGCATTCTTTGCCGCATAGCAAGCACCTTAATACAGGCATAACACAGGTCTGCCACAAGGGTCTGAATGAAAGAAACCAAGTCATATTTAAATCGCGTAGCCGTGCTAATCCAAGGACTTTAGTTATGCGGTCCCGGTAGCGGATAGCTAGGATCGTTTCTTCCATTGTTGTTGGAGTCATGTCTGTGACACGGTTTGCCATATCGAAGCAAAAGTAGCAAAAATAGGACGCCTGCTACTAGTCCCAACAGGAGTGGTAGTCCGCCAAAGAGAGAATGGACGAAGTTTGGAAAAATACCCAGAATCGCTTTGAATGGTGTTAAAGCGCCTGAAAAAACTGTCTTAAATACACTGGCGATACCACTGGTATCAGAAATATTTAAGATTTCGTTTAGTATTTCTGCGAAGTGTAGGGGGCTATTCGTTGATAGCAGTGAGTGAATCTCTGCCGTTGTCCTTGCAACTTGGAGATCATACGTTTCTTTTGATGACGTCAACCTGGTTGGTGTCTGTAGGAGCACAGTCTTCATTCTGCTTAAAGTATCAATTCGAATAGAAGAGAAATTAAAACTGGGCCATAACCTTGCCTCCCTGTCTGGAGTATCGTTCGGGAACAATACTCTTTCACAGCACATGACCCTGGTAGTCACGCTTACGAGATAAGGTTTTCCGGGCATTAGGCTGCAACATCTGCGATCTACAATTAGAATGTAACTCCCATTCGAGAGTCTCCTAAAGAATGGTTCTATTCGTGTTGCAGGTGTGCCTAGCTGGTGACATGAAAGGTTATTTGAAGTCCCTTCACAGGCCCCATGCAAACTTAAACCCTGACACAGAAGTATACCACTTAGTGATTTTGCACAATTATTGCCACTAAGAAATACACTCTGTCCTTTATTACTAACACGTGTGTGTGTAGGGCAAGTCCCATGTCGACTTAATGTATCCTTTACCCAACCTTTCATACTGGCCTGCCTGTATATATTTTTGGCAGTACTGAAACTGGAAAGTTGTTATCGGAATATTTATTATCCCATGTATTATCCATTCAATGACAGGTCGTTCTGACATTGTCAATGGTAATCTCTCAAGTTTTTCAATGCTCAGAATTGTATAGTCAGCACCCTTCTGTGCCAAACTGATTTGTTTATCAGTAAGGTTAAAGATATTAAATAATGACGTTGTGTTGATTAAACGCCAAGGCACATAGCCTGAACGCAGATTTTGTAACGTCCAGCCAAGCTGTACAATAGAACGCAATTGAGACTGACCGTGTTGTAACATCAGTAAGTCTTGCTCTATTATATCGATTGCTGAAGACACAATACTGTCCAGTGAATATATTCTGGAAGACAGAGTCATTAACCCATTGTCTACAACAGAAAGTGATTTTTCCAAATTAACACGGTCAATTTCCCGTATTTTTTCTGCTGCCTCAATTTGAGTTTTCTTTCCAAGCTTCATTATAAGCTGCATATATAGAGGCCGCTAGAAACGTTTTTGACGCTGTTTGCGTGGTCCCATAATGAAATCGCGCAAGTCAGCACCTTCTTTAAGTAAAGTTAGGTGTTGCTTAATTTCAGCCAGTGTGGATGTATGTAGCCATTGAAGGCAGAGCTTTCCTACACTGTAAGTAGTTACAATCCCTGGATGTTGTCTCTGGGAGTATCTTGGGTCTGGCCTGGTCAATGTGAAACCCTGTATTTTGTTCAGGAATCTGTCTTGACAGTTATTTGTGTCTGTGGGCCAGATCAACCATTGTTTCCATTCAGGATGTGTTCTGTTTTGGTTTAAAATACTGGTTACGTCTATCTCAACATCAGAGGTGCTATTGCTATCCATTGTTGGCTTTGGAATAGACGGTTTGTTTAAGTCTTTGATTTTGGCTAGACCAAGACAGGTGGTCTGCTGAATTGTGTCATTCAAAAATATAATTTGTTCTGGGATCATACAGGCTCTAAATAAAGATTCTATACCTTGCACTTGCCAATCTTTTGTGCCCCAGATCGTTTTCGTTTCAATGTTATCATTCCAGAAATCAAAACCAAATGTATTCATTTTTTAAAAAAATGAGTCTGAATATATCAATTTTGTGTTTGTAAGCATGGTTTTAACCCCCGTCTTATTTAACAATTTGAAATAGAATGTTTCTGCATTACTTGTGTTAAACCCTGAAAAGTATGAATATTTATCATAAAATGTTTTTGAACTGCCTTTTGGTGGAGTTGCACAATGTTCCCATTGGTTAAAATTTAAAACATTTCTAGGCTGGGTAGATTTATGCAGATAATGGTTACCATAATGGTTATAGCAAAACATTTGATCGTAATTAGATGAACCTTGTAAATAATCATGTTCTGTAAATTTAGCTGACATCACTAGATCAGACATCATATTATTAATACTTTCAAAGTCCCAATCATCAGCAAATGTGCTTGGTTTTTACAAAGTCACTTAATGAAATCTTAAATTGGTGTGGGTACTTCAGGAGTTCAATCGGACCATATATTTCATATTCAGTTTTGTCCCATGCTACCCCGCCGGGTATAGGATTGGCTGTGAAGTTTACAGACGAAAGTTCTCTTTTCTCGACGTGTGAAGATGTGTGTGGTTTAAGGACCAAGTTGATATTCTGGCTTGCTGTGTCCATTTTAGCATATTTTCCCTCAAATGAAATGTCCCAAGCATAGTACCATGATGAGCCAAAGTATGAGGATAAATGCACCAAATGCCACCCAAATTTCAATCCATGGAGAAATCAGATAGGTTTCTTTCAGTTGATGAAAAATTTTCTTTGCTTTGTCTTTAAAAGTTCTTTTTGTTGGAGGATCGTCAGGTTCATTCAGATCTTCAGAAAAATCATCGAAATTGATGAAGTAGCCGGATGCCGTTCTGTCAATTGTTTCAATTGCATCTGGATTACTTTTCGTTTTTAGGATTTGCCTTGTTTCATTAGCATAGTCCATTACATCATTGTAGAGTGGAGTTTCTTGATGTAAAGTTTTGATTTGGGTTTTAAGAGGTTCAAGTTCTATTGCTTTGTTGCATATTCCTTGTTGTTGCACTGTAGAATTTTCAAATGTGATTAGTTTTTCAGTTTGAACCTCTGTGTTTGTAGCAAACTTTGGTGTTCTACTACTTCTTGGGAGTCCACTTGGCCTACTACTTGTTATCGGCCACATGATTGTGGTTTAACCAGGTCGATGGATACAACTCGGTTCTCCTTTTTACCAGCAAGGGGCGGTAGTACTACTGATCTTGTCCCGTTGATAGACAAGACAGGAACTGCTTTTCTGTAAGAAGGCCCAAATTCCTTCTTTACCGCGATCTTCTCTCTGACCAGATCCCTGGTTTTTGGAATCCAGACAGGCCTTGCTGGGACAGGTGGTTTCTCTTCAGTGGTTGTTGGCTGTTGTTTCAACTTTATGTTGCTCAGGTCTCTTCTTGTTTCATTTAAGTCCTGTAAAATAGCCAAGCGATCTTTGATATCAAAGCATTTTTCTTTAACCACTGAAGTCTGACTATCTAAGTCCTGGACTAACATTCTAGTCCCAAACAATAGTTCGTACAGACTGAGACCTCTCAGAGAATTTCTTGTCAGATTATTAAGACTACGTTGGACACATATTAAATGTTTGACCCACCCAGCTCCCGAACCTAATAGCTTTGCTGTTATCGATTGCTTTATGTCACGGTTTTTTCTTTCCACGATTCCGTTTCCCTCAGGATGAAAGAGACAAGAGTACCGCAATGCAATGCCCATGCTGGTCATGGCCTCCTTATAAGCCCGGGAGCTAAAAGCAGGACCCTGGTCAGAATGCAGCATGCCAATTGCGTATGTGCCGATAAAGACTCGCAAATCTTTTTATAACAGTTCAGACGTCAGCCGAAAGTTGTGGTCTACATTACAAGTGAAAATAGTCTCTACATGTTAATAAGACGCATTATTCATACTGGGTGAGTTTATGTTGTTAGCTTATTCCTTATTGAGCAAAAAGCCGTGGGAATACATCGTTTCGTTCACCACTGCGATCTCTGTTGCAGTTTGAACAGTTTCTCGCGAATAGGTGTTGGTCCAGACTCATTCTTGGCCACCAGTATGTTGATTGTAATTCTGCTAGAGAATCCTTAATTGTGCGATGTCTAAGACCCTCGCCAATATGTGCGTCTACTATTAACAAGACTCTCCTGTTCATGTTTGGAATCACTCTAACCCCACTCCAGGGATTCGAGCAAAAGGAACGGAGTTTGCATCGATTATGTATGTATAATTGAGTGGATAGTTGATCGGTAAAGCTGAGCAGTCGCCTTTTGATGACTTTTTCACCGCCAGCACTGTTTCACCGTCAATGTATTTTACTGAACGCTTTTTTGTAGCTACGGAAGCCGATTTAGTTGCTACCGCTGTGGCTGTCTCAACCAATTAATTCCCTGCAACGTGAACGCCATCACGTTGATGACTCAGTGAATGTATCACGTGAGTTTTTGGTAGTTCTTTTTGTAAAAGAACTACTTGTTCCCAAAGCGATTTCTGCTTTATTGTTGCACCTGTGTCATCTTTGTAACCGTTTTGAATCCATTTCTGCAAATCGTTATTGTATGATTTGACGCAGTAATACGAATCGCACACTATAAGTGTCGGGAATTCGCGATCGGCATTATTTAGCGCCATTTTTAACGCTATTATTTCAGTTCGTTGTTCTGAATTATTTTCTACTGAGTGTGTTTTTGTAAATAGAGGTCTCAGTTTACCTCCGCGCCATACGTTTTTTACAATCTCGCATGTGGCGTTGTATGCTTGCTCTCCCCATACTGAGGGTTGAGCATGTCCGTCTGTATAGATTACGCAGGCGTACTGTCGTAAAGGCAGAATGACGATTGGCAGAGGATATTCTCTCTCATATTCTAGATATTTTAATTCATTCATTTCTGGATCAAAATAGTATTTTATTTTGTCTGTAGCAACAGAATTTACCCACTGTATCCATTCTGGATTCAGTGCCGTTGTTGGTAAGTTACATGGGGTTGTTAATGCCTCAAAAGCTGATTCTGCTGTTCTGACTGTAATACGTCTACCGTCAGCTTGGTATTTTTCTCTTGCTACAACTGTTTGAACCGCATGAACAATGTTTTCTTTAATGCTGAACCTTTTTTCAGCTTCTGTGTACAAGTATGATTTGTATGCTATCGGTACCTTTTCTCCCTCATTAGAGGTCAGGTATGTGAATCCGCATCTTCCTGGGATGACTCGAATCACAAGGTTGCGTGTGTTGTCACGAGTTTGTAGTTTTGTTTTAACTAACATGTCTGTTTGTAAGGATCTCAAAATTTCTGTGTGTTTTGAGTCCAGTTGATTCTTTTAAAATCTGATTTTATTAAATCATAGAGGGGTTTAACCCTCTCTGCATAGTTTATAATGTAAGTTCTTCCGAAATTCAGGAAACCTAGAATTGATTGCAAGTTTTTCAGTGTCCTAGGTGCTTGGATTACAGCACATTTCTCTAGGAAATCTTTAGCCAGGCTTTTGCCTTCACTTGATAATTCATATCCTAAAAATAGGACAGTCAGATGGGCAATTCTTGACTTCTTGAAGTTGAATTTGTAACCCTCTGCTGCGAACCCAAGTATTATGGTGTTTACTCTTTTCAAGTGAGTATCCAAGTCATCGTCTGTTAGATAGATGTCATCGACATAAGATAATGCCTCATCATCATACATTTGTAGTAACTCGGTTACTCTTGCTGAGAATAATCCTGGGCTGTTCTTGAACCCTTGGGGCAAACGACAGAAATTTTCTGCGAGCCATTTATTGAGAAAGCGGTCAAATATCTGCTTTCAGGTGCTATATTTTGACAAAAGAATCCATTAGAGATGTCTAATGTTGTTTTGTATTTTTTGCGCACTATGCTATTCATTAGTGCTGCACTGTGTGAGTTTTGCACTGCAAAAGTTTTGCAACATGAGTTCAAGTGTCTGTAGTCCAAAACAAGACGATATGAATTATCTGGTTTGGAGACAGGAAACAAAGGATTGTTCATTTGTGAGGTGCATGTTTCAATCACCCCCTGGTATTCAAGTTGATCTAGGCTCTCTTTTACCTGTTTTTTAGCTTCTTGCTTAATTGGGTACTGCCTTTGTGCAGTAGGTTGTGATTTTAACTGGATTTTGTGAGGAGGAGAGTCCTCATCCCATCCCACATGATTTTTATATAATGCAGGAGCTTGGGCTACTGCCCACTTTCTTGCAAGTGTATACTTTTTATGTATTGGAATATGATTAGAGAAGGCAGGCATAATTATTTCTTCGCCATGAGGGCACTCCCTGACAAACTCTGGTGGCCAGTCTTTTTCAGCTAGAAGGATGTCATAGCCTTTAGAGAGATTATCCCAAAATAGACCCCTTATTTTCCTAGTCTTATCCCCTTCTATACGCAATGTTATTTCATATATTTTATGAGGTTTGCTAACTCTGGTATCTGCAGTTTCCACCTGAATGTATTCATTCGTGTCCACTGTCTCCAGATGATTCATCAGGATCTTGCGAGCTATGCTCACTTCTGCTGCGCTGTCTAGCATTGTCTGAGCCCATTCTCCGTTTTTCAGTTGTGTCCTCAGTATTCTCGGCATGGTTGATTACTTTAATACTGGCTACCTTCTTTGGAAATTGTAATTTTTTATTTGGATGAGCAGGTTCCTTGTATTTGGACTTGACGTGCTCTTCCCTGTGTTCTGATCGTCCTCTTCTTTCCGATTTCTGCGAGGAAGTCTGAAAAGATTGAGAGGGACGTGTATCAATATCTTGATATCTGTCAGGTTTCTTTATATTATCCCTATTTCTAAGGTTGTATTTTTTCACAGAGGGCTCCCTTTGGGGAGACTTGCGTCCTTGGTCCGGAGATCTTTCTCTCCGCCGAGGAGACCTTCCTCTGTTTGGAATCTTTTTTCTTTAGGAGTGGATTGTTTATTTCCATCCCAGCTCTTTTTTTGAGTGTTTAGATTATTTTTAATAAATATCTTTTCAGGATTTTCAATTAGTTGGGGTTTCACAGGTATTCCACCCAAACTATCTCTTCCTAGTTCTTCATAGGATTTTTCTATGATTCTGGCAATTTCAAATGGTTGGTCTGCTATATCTGTCTCTTTCAACCTCTGGCGGATCGCCACATTTGCTGCTTCTCCCTTTATATTGGCTAGTAATATTGCCGAGACCTGCTTGAAGTCTTTTAGTAATTTCATACCCAGAGTTAGGGCCGGTTCTGGACCGTATTCATCTTGAATTTGTTTTAGCACATCTGGTATTACTGACATGGATGGAACACCATGTGTTTTTGTGTAAACGGAAGCAAAGACTGTACCCCAAGTGTCACAGTCCTCCACATGTGGTGCGATTCCCATTGGAAGACAGATAGTCAGAATCCTGTGTTTCTCAACCGGGGTGGTATCCGGAAATACCGCCTCTATTTGAGTGATTTTTTGTGCTAACCAGAATGGAATTTGTTCCCGTTTTGCGGGTACTTTACCTAAACAGGACTGTATGTTCTGTGGTGTAATTTTATTTCTGTTCCCCTGATGAGGGGTCAGCTGTGGAATTTTAATAGCTGGTTGGACTGTTGAAGTCCGCATTATATATTGGACTAATTGTCTGTGTATTTTAATTGGTTGTTTTAGCTGTGCTAAAAGATCTGGTGCAGACATTTCTTCAATGTCTGGATGTGGTGTGTATCCGGCTAGGACCGGCCACGTTGCTCCTGGTCTACCTAGTGGACCGAGCCTGGTGATGTGATTATTATGTTTTAGGGCGCCTTTAAACCAGAGCAGGTGCTCTTGGTATTTGAGTGATATCTCCACTTCCTCGAAAGGAGTGTAGGTATCCGGTGGTTCCTCTATTTTATAAAAGTGGAACTCTTTTGTTACAGCGTTTGCTGCTGGAAAGTTTATCCATGAGTAGAATACCTCTGTCTGCCGATATTCGTGTGCCTCAATTACGAATATGACTGTACCACCTCTCGGTGTTAGTCCATTTTCTATAAGTTTTAAGATTATAGTTTTTCTTATGTTGACCGGGATCAGTATTGCCTCCGGGTCTTGCTGTAGGAGACTATTGTCATCCACTTGGAGTTGAGCTGCTACTCTAGCTGCCTCCCTATCTTCTTCAGTTTCTGACATTTTACTGTCAGGAAGGTTATTTTGTTTATTTGCAGATCAGGTTTCTATGGAAACAAAGATTAGATGCACAATATTTTGGAACAGTGTATCCTTCAACGTTGAATAAACCAAGAACCATACATAGGAGTCTCCTCCTACGAAGTTTGGCGGATTTACCTTTCACCCACTCCAGACGTCTTTGGAGTATTATGGGAAAAGGGGTCTGTGTGAAAAAGCACGACTGAGTTACTCTAATGTCTTACGTTAGATTTATCGCCTATCCAAACACGTTGGGCGCCATGTAGTGTAGTTCCTATTATCCCATTAGGCTCTGCGCATTGGAATAATATCTTCAATAGTATAGACGTAGGACTGTGGTTAACTAGGTCTTCTACTGACGATATTAGACTTAAAAGTTAGGTGTGTGCCAGCTAGCTCAGAGTTCACTAGAAACTTTCTCGAATAGGCAAGGAGGAGTTTAACCTCCCTGGATAGACAAGAAGGGATTTAGTTTCTGACAACCATAGAACATGACAACTTTGCTCTCCCCTAATCAAGAGTATATCTCCAGAGTCGTGTGAAAACAAAAGACAACTTATTTTACTCAGTCAGTACGTGCATTCTTAGTTTCACCAGATTGTAGAGAAAAGGAAGAGACGGGTGTGTTCAATAAAAAGGTGTTATTTATTGATCAGTCTCCTTTCTCATACAAGAGAAATGAATTGCTGTTATTGCAATACTTATAGTTAAGTAAAGTGCATACAGTAAAAACAGAATTATAAAATAATACTGTAAAAGCATTTATATGGTTTCTTAGCCATATGATACTAAAATGGATAAAAGTTATATACATATATACATTGACTAATCGTACTCAACTGGTGCTTCTAGCTACGCCTACCCCAGTGTACCTGACCTAAGCCTAATACGTGGGCAGGAGTAGATAAGTAGCAGTTTAAGTTAAGTTTGCTTTGCCAAGGATCTGATTCAAGAATTCTCTGTGAGGGGTTATTCAGTTCAGTACCTGGGATTTAGAAGGCTGGAGGGCTGGTATCTCAATCTCAGGACTCGATATCCCAGTTTCCCGCAAGGGCGGCTAGGAACGCCGGAGCTGGATTTCTCGGCAAGAGAAAAGGCAGCGTCTCTCTCTCAGCGCGTCAAAAGGGAGGGGCAGCGTCCGTGGGCTTTTTCTGCATCAGCTGGGCTCCTCGGCAAGTATCGCTGCTCCAATCTCGTCACCACCATCGTGTTTGCTTAGGGCAATGTCGGTAATATTTATACCTGAAAGGTGCCGAGATTGACGTAAGGATGGACATAAATACGTCAATAAGGATGTCATAAGAACTGGTCGTTCGTACATTCTTTACTGGAGTTCTTGGTTAAATCAAAACAATAGCTGCGGGGGATTTCCCAGGTTGCTGGAGGTTTGATTTGTTTTGAGAACTCGGTATGCTTTCTATGGGGGCTGGGGGAATAGTGCTTGCCTAACATGGTAGCATGCGCTATGACCTAATCAGAAAACGGGTTTCTGTGCCGTTGTATGGCCACTATTGATATATTAACCGGACAAGGGTCAGAAACAGGAATATTGATACAGTTCCCATAGGAAATACATCACAATATTTAGTCCAGTCCGTCAAGGCTGTGCCCAATGTATTCAAGTATTTATCCTGATCAGTGTTGGGTGGGTATACACAACCCAGAACCACATGAGCCCCATCCAACAAACCATGAAGTAAAGGCCAAAACTGCGATAGTTCGTGAGTACAACATATTACTCATTCAGATACATCTTTGCTACATCAGCACCCTACCCTATAAAGCTTAGTTACTCTCTGGACCCACAAAGCAGCCACCCTCCATTGTACATATTGCAAAGTCACTGTATACTTTACCACTCCCAGCCATCTCGGAGCACAACCCTAGTAGTTCCTGGCAACCTGAGGCGTAATCAAGGGGAACAGTGTTATGCTACGTTCAGAGTCAGAATGCACTGTGTCGCCTTCTGATGAGTGCTCCGAGGCCGCAGCAGCCCGGGCATCATGAGCTGCGCTGTAAGGAGTGCATCATGCTGACTAGTTGTGATCTGTTCTGACGTTGGTCCAGTGTTAATGGTGATCTTATTAACGCCATTTCCCAAGCGGAGCAGTCCGGTCAACCGCATCGGGGAGGCACATCGCAGTTGTCCGGACGGGAGTGAAGTCTGGGAAGTCTCTGGTGTGAAAGTTAATTCGAGCCAGTCTGCCACCGCCTGTGGATTGTCGAAAAAATAAGATTTTTGTCCGTGGACGACCTTCAGCCTAGCAGGGAACAATAGCGCATATTTCAGACTGCGTTCACGTAGGTTTTTCTTGATTCCCAAAAATGTAGCCCTAGCTTTCTGAACCTCCGGTGTAAAATCCGGATAGAGAGAGATTGTCTAGTTCTCAAAACGCACCGGGGCGTTCTCTCTGGCAGCCCGCAGTATAGTGTTGCAATCTTTGTAGTGCAGAATGCGCGCTCTCAGCGGGCGGGGCGGTGCACCCGGTTGAGGAGGTCTGGAAAGCACCCGGTGCGCTCTCTCCACGCTGTACAAGGATGTCAGGCCCTCAGTCGCCACTTGGTCTCTCAGCCAGTCCTCCACAAACTGCGTGGGGTTGGCTCCCTTGCTGCGCTCTGGCATTCCAAGGATGCAAACGTTATTGCGGCGGGACCTCCCTTCTGCGTCATCCAACCTGTCCTGTAATCCTTTCAATTGACGTTCAAATTGTTCGAGTTGAGTGGAGTGCTGATTCTGCTGGGGGATGAGATCATCCAAGTTTTTGTGATCTGCTTGTAGTAGGTTGAGATTAGTAGACATCGCTCCCATGCGCGCTTCCAGCGCCATTCATGAGTCCCATATTTCTTTCAATATCAGATGCAGTTTAGCATCATGGGGATCCACACCAGTAGGGGGTATCCCATTACTGTCTGAAGCATTGGAGGGGTCACTGCCAAATGTGTGTTGCGTTTCACCACCCGCGGAGGCATCCGCTTGTTTCTTCTGATTGCGCCACGGAGTCCGCCCGTCCGTCGTTGTTCCATGGTGGGCACTTGGGGGGCGGGGGGCGCTAGACCACGCAGCACAGCTTACAGTTCAGCGCAGGTTATTGGTGCACTCAAGCCACTTCCATAGGCCCCAGTTCCTTATGCCACAGGTCCTCAGAGGCCTGCACTCAGTGGCCGCACATTCCACAGGTGCGCCATCTCAGCTGCTACGGCACTCACAAATATTGGAGCAGTCTTGTCAGTAATAGGCCCGGCTGCACACTCAAACCAAGCCAGGGTGCCTTCCTGCAGCCTTGGTAGTAAGCGGGTGGATGGCTGCAGCAGTAGCAGCTCTCGTGCCTCCGGGATGCCAATGTCCATCAGTGGGTTCTGCCTCAGCATGTTGTTCAGCCCTTCAAGGACAATGCGCATTCATCAGAGTGCAAACAGCGTGCGTCTAGTGTTACTAAAGATGCAGGCCATGAATTGTAGTCCCTATCATGCCCCAGGGAACAGCTATGACCAGCTCAATACCAGTGATTTCCCCCTCACACAGAGTTTCTCGGGCCACTCCCCCTTTCACCCCTGTAGCTGGCAATACTCGGCACAATCAGGGTGGGCGTGGGGCGCAATGGTGGTCCCCGCTGCCTGTCGCCCTCGGTTCTTTTGCAAGCACGCCCCCACATTTTTGGGTTCCTCTTACTCGAGGCCTCAGTCACGCTGTTGTAAGGCACAATCTGCTACTTTCCATTGATGTGACGCAGCAGTTCCTAACAATGCTCATCACTGTCACATCCCAAAGCGACTCCAATTAGGGGTAACAACCTCGATGTCCACGCCAGTTTCTCTCCTGAGCGCTGTTAAGGCAGCAGGGTTCTCAGCTGTCGTCCGGGCTGCAGCTCAGCATCTCCAGCTCCTCTCCCCGGCCGGCCGGAATCAGCGCAGATTGTAGACAATCGTTCCAACGAAGGCGCCCAGGATACAGTCGCCAGGTCCATGGAAGGTGCGCCATTCCAGGATGGATGTCCCAGCCTCGCAGGTCCAGTGGGTTACAGGATATCTAGCTGAGTGTCAGGGCTGGAGACGGAGCTCTTTCTGCTCACGTCCGCCATGCTCAGCAGCTGGCCACGCCACCCTCAAACATTTTATTTTAACCAACATTTATAATCTTCTCATCTGGTCATCTTTCTGTATCTCTATGCTCCACCTACATCCTTGCCCTGTGTGCGGAAAAAACAATCTAACAATGGAACCGATGCCCATGTGCAGTACCAGCAATAGGTGAAGTTACGGTACCTTGTTACTCGAAAATAATTCTTTGAAGAAAAACAACTTACACACGTCCAAGACCAACACTAGTCGGCAGGTGTATGCACAGCACAGCACAGCACAGCATGTGAATGTACAGCACTATATGCTACGAACAGATGCTTACAATGTAAGTAACATTTTCCTTACCAGTTGCAGGCTTGGGCATCAAAAACGTTCACAAGACTTCTGTTTCACAAACTGCTATTTTAGTGTTGTATGACACAAGCACAAAAATGGCAGTGTGCCTCACCATTTCTTCAGTTTGCAGAATTTCAATATCCGAGTGTTGATTAAAGTGATGTGGAGTACTCTGGTGATAAGAACCGTTCAGTAGGATAGCAATATCAATCAGAATACGTGTTGCCAAAACGATGTAACTTTGTCTCCCAGTGGATATCATGCCCTTTGGAGATACGGTCTTCAAAAGAATACTCAGTAGTACCTACCCATAAATGTGATGAATCACAAAACAGGGCCATAGCCCTGGCATCTGAACTGCGGCAATGCATTTCAGCATGGAGGGACTCTCCTGTGACTGCCTTGGTGGTCACATCTTTCAAGAAAGTAACAATGGCTTCTCTTCCCCTGATAGTATGCATTTGGGATGGGGTCGGGGGTCAGGGTCTTGCTCATAGTATTCACTCATGTATGACACAGCCCATTGTGAAATTTTCAGCTCATCCTGTGGAAGCCATTGCATAGGCCAATGAGCTTTCTGCCCATCGTGATCGTGAAATGTATAACCAGATTTACTAATATTTGACCCAGTTCAGCAACCAAGGTTACTGCTCTTTTTGTGTCAAAGGGAGAGAGGAGAAATGTGCCATGTTATCCGATAGGGCACAGGTCTGCTCTCCCCAAGTGTTGGCACACTTTTGACTGGCATGTGCCACCGCACACACCCTTCCTTGTGCCATAGGGGAATGGTGTTTGCGTTCGCTAAAGCATAGGTTTTTGTACCAATGCAGCACACATGCAAAGTTGGAAAAACAAATGTAGAAATTAAAACATTTCCCCTCGTTACGCTTGCCTCAAGGTGCCATAAGCTTGTGACACACATGTCTGTCTACGAAAGTTAGTACATAGGGATTTGTGTCAAACCAATGGATGTTTGGATTGAATTGGCCAGGTACTCCTATGGAACACCCCCTTGACGCAAAATAATGCATTGTGTATCTTTCAAATCTGGGCGTAGTGACTGATGTCCAGCCTCTGTTATCTTTCCTATGTATTATATGGATACAAGAAAAAGGCGGGCTATTGAAAGTTTATTAAAAATGAACCTTTGCACTTTAGAAATCTTGATGGGTGTTTAAATGATGGTTCGGTACTGAAGCGTCCCTTCTGCCTTTGGAAAAGACTTCATATAGAGAATTAGCCTATGAAGCCTGGGAAACATTTGTCCTCCTGGTTGATATTATTTCCACAAAGAAAGCGCTTTTACAGGTAAGGTGCCGGACCATCAACTGAGATATTACTAAGTGAGTGTTACTGAGCAGTTACGTAAACATTTGGCAGAGACCTGACCAATGCCCTCAACATTTGAGAAACCACGGTGTTCTAAGATCTAGAAAAGAAGGATCATCTTAAGAAGAGCTACCTGATTAGAGGTACCTGATCTTTACTAGTTGCAAAAAGTATCGAATAGTAACGAAAATTAATATATAAGTAGAATACACCATCAACAACACCTCAGCCGTCTCCATTTCTGACAACAGACCGCTCAAATTCAGATCCTCCACCTTGTCAGGAGGCCTACGGTACCAACTGAACCTCACTCTCTTGGAGTGTAGGATCCTAGGCCTTCATAGATTGTCTTCCTCCATTTACCATACAGCATCCTGTCTACCCAACAACCGATCCAAAAGTGACCCCTGCTTACTAGGAGCTGTCAGGAGTATGCTGTGCGTGTATCTACTCGAGCACTAGTCTGTTAGTGCAAATAAGTCTAGTGTGAATAAATGAACCATTACTTTTTTCCAAAAAGTTCTACTATCTAAATCGGGAATAACATCTCTTCCAGTGCAATCCAAGTAAGGAAATATCTTCTGAGTAGACAGCGTGACCATTGCCAAGACGTTTGTGCACTTGGAGAGGAAGACCTGATGCTTCAAAAGTAGAACCTTAAAGTGAAAATGCCTACCTTCAACTTCAAATGCCTACCTTCAACTATGTGACATCATTGATTACAAGAAAAATCTAAATAGGCGAATGTGCAGCACCAAAGAATGTGTCACTGAAACTATTCTAAAGTTTGTGTACTTGATGATGCCTTGTGGTGAAAATGTGTTGCTACTGCTCAGTGTTTCTGTAGGCAATGAGAACACATCTGCAATAAACCCTACATATTACATTCTTCTTTTAGCTTCTCTTTGATAATGTGCTTTTAAGAGCATTTGTGCAAACTCCTGTAGATGCTTGTCTCTGGGTTGCTGCAAGTATTTGGCAAAAGAAGCCAGTTTAAAGGAATACGCCAGAATAGTAGACTGTGTACCTTCTTACTTACTTTAAAGACCCACTGGTCCTTTCCACTCAAAAATGAATTAATGAACCTTCCACAACTACAATTTTGTGCATCTCTTACTGGTATCCTATACTACTGTGGGCTATCAAAGTGTCTTCTTCCTAAATTGTAGCTGTAGCAAAGTCTTTATTCATTGTTATTTATTTAGTTTCTCCTCTGCCCCTAGAAGGTTTTCATTACTCTCTCTGCATGCCAAAAGTATGACCTGTAGCAAATTTAGAGCTCTGTGGATTGATGGCATCGATTTATATTGCTGCCATGTATAAAAGTGCTTAGGAGTGATCAAAGGCACCATTGACCTCAAAGTCTGTGTAAACCCTTTTAATGTTTCCAGCACTGCAAGAGAGTACAGACCAGGCTGTATCTAGGTTTGGATGACTTTATACCATCAAACATACAATTCTTTTTACTCAAGCATCTGGCAAATGGTCTGCAACTTTTCTCGACCACTTACTAGAAAGACCACCAGAAAACTGTCAAAGTACTGCTGTGTAATCTCTGAATGAAAAACTTGTCATTGCACCCAATTTTTTCATATCTGTACAATGATGTTACAAAAATATGACACCTTCTTTTGGAGTGTAGTGCATGAACCACTAGGGAGTCTTCCACTAGGTGATTTGTTGTGTAAAAATAGAATACAATACTGAATTTTCGTAGCACGGACCTCCATACTGAGGGCACACGGGCTGGTTCTTTCGTGTGTCAGTCAACTAACGTTTTTTTAAATTTAAACAGTTGAGAGAAAAAGCCTCTGATCCCCATGCCATTTTGTTGCAGTAGCAACAGGCCTTTAAGTGGGCCGGGTCTCACCGGGTCTGAGCACCAGCAGTTTTTTAAAGGGGGCCTCGAAAAGGGTCTCTATCGGGCTCTGTTTGGTGCACTCGCACAGGCAGTCCGTTTTTTTTCTGGACTGCCTGACAGCAGGGACCTCGATGTGCGTGTGCTCACTTCTCACTAGTGGAGAATTTAGAGCATGACGTCATGCCAGGTGAGGGTTGTAGGGGAAGGGTAATCCTTTAAAGAGTCATTTTCTCTCAGGGTTTCTCTTCTCTTTTTGAAACTCAGGAGCAGCAACATTGTTGTGGTGTCACCAGGCCACTGAGAAAGCCAATAGTCCTGACTTGTAGGTATGATGTTACTTGTTGTATCATATATCTGGCTGCAATGACAGAAACAGCAAAATACAAGTCGGGCGGCACACTATGCGAAGCATTGATTTTTAGTTTACGGGTGTATAAGCCACGCGCCCCTTTGAGAGACCCCTAGTTTGTTTCGTCCCACTTAAAGCCCTGAGTAGCAACCATTAGAAACGAGCATTGAGAAAAGTCACGATTTGTTATTCTTTTCTTTTTCCAATGATATTCAACATACATTAAAATAAATAAAAATTAAAAGTGTCTAAAGGTAGTATGTATTTGTTTATAAACAAAAGTAAGCACAAAAAAAAGAAATTAATATATGAAATGGTAGCAGTGATTGACAACCTGATAAATGATGGTACTATTAAAGTTATTACCTTTATTTAGTTCCCCACACAAAATAGGAGGCCATTCCAAGAGTGGGTGGACAGACATGGCCAATAGCACTAGAAAAATGGGTAGCCTTATTAGTGCTGCCACTGGGGATTTGGTAAGGTAGAAGAACAATAGTTACTTACCTGTAATCTGTGGTTCTCTAGTATTGGTGTCTTTCATAGATTCACATGCCTGAATCATTCCCCGTCGTCGGAGTACCACGGTACATAAAAAAAGCAATAATATGCAATAATATCCTTGGAAAAACTTGGTAATAACCAACCATGAAGTAATGTAGCCCAAGCTACAAGAGTAAAAACTTCCACACTCATGACTATCCTAGTCATTTTGTATAGTCCAAACTGCAGCCAATCAGGCGACAGCACCCACCAGAATGTTCTCCCCAGAGGCTCAGGCTCTCAGATTTTCTCGCACAGGAGTGAAGCTAAAAACTTCCTAGCCAAGAGCCTCTATGGGGAGGTGGGTGGGTTGCATGTGAATCTATGAAAGACACCAATACTGGAGAACCACAGATTACAGGTAAGTAACTATTGTTCTTCTCCAGTATTAGGGTGTCTTTCATAGATTCACATGCCTGAATCAGAATAGATAGCAGTACCGAAATAATGCTTGGAAGACGCCATTTGTAACATAGTTTGTACATAGCAATTATATACATTTACATAAGAAAATGCCAACATTTATATATGCATGAAAAAAAAACTTGCAATCACATGAGAATGCACCCAATATAGGCATGGAATAAGCGTCTGGAAAGTAGTACAGAGGAGGAGGGAAAACAAAGGCTCATCTTATCTGAAAAGATTGCGTAGAACCGTTGACCCACTGACGTATCAGCCTAGCTGGCAGCATCCAAACAATAATGCTTGGTGAAAGTATGTCTGCTGGACCAAGTCGCTGCTCTGCAGATTTGCTGACGAGGAACTCCGGCAAAAAGAGCAGTCGAGGAAGAAACCGCTCTTGGAGTTATCTGTAAAGGTCTTCCAGTTTGTAGATGGCAAAAGTCAATAGCTGCAGAAATCCATCTAGCTATGGTTTGTTTAGACACTGCTTGTCCTTGCCGTATCTTTCCATAGGCAACAAACAGTTGATCGGATTTGCGAATGGCAGAGGTCCTTTGTAAATAGAATTTTAAAACATCTTCTGATGTCAAGGGCATTTAATGCCCTCTCCGCAGGGGATTGCGGATTAGGAAAAAACATCTTTAAAATGACTGGTTCGTTCAGGTGAAAATCCGAAGGCACCTAGGCATAAACTTTGGGTTTGTACGTAGCACCACAGAATTGGACGTGAATTGTAAGAAAGGTGAAAGCTTGAACATCACTGACTCCTAGCTAGCAAAAGAGAATGTTAGGAATTTGAAATACACCCTAGTAATATCTGGTCCGGTGTTGCATGAAATGGGTGAACCCCAGCAGATTGACACCAAATGCAGAATCTTTTCCATTTAAGTCTGTATGTCTTTATTGTATCAGGTGCTCGCGCGTTAGCCAGTACCTCCTTTCAATCCGCAGAGATATTCAGATGAGCGAATTCAAGGTGCTCATGCGCCAAGTTGTTATTTTTAGAGAAACCGGATCCGGATGGCAAATATGACCATTCTGAATGGAGAGGAGATTCAGTATTGGTCGAAACTGTATTGGATCGCACTCTGAGAGGAGAAGAAGTTCGGTGAACCAGTACTGGCGAGGCTAACCGGGGGCGATGAGAATCAAGCGACACGGCTCTTTCTTCATCTTCCGGAGAACTCTGGGAACCAACGGTATCGGAGGAAAGGCGTAGCATATATTTGAGACCAGTCGATCGAAAACGCATTTCCCTGAGAGTCCCTGTGGGGATGCCAGTTTGTAAAGAACAGGCATTAGCTGTTCTTCTTGGTTGCAAAGAGGTCCAGATCAGGATGACCCCACTGCTGGAAGATTCGATCCGCCGTTGGCTTTTGCAGTTATCATTCGTGGTTGGACACCGTTGACCTGCTGAGGGTGTCTGCCAGCACATTTGCTACTCCCGTTACATGAACAGCCAAGAGATTGACCCTGTGTCATATCGCCCAAACCCATGTCTCTTGGGCTTCCTGAGATAGAAGAACCGACCTCGTTCCTCCCTGTTTGTTTAAGTAATGCATACTTATAGTATTGTCTGCGCGAACCAATACTGTGGCCCCTTGAAGGATTGCACCAAAGGATTTGAGGGCTAAGAAGATGGCACTTAGCTCTAGCCGATTGATGTGCCAAGCCTTTTCTTGAGGGCTCCATTTCCCGCTGACCTTCAGCCCTTGAAGATGTGCTCCCCAATCCTCGAGGGTTGCGTCTGTGGAGATTGTGTAATTTGGAGCCTCTTGAAGGAACGCACACCCCTTCTACATATGTCTTTCTTGGACCCACCAAATAAACGGCCTCTCGCATCAGAGGAGTGATTTGAATGAGATATTCGAATGAACTGGAGACTTGCAACCACTGCTTGTCTAGCTCCTCTAGCAGTTTTCTCATGTGTAATCTGTAGTTGGGAACCAACGGGATGCAGGTGGAGGCCGTGGCCAGGAATGACTTTGAGGATCCACTGAACCAGACTTTTTTGTACGTAGAAGAACCACCAAGTTGCAGGCCCGTCGTTCGTGTGAGACAAACACCTTTGCTAGGTTTGTATTGATTGATGCTCCGTGAAATGTTCATATCGGAGCTAGTACTAGTTGGGACTTGTCATGATTTTTTGAAAACCAGGTTTTGAAACAGTGACTGACAAGTCTGGGTGTGCTGGACTGCTTGTAAATAAGAGCGTGCCCTTATTATACAGTTGTCTCAGTAATGATAAATGTGTATGCCTTGCAGACGTAGATAGGCTGCCACTGGTGCCAGGATCTACGTAAAGACACGTGAAGCGGACCTAAGTCCAAAAGGTAGGACTTTAATTGAAAATGTTTTGTACGTATTGTAAAGCGTAGCCACTTCCTGTGCTTAGGAAGGATTGGCACATGAAAATAGACATCCTGGAGGTTGAGTGTAGTTATAAAGTCGTTCTGGCATAAGAACTTTAGGACTTTCTTGAGGTACAACATTTGTAAAGTTTGCGCAAAGATCTAAAATCAGGCGTTACTTTCCTGATCTGCTTGTTGATGAGGAACGGAGAGTAAACCCTAACTCTGTTGGAGATTCGGAACCACTCCGACGGTCCCTGTTTGTATCCATATAGACACTTGTGCAAACAACTCCCGTAGATGAGGAGTTGGAGGTCCCTTTGGAGGTGTAGAAAGAGGGAAATTTGACAAATTCTTGTGTGTGCCCTTGGGCACGACGTTTAAAAACCCAACGGTCCTCTGTCACCTTTGACCAATTGGAATAAAAGTGAGAGATTAGACCTCCGACGTTTTTGGAGGGAATAAAGGTGGGTTCAAGGTAATCCATTGTTTCTTAGGAGAGTTGCCTCAGCTGTACGATGATTTTCTATGTAGAACCTGTTGGTACTTTGCCTATGTGACTGTGTTTGATTTGAGTAACGCAGTTGGTTCTGATTGTAGGAGCCAATACTGGATGGAACTCCCATGAAAAAAGGACGTGGAGCTACGTCCTCGGCACCACAAAAAGGCTGCGATTCTATACTGGAGAGTCCCGAGGGTGCGGGCAGTATCTGTGTCCTTTAAGTTGGTCTGAGTGCCTCATCAACATGCTGGCCAGAAGGGATCCTCTATCAATAGGCAAGTGAAGTATTGAAGTCTGAACCTCTTTCCGAAAGACGTAGCATTGAAGCAAAATTGTCTTTGCCAGACTGCCCCTATTGCGAGCTGTCGAAAATCTGTACACGCAATGTCCGCTGCACAGTGTATTATTTCTGATGCACTTTTCTCTCCCTCCTGCAGGATCTTCAAAGCGTGAGGCTTGGAGGATTCTGGAATAAGTTTTACTAGCGCCAACATGTCAGAGCACATCTGGCAGCATACTTGCCCAACTGGATTGCAAGATAATCGCTGTGCCGTCTGAGTAATGACTGAGTCAGGGTAGGCTGAGAGACTAGAAAAGCAGGTGAATAGTCTGGAGCTTCACATTTCGTGTCGAGGCGTGGAAAAAATCTGCCGGCACAGAGTTCGACCTCTGCATGAGTTTAACACCTTCTTGCTAAATAAAGTCTATGATAGGAACTGAACGAACTTGCTTCTGTTTTTTTTTTTTTTTTTTTAAATCATAGACAAAAAACAGACCTCTCCCCCAGGACGAGGGGAAAGGGGAAAATGATTCGCCGCTCTCTTCATAAGGAGGGGAAAACCTCCAATATTCACCGGAGGTGAATGCAATAGAACTCCAATTGTAAGAGAAGACGTAATCCCGCCATGGTACAGGCCGTGACAGCCTTGCTGTCAGAAATACATAATTCTGATCTGAAGAAAAAACATGTTCATACAGCTATGTGCTGTCCAAGAAGAATAATGGCGGAAGTAAAAAGCCATCACGCCATCACGTGGATGTAGCGTAAAGCTGCCGTTGACGAAATGAATCGTCTACAAAAGCACTGTGCATAAAAGTCAACAGTATGTGAAACCAACTGTCAACGGGTTCAACCGTTGACGAATCCAACAGTTGACAGGGTCATCCATCAACGAAGCCAACTGGCGACGAAGCTGAATGTTGACGATGCTCACCGTCTACAGAGCTCACCGTCCTACAGAGCTCACCGTCCTACAGAGCTCACCGTCCTACAGAGCTCACCGTCCTACAGAGCTCACCGTCCTACAGAGCTCACCGTCCTACAGAGCTCACCGTCCTACAGAGCTCACCGTCCTACAGAGCTCACCGTCCTACAGAGCTCACTGTCCTACAGAGCTCACCGTCTACGGAGCTCACAGTCAACTAGGCTACCGTCTACGAGGCCACCGTCGACGAGGTTACCGTCTACGAGGCCACCGTCGACGAGGTTACCGTCTACGAGGCCACCGTCGACGAGCCTACTGTCGACGAGGCCAACTGTCGACAAAATTTACCATCGACGAAACTCCCAGTGGTCGACGAGCCTGCAGTCGACGAGAGGGCACGGTCGTCGACGAATGCCTGGAGCCATTGTCATTGCAGAGCACCAGTGACAGCAGAGATGGTCGTCAGAGAGTACATCGACCGTATCGTCGACAAGCTGGCACATTTTCACGTACAAAAGTGCGCAGAGTGAGTCTAGACGCCGGAGAGTAAATCTCGTGGGCGTAGATGTGGGAGGCAGACTCAAAGAAGGCCAGAGACCCCTTAATTGTGATGTTACTTCAGCTGGTGAAGTAGAGGAGAAGCATCACTTAAAACCTTAATGTGCAGGACAAACAAAAAAATCCTCCCACATCAGAAGGAGGGTATAGTCTAAGCACAAGAACAACACCTTCTCCTCCTACCATGTCAGAGACAGGCAGAGTGCTGGTCCATATACTCTTCATGAGGGTTCACAGGAAAAGGTCTCAGTTTTCCACAAGTGACGCAGGGTCTGAAGATAGACTTTGTGTAAGAAGACATTACAAAACTGTGATATTATGAAGAAAAAATTGAAGAAAAATGAAGAAAATTGAAGAAAACTGAGCAGAGCTCAGAGAGACTCCCTTCACACGACATGCGGTAGAAAATCCGAGAGCCTGAGCCTCTGGGGGGAACATTCTGGTGGGTGCTGTCGCCTGATTGGCTGCAGTTTGGACTATACAAAATGACTAGGATAGTCATGAGTGTGGAAGTTTTTACTCTTGTAGCTTGGGCTACATTACTTCCTGGTTGGTTATTACCAAGTTTTTCCAAGGATATTATTGCATATTATTGCTTTTTTATGTACCGTGGGACTCCCACTCCGACGACGGGGAATGATTCAGGCATGTGAATCTATGAAAGACACCCTAATACTGGAGAAAACCCCTTCCTCGATGTCAAAGGCATATGAAGAGCCCCAGCTCCAGCCAATACTAACTGGTTGGAGTACACTTGTGATTAACTGGAGAGTACTGGGCAAGTGAAACCTACCAGAGTTTAGACAAAAAGGAACCTCTTCAGAGAATGCTGAAAAACATGTTGTACATCAGGTCTGACAAGTGGAAACTGGGTCCTTCCTCTACACTATAGTCTGTCACTGGGCAACAGGTTGTGCTATAGCACCCATGACTGATTCAAGATGATAAAGCTATTTCAGGCACACAGGGTTTTAATGGGGTCAAAATGTACTCCAAACCATTAGTGTACAGTCTTAACAGTACACCCGCCACCCCCTTCAGTTCAGTCATGGATACAAATGCGACCCTTTCAATAGGCACATTAAGATCTGTGCCCTTAGCATGTAACTACATACTGTGTGTTGTGGTTGAGCCCTATATAATATATATATATATATTTTTTTTAATTTATTTATTTATTTTTTCTTTTCATTGCATTGGATGAAATACTACGTTTTTCCTCTTATTGATTTTGTGTTCTTTGACACTAAGAATAACACCGTGCATCAGTCCTAGAGGGTATAACCCTAGTTTTTAAATGGATGCCTTTCTGAGACTTTAGTATTTATCATTAAGGTTTCTAGGTTACCATCAGGGTTCTGCATTCGTGGGTAGCTGTGGATTGGCGCTAGGGAAAAGGATCTCTGAAGTGTTACACACATACTTTGCTTTAGATGGCCATAACAAGAGGATGTGAAAATCTTGAAGGCTGTTGATCCTGAAAAGCAGATGTAGTAGAGGACAGCCAAAACGCACAGCTTGTTGACATTATGGTGTTTATACACATACATTTTATATTGTGACCCATGGTACATAAGCCTGAACATATGTTCCCCAATTACTTATGCCACACTTCACATACAGAATGATTATTTTGTATACTAAAGGAACATCCATATCATGTATTACAGTGTTTTATTTAGGCCTGACTTTTTCTTCTTTTTTTTTTGTAAAACGTGTTTTTATTCAAAGTTTTTCAGAAAGGGGAGAGGGGAAGGAAAGAAAGGGGGACAAGAAAAAGGAAATAAATAGGCGACAATTCCGCCACAAATCCCGCACAGGGGAAACCATAAAGTGTATCGGGGAATAAAGCAATGAGCAACTAAGGAGGTTGGAAGGTCCAACAGCTCGTCCAACTGCAAGTCTAGAGCCCACTCGAAAGTTCGCAGGGCATGCTCATAAGTAGTCCGTGGGCAGTAGAAGCGGGGTGCAGAGCAAATCAAAAGCTCGGAATCCCCGAGAGCTGAGCATTGTCGCAACAATCAACACCAAACGGACCCCAACTGTTACCCTCCCCACCCCCCACCCTCCCCCAGTGGTGACGACGCAACATTCACACATCTTAGTAAACTGGATAGTCATGCAGTCGGGTCATACTTGAAACAGGTGTAGGGCACGTAGCGTGGGTGGGCACACCGCAGATGGCAGCCCAGATGACAAGAAACGGACAAGAGGCCCCCAACGGAATAAGAAATTTTAAAAATCGCCCAGGAAGATGTCCGCCATTCTCTCCATGCTCAATAGCTCCCACAGTCTTGCGTGCCACAATGATATAGCCGGGGCATGGGATTTCTTCCATGCCGCCGCCAGCGTAAGCTTAGCTGCTCCTAAGCATAGCCATTGAATGCGCTTGTCCGCCTTAGTTTGATGTTCCAGCAGTGGATCTCGGAGACCCAGTAGTATATGGGCCACCGAATCCGACATCGGATACCCCAATATCTCCTTGATGTGGGCGAGGATCTCCGTCCAGAAGGGCCGAATGATTGGGCAGTCCCACCAAATGTGGTGGAAATCTCCCAGTAGGCCACACCCTCTCCAGCATCTATCCGAAGAAGCAGGGAACATACAGTGGAGCTTGACTGGATATAAATACCAGTCATACATAGTCTTCAAGTGGGCTTCCCTAAGGCGCACGGAGTGGTTGTGCGTGGCTATATCCCTCCAGAGGTACTTCCATTCTGTATCAGTGATGTCACGATCCAAGAGCACCTCCCACTGTCCCATGTACCGAGGGCACGGGGCGACCGTGGTGGCCAGAAGCAGGCCATATAGGAAGGAGATCGTCCCCCGCATTGTAGACGTGCGTAGTAGAAAGGACTCGAAAGGGGAAGGAGGACGTGTAGCGGCCTCGCCGACTCCTGGCGATGTCGCCCAATGGAGAAGCTGGGCTTGGTGATGGCGCTCAGTGACCGGGAGTCCATAGTCGCGCATGCAGTTGTGAAAGGTGAGGGGGGCCCTCCCGTGAAACAAATGCGTAAGCGCCCTACATCCCCCCTCTCGCCACTGCCGAAAGGGTCCCTCCTGCGAGGCCGGTGGAAAGGCCGGGTTAAAGTGAATGGGGGTGAAGGGAGACGGAAATGTGGTCCAACGGTCGTCGCCAGCGACCAAGTCCCACACCTTCAGAACCGTGCTAGTTGGAGTGCTAATGTAAGCATTCCTCGGGCGGTCCACTTTGGGCTTCCAGATCAAATCCCAGATGGACCGCCCCGCCACGGCCCTGTCTATATGCAGCCAGTGTTTCTCTGAGAGCTGCTGGGACCATTCCACTATCACCCGCAACTGCGCGGCCTTATAGTATAAGAGCATGTAAGGGAGCCCCACGCCTCCCTCTCCCCTTGGCCGGCGCAGCGTCGTAAAGGGAATACGAGCCCGACCCCCCTGCCAGACAAATTTCAGCATCAGCGTCCTCAATTTGCGGAAGAAGGCCAGATCAATAGGTATAGGGAGGGCCTGAAAAAGGTATAAAAATTTAGGTAGGAGAACCATTTTAAGAGCATGTATCCTGCCGAGCCATGAAAGGAATTTTGGCTTCCATCGATCCACGTCACATCGTATCGAAGCCAGAAGGGGGGGCCGCAAATAGGGATCCTATAGTAGGTGTGAGGCGCACTCCCAGATATATCAGGGAGGTGGAAGCCCACGGCAGGGGCGTCAGTAAACGTACCCGGTCGACCTCCGCAGAGGACAGGGTCAGGTTCAGGATGTGTGACTTGTCAAAGTTGACTCTGAAGCCCGCCACCGCTTCAAACCGGGAGAGCTCCTCTTGAATAGGCGGTAAAGACTGGAGTGGATCCCCAAGGGACAGCAGGACGCCGTCCGCAAAAAGGGATATTTTGTGCTGTTCCCCTGTGAAGGGGAGGCCCGTGATGCGGTCATTCTCCCGTATTGCCAGGGCCAGGGGTTCAATACTTAAGGCAAAGAGGAGAGGGGAAAGGGGACATCCCTGTCTCGTACCTCTGGAATGAGGAAAGCTGGCAGATCGATGACCGTTAACCAGCACTCTCGAGGTAGGACGATTATAGTTCGCCCGAATCATCGTGAGGAAGTGGCGCGAAAAGCCAAAGGCGGATAGGGTGCGAAACAGAAACCCCCAGTCTACCCGGTCAAAAGCCTTTTCGGCATCTAGACCCACCAGCACGGCTGGAATGCGGAATCTGGAGGCCTTCTCTATCAAATGCATCACCCTCCGTAAGTTGTCATGGGTTTGCCGACCCTTAATGAAACCTGACTGGTCCGGGTGAATAATGGCCGGCATCAGGTCCTGCAACCGGCGGGCGGTGATAGAGGAGTACAATTTAGCGTCCACATTCAGCAGGGCTATGGGGCGGTATGAGGCACATCTGGAGGGATCCTTCCCCTGTTTGGGGATCACGGTGATCATAGCCTCGGCCATAGTGCCAGAGGTCTCCCCAGTGGCCGCCATTTCGTGAAGAGCGAGACCAGGTAATCAACTAGCTCAGAGGCAAACGACTGGTAGAAATAGGCGGTGTATCCATCCGGCCCGGGAGCCTTATTAGGTTTCAAGGCCTTGATCGCCTCAAGGACCTCCTCCCTAGTGAAGGGAGCTGTCAGCTGGTCGTTGCTACTAACAGAAACCTGCGGGAAGGAGAGGCCCGACAAAAAGGCGTCCTGCGCACTCGGGTCAAGCGAGTCACCAGCATACAGTGCCGCATAGAACCGGCCAAAGATATCCGCCTTATCTCCATCCCGGTGATGCACCGAGCCTCCCAAATCCTGAATCCCCCCTACATATTCCCTCTCCCTCTTCTCTCGAAGTTGGCGTGCCAGGTGTCGGCCTACTTTGTTCCCTTGAGCGTACGAACCTCGACGTAGTCGTAGGAGGGCAAGCTCAGAGCGATTGTTGTAATGCGCCTTCAGCTTCCCCCTGACAGCCGAAAGCGGGCGAAGTGTCGCGCGCGAAGGGTTCAATTTGTTCCAGACCCTCGAGTTCCGCCTCCAATTTCTCCCGCTCAACCCTCCGCAAGCGATTAAGGGCCGCATTAAGACCTATGCAGGTGCCCCTCAGGGAGGCCTTACAGGCGTCCCAAGCGTTGAACACAGAGGTGTCCGAGCTCGGGTTAAGCGCCAAGAACTCCCGAATGGCCTTCCTGAGTTCCCTACAGGAGGTGTCGTCCCGTACAAGCGCCGCCGGGAAGTACCACTTCCGATATCCATCCCCCCTCGGTGACCACTGCAGCAGAAGTACCAACAGGCTATGATCCGAGACAGAGCGCGGGAAGATCTTAGAATCGCGGACATCTCCCCTGAGGGCCTGGCTCAAAAACACATAATCTATGCGGGAATAAGTATGATGTACGTGGGAGAAAAAGGTATAGTCCCTAGTCTGTGTGTGGACAGCGCGCCAGGCATCTATGAGTCCCAACTCCCCCACCTTGTCTTTAGTCGTGGTGGAGAAAACACCAGATTCCGTCCTCTGGGCCCGGGAACTGTCCAGAGTGTGATCCCACACCATATTAAAGTCCCCCATGGCAACCAGATGGCCCTCAACAAAGCTCCCCATCCTATCTAATAAGCCCTGGACATAGTTATTTTGCTGGGCATTGGGCACATAGACAACCACAAATGTACACAGTCGGCCACAAAGCATCCCTTTGACCATCAACCACCTGCCCTCTTTGTCACCACACACTCCCATTGGCTGGAATTGAATGGAAGCCCGAAATAGCAGAGCCACCCCCCTGTGCTTAGTAGAGGCAGAGGACCTATAGATGAGAGGATACTGTCTATGACGGAGCCGGAGCTCGTCCCTGCGGGCTAGATGGGTCTCCTGGAGGCCCACGACGTCTAAGTGATGGTCCAGCAGATATTGCCACAGTTTTTGGCGTTTCTGCGGGGAGTTAAGGCCTTTTACGTTCCAGGTGCCTATGCTAAGAGGCATAAGGATATGTCAGGCCCCCCCGCTCCGCAGTAGCTAGATCCACAATTCCCTGCATTCCCCAGATCGCGCATCTCCCACACTCTCTCACGACAGGCGTTCCACCCAGCTCACCCCGGGGCAAGTCCCTCCCACACCACCACCCTCCCCAGCTCCAAGATTCCAGCGGCCAAGTCCTCCAGACACAGAGGCTAAGTGGTCTCCCCGGAGCACAATACGGAGTGACAGATGCCGTCCAGAACCTGCAGTACATAACCCGCAACCCATCCTTCCGGACAGTAAGCAGCCAACCGTCGTCACCACCAACAGCCCCACCCAAACACCCTCCCCAGTCAAACCACCCCTTCATCCCCCCCTCCCTCCCCAACCCCCCAACTCCCCAAAGACCCAGGACAAAAACAAACAGAGTCCTGAAAGAAACATACCCTGACGGAAACCCCCCAGGGGGTGTGGACGGGGACCCAACATCGGATCTCCCAAGGCCGAAGGGCGGGGTGTCTTCTCGAAAAGTACATACATAACCCCGGTACCTGAATGTGCGTGCCCCTCCGGCACCAAGGTGAGCTGCCCGAAGATCAGGCCGCCTCAGAGCTCTGCTGTGACGACGTCAGTGTGGCAGAGGCCACCGACGCCACTGCACTCCCACGCTCCTGTAGGCTAGTCGTGTGATCAGGCCTCCTGCGGCTCGCCTCCGGTCCCACTCTGTGCCAAGACGAGGAACGGCGTCTTCTCCGTGGTGAAGGACTTCGATGTTTCGGCGCCGGGGTCTCTTCCTCAATCCCCAGGAGCTCCTCCGCTTCCCGGAGAGATCGAATCTGTGCCAGTCTATTCTGCCAACGGAAGACTATGCGGAAAGGGTGGCCCCACGAGTAGGAGATGTTGTGCTCTCTCAAATAGGCAGTGACCGGGCGAAACTCGCGCCTCTTCTGGAGCGTCGAAGCGGCTAAGTCCTGATAAAGCTGAGGACGATGGTCCCGGAATTGCAGGGAGGGAATGTCCCGCGCCTTCCTAAGGATTCGTTCCTTGAGTTGGAAATCGTGTACACAGACAAGTATGTCAGGGGGAGGGCCCCCATTCCGCCTGGGTAGCCCCACTCTATGGACTCTATCCATTCTGATGTCCTGCAAGTCTTCCTCGTCCAAAATCTGAAGAAAGAGCGCTTGCACATATCCCCTGAGATCTCCCGCTTCGCCATCCCAAGGTACCGCTCGAATGCGGATGTTATTCCGGCGGGAACGATTCTCCAGGTCCTCAGCGTGGGCCTGCAGATCTATGTTCTGTTCCATGAGCCGGAGCACGTCCTGTTGCAGCAGATGGACATCATTGGCCATGCTGAGGTCATGGTCTTCCAGAGTGGCCACTCTTTCCCCAAGACCGTCGACATCCCTCCGCACCTTGCGGAGATCCGAGGCCAGCTGAGCTCAGAGCTCGGAGATATCATCTTTGATGGAGGCGAAGAGTTCCTTCATGAAGGCCTTAATAGCCGGGGCCTCATCTTCAGACCTCCCCGGAGACGCACTAGGGCCGGGGGAGGCCGGGGGCTGGGAGCCCTTAGTCGACCCATCCTTGCCAGGCTTCCCCTTGCGTAGGGAGGTGGCCATCGCCGTCGCAGTCCACCACCGGCGGCAGGTCGAAAGAGCGGTGCGCAGGGGAGCGGAGCTCGCCAGAGCCTGCCGCTAGAACCAGACGGAGATACCGCCCAACGATCTCCAGCCATCCCCCGGCACCCCAATGTCCAAGATGAATCAGGCGTCTCTAGCCTGTAGTCCTCGATGCCCAAGCACACAGGAAATGCACCCCAGGTAGGCAGGCGCGTGGCGGTGTGTTAACAGCAGTCCTGCCGGAAGCCTCAGTGCCAGCCAGGCCCCCTGGGCTTGCGAGTCGATCGAAGCGCCCCCTCCACGTGACGCAGGCCTGCCGCTAGGCCCGGTCGAGGTAAAGCCGCCCTCTGGGTACAACCCTTCTCTAGTCCCGACTACCAGGGAGACCCTCAAAGGGCCCCAAAGCCTCACCAGCCCGTCACAGCGTTTCTTCACCGGATCCCCGGTCGATCTGCGTACTTGCAGCCTGCTCTGTCTCCGTCCTGTAGTAGTGCCCACCGCCGATGGGCCGAGCGCTCGCGCTGCCCTGTGCCTCCTCCCAGCCACCAGCAGCCGGGCCAAGCCGATCAGGCACACTCGGGGCCAAGCAGGGGGCCTCGGATCGCTCCACCCCGTGACCGCCTCTGCTCACTACTGTAGGGGCCGACCGTCTCCCCTCGGGGTCGTCCCAGCTGCAGTGCACTGTCCAGGCAGCCACGCAGAGGGGTGGGCCCCAGAAGCAGCGCAGACCGCCTCGCGGACCAGGCCTCAGTCCCCGGCCTCAAGTAGTCCGCCGGCCGCGCCGCAGGGCCTGCCGGCCGTGGGCGATAGGCTCCGCCCCCTCCCGGGGCTCAAGGCCACGGCTCCAACCGGGTCCGTCCTCGCCGCCGCTTGGCCCCTGCAGCGCCCCGCAGCAAAGATTAGGCGCCACCGAGCTCTACCGTTCGCCGGGCACCACCAGAGCTCCTCGCAGCTCCGTCCGGCGCTTCAGCTCTCAGCGCCGCATAGGCCTCGGGAACCACCGCCAGCTCCGGTCTCACGACCTCGGGTACCAGGAGTGTCGGAGCTCACGCCGCCGCCGGCCACCGCTCACAGAAGGCTCCGGAGCGACCTATAGCCCAGAGGAGCTCCTGGGGTCAACGCTGGACAAGGCTTTGTAAGGCCCGGCGCCGGAGGGGACAAGAAGCACGTCTTACTCCGTCGCCATCTTGGCCACGCCCCCCTTTTTCTTCTTTTTAACATATTCAGGTGCTTAGTGGTGATTGAATTGTCATGAAATCTTTACTAACGGGCAGTGCCAGCTGACAATGTCTTGCTCTTTATCGTCCAGGAGAGGAAATTCTCCCATTCCAGGGCTATTTATCACTCCAAGAACATCTGCAGTGATATCACAGAAGTGTCCTAGGGGCGCAATGGGCGTTTATGGCCTTTTGTACACCCTCGGGGCACTTTGGTATTGTAAATGTCAAGTTATTTGTAGAGCGCACTGTCACCAAGCGGTTTCCTGGCGCTATTACTCATACCACTGAGGAACCCATCCTGGCTTTCCCTGTGAAGTGTCCACTCCTGGGCACCCCCAGGGTGAAGCCAGGCATCCTAGCGCTGTTGGGGCCAGTGTGGAGGTTAAGCAAGCTATTGCCCAGAGTTGCAGCGAGGGGCCCATGATTAGAATAGGCAAAGAGCCGAGAATTGTCAGGTCCGAGGAAATTGAGCCCAAGACCCGCCGAGGCGGGAATTGAACCCTGGTCCCGGGCCAGAGTTCTGCATCAGGGTCTGCCGCTCTAACCATTGAGCCACACTCCTCCATTACAGCAGGCGTTGCAAACGCTTGGGTGTTTGTGGTCACTTTGTAAGCCCTTGGGGCACTTTGGTATTATAGAAGGGGTCACAAATGCTGGTGTGACATTTTCTGTGATACAGATAGCGCTGGCACACATGTAGCACCAGCGTGATCATTAGAGGGTGTTCCCTCATTTGCATGGGGGCACGGCCCCATGCAAATGAAGGAATCACTTTGACTCTAGCCTACAACATATTACCGATGTGGGAGCAGAGGCAACCACCTTTAGGAGGTGCACTGAAAGTGTGCCACAAAAATGAGGTGCACTTCCAGTGCGCCTCCTGAAGGCAGCCCTCTGGAGGGATGAAACTGGGTCCCAGGGAGCCTCCCTGACCTTCTCTGGCAGGCGGATGCAGTGACTCACTGCACCTGCCAGCAAGGAGATCTCTAATTCCTATTAAAAGTGAAGGTGGGTTGTAGCCTGCACAGAGGAACACGGAGCAGCTTTTAAACAACTACTCCATATTTCTCTTGAATACACTGCCCTGTGGGTCAGCACGAATATGTTGATGCCCTGAGTGCAGCGCATTCAGCATAATGGGACGCACTTTCCCTGCTTGCACCTGCTTAAATATGCAGCGTAGCGCAATCAGAAACAGTGTGCCCTATCTGCAATGGGGCCCCTAGTGTAGCACAGCGGAACACAGATAGTGGGCTGTACTAACTGGTTGAGCCTTGCCCTTTTTGTCAGGTTTGGGATTGCTGTAGTCTACCTCTCATAATGGAAGCCTTTCTAGTGGCTAGTGATTTGTAGCACGTGCTTTGTAGGAAGAGGAAATATAGGTCATTTCTGATAGAGACATCCAGCCACAGATTCCTTAACTTCTGAGTTCTACCTAGGCGCCAGTCTGGATTCGGAAATTTTTCAGCAGTACCTCTGCGTGCCAGCGTTGTACAACTCTGTGAGGACATTGACTCCTCCAGTTGTGGCATCAGTGGAGTAATACAAGTCCCCTCTAGCGCACGGATGTCTGTTTTCTTCTTTTCCGCACTACAATGGGGATCTGGAGAAGCGGTTCCTCAGGCCGTTTTCTGGATTGCCTCTTTTTTTAATCATTTGTAACAGTGTGCCCTTTTTTCCTCATGTCTTCAGGCTTTAAGCCTTGTGGGTCTTGTGCACGACATACGTCGGCCACGGATCCTCATTCCGTTTGTATGCGAGGTTTGGGAGAGCACCACAACTCTGAAGATTTCGGCTTCTGTCAGAAGCCAAAGCACTCAAGGAATGCCGGGTGAAACTGGTGGCGCAGTTGACCTGGTCCTCAGAGATTTCAAGCGGCCTTGGTCTTCTCGTTCGGAGGGCCGTTCCAGGAGCCGTTTCCATGGACGTCACTCGGAACCATCGTCGTCCCAAGGTAAACGCAGGCAGTTGAAGTCGTGGCACCCCCCTGGCTTCGCCGCATGGAGACTCCGTCTCTCAGAGCTCAATTAATCATTCAAGGGTTGGTAAAGCACAACTATTCATCTGTGAGTGTCTTAAGGAGCTTGGGGGAGGTGGGGAGCAGATCAGTCTAAATGCTGGGGTTATTCGAAGAACCAGGTCTTTAGGTCCTTCCTGAACTGGGGGCTCCCCCATTCGCAGGTTGAGGAGGCCATACACAACTGCGCCCCACGCCTCCCTGTCTTTCTGGGAGCCGGGGCGTTGATGGCCTAAATGAGAGAATATGAAAACTCTCAACATTTTTGGTTCTCCAACTTCAGTTCTCCACCTTCCTCTGGAGTGCCATCGGACCCCATGGAGATGGGAGGAGCCACGCTGGTGGGTTCACCCTTGGTGTCATTTGAGCCCTCTGAGTCATTGGGTCGGCATCGGCTAACTCCGCTTCGGCGCAGGTGCATTTCCCTTTGGAGTTTCCACCTTCGGCATCTGGCCTCGATCAGTTGGCTCCGGAGTCTACAAAAAGCAATTTTTCCTCTTATCGACGTCAAGGTGTCGGGTGCGAAGTCGATGGAGCCTTCTGTGAGGAAGGTTGTCCTTCCACTTCCCTCTCATGGTTAAGGACTCTGCGGCTGGACTATGTCTATAGCAGAGAATGCGTTACGAAAGGTAAGTAACTTGTTCGTTAAGTTTTCCCATATTTTTTACCTTCTTCATTATCTCTACTTACACAGTAAGGGCCAGTAGTATGACCATGTCATTTTGCAAGTCGTAAATTGCACTCAATTGCGAGTCGCAAAATGACATGCACAACAGTATCTGATAGAGACTACTAGCCCAAGATTCCTTAACGTAGAATTATCCCCAGGTGTGAGACTGGATGCAGAAAATTTTCTTTGCCACAACATCTCTGCGCGCCGGGGGCGGTACCATGTGACTCCGTCCTGACGTCCGCGGGCGTGACGTCAGCAAGGTCACAAGCCCCACCCCGGCGCGCTGACATCAGTTTTCCTCTTTTCCGTGTGCAATGCAAATCCGGATCGTGTCCTGGTCTGTTTTCAGGCCTTCTCTTTCACGCTTTGCGTTTTTGGAACAGTGTGCAAATGCCTTCGGGCTTCAGGACGTGTACCTCCTGCGCACGTCAGATGCCGGCGACGGACGCTCACCTAATTTGTATGTGGTGTCTGGGTGAGCACCATAACTCGACTGACTGCGAAGCCTGTCAGCACCTCAAACCGAAATCACGGCGGGAGCACAGGATGAAATTGTCCCAGCGTCCAACACCCACCTCGGAAGCCAAGAGCCGCCGGTTTCGGCTGCGACATTGCAGAGACTTCAAGGGCGCCGCTCGTCGACTGGTAGGTCCTGCAGCTTGTCTCAGAGGCCCTGTCCTCCTTCGGTGAAGGGCGCGAGTCCCTCCCGGGACGTGCACCCTCACCTGTCGCCACTTTATCCGCCTTTTCCGGGCGTCAGGACGACTAGAGCCCAAATGACAGCCTACGCTGCGGCTCTGCAGGCTTCTTTGGCCTCTCCTCCGGAGACGTCCACGGATCGAGCCGGCGCCTTTTCTGCGCCTTTTCGGCCCCCCTGCTTAGCCGACCCGGCTCCAATCCCGTCCCATCCCCCTGGAAAGTCTGTGGTGGTGGAGATCGACTCGGTGCCACCATTACCCACTCCGGCGCTGCTCGACGTCAAGCCAGCGCCTGTGGCGGATTCCACGACGCCGTGCCGGCGTCGGGTCCTTGAGTCGTTTCCTGAAGAGATTCCCTCCTCTCCAGAGGGTTGTCAGCTGCTGGTTTCTTCCTCTCCGGAGACAGGGCGCCACATTGTTGACTTTTCCCGGGCATCTTCCAGGGAGGGTTCCTCGCCGTCCCCGCGGCCTAAATCCTCGGACCCGCTTTTCCGCAGTTCGCGGTAGGGTCCTCCATCGGCTTCTCCACCCTCCCCAGGGATCCCTCAGGTTCCCCACTTGTCCGGGGGATCCCCCACCATTCCAGGGCTAGCCGCTTCCCCCTATAGCTGGGGACAGACGGCTCAGCTTGCAGCCGTCACCCACGGGGGAATTGCTTTCTCCGCCGCGGAGCCCTACGGAGGCCAGTGTTCGGGCTATTTCCATGGCCGCTGGCATTTTGCGGATGGGTGAACCTGTTGTAGGAAGGTGGAATCTGACTGCATGGTTACCCCCACTTTTTGATGTTTTTTGACTGAGTTTGGCTGGGATCCTGCTATCCAGGGTCCCAGCCTATCTGTTTCCCTCTCTAAATTGATTGCATGTACATTAGGTACACTCTAGATTGGTTACTGGGTTACCCTTGTGAGTCCCTAGTAGATGGCACCTTAGGTACGAAGGGCATAGGTACCCCAGAGGCCTACCAGGGGCTGAAGCATGCATTATGGCACCCCTGGGAAGCCTTCCAAAATGGCACCACAGGTCGGCTCTTGCAGCCTGGGTAAGGTGGTGTAAGTACCCCTTACTTAGATATAGTATACCTATATCTACCTATATATAGACACATATAAACCTATAAGTCACTCCGATGGCAGGCCTTGACAATCCTGAAGGCAGAGTGCTTGGTTTTGTGTAAGAGGGTGCCCAAGCATGAGCTGAGCCCCTCTGCAGCTTTTAGAATCCCTTCCCTATAGCTGTTCTATGATACAGCCATACCATATACTCTTAAGTGCACTATAACCTCGTGGTTAATGCCAACTTTGGAATGGCTGCATCAAAACATGTCGTGTTTGGTGTCAAACACTTTGGAATACTAACCCCCGCCAGTTCTGGCAGTGGGGGTAGCATTCCACCCTTCTAGAGGGAGAAGGCATGTACACACTGGTCTAACCTGTAAAAGTTAAACAGAGCCCCAGCATCACAAAATGGATGCTGCTGCCACAGACACAGGTCTGACCTGCTGCTGGATGAAACTCCGGAAAGGGACGCCTGGACAATAGGTTTCCTGTCCAGGGAGGTGCCAGCACCTCCCCAGACAGGCTTTTGTGTATTGGGGCAGGGTGGGTGCATTCAGTGAATGCTTTCCAGACAGTGCCTGGGGCACACAAGGTGTCCCGTGCATTTCCCAGTTCAAACCCGTTGCTGGGGCACTCAGCCCCAGCTCTGGTGCGAAACTGGACAAAGGGGAAGGGGTGTAACCATCCTCTCCCCAGGTCCTCCCATTGGTGGGACCTTAGAGTTAATCCCTCCCTTAAACTTAGTCTAAACTATAGGACCCCAGTCCCTAGGACTTTAGATTACCCTGGACGAAACTTTGCAACATATATCTTGGACCTTCAACATTCCATTTCGACTGGAAGACGGAAGAAATCTCCCTTGGGGTCAAGGAGTGACCCCCTCCCCCCTGTTCAAACAGGCACCAAAGAAGCATCTTGTCGGTCTGCATTTTCCAGGCTCCCGCCGGATCCCGAAGAATCTGCGACACAGGACACTGACTTCCGGACATCTCCGAGGCCGAAACGAGTCCCCAACCAAGCGGAGACCTGTAGCCATCATGAGAGATGTGGGACCAGAACTCCTGCACATCCAGCTCATTTGCTAGTGTATCGACTTTCCCAAGCTTTCCCGAAGTTGTGCATTGGCCTACTTGTAGACCAAGCCCTGAGCACCTTTTGCACGGAAGTTTGTGGGCCTACACCCCACCAGTGTTACGTGGGCCCGCTTCCTGCATTTCTGCTCGAGGCCCCTTCGCGATCTCTTGTCCGTCGACTGGTGGGTCCCCACAAAGGAATCTTCTTTGTTTCTTGGGCTTTCCTGGTTGCTCCAGACGTGCCCTGACTCCCCTCCAAAGGGTGAGTCTCGCAGACCTTGCTGGTCTGCACCGAAGCCGATCTTTCCATTCTGCGTGGGCTGCTGTTGCTAAGGCTTGTTGGGTCAAATCCGATACCGACGCTGCAGCACTCGACATCCAACGTGGGACAGCTTGGATCCAGCTTCTGGTTGTCGTCGACACCTCCTGGACCTCGTGGCTGAAGAGCCAAGCTTCACCTACATCACCTGAAATCCCCCGACATCGACTGGCATCTTCTTGTCGTCTTCATGGTCACTGGCTAGTGATCCAGACTCTGTCCCCTCTGCTTTCAGGTTCTTCAGATCTCCGATCCACCCTTGGATCCATCCGGACACTCTTCCTCTGGTCGCCTGCAGCACTTCTTTAGGAAACAACGACAAAACCCGACACGAAAAGACACCTAAGCACCCAGCTTCCCTGGGTGAGGTAACACAAGGACGTTGGTGCTCCCGTGGGTCTTGACTCTAGAAGTGTCCAGTACTGAAGGGGTTTTACCGTAGTCCACTCCTAAGTGACCTTATTCTTTAAAATTCTAACTTTAACTTTAGCCATAGAAGTCAATGGTGATTTGCGGCTGTGTTTAGACACTGCACGTGTCCCCCGTGGGTCTCCGGCGTCCCTACCTTGGATGGTTCCTGGTTGCCCCAGCGGATCTACAGGCCTTAGGCCTTGTCCCTATGTTCACAGCGGTACTTATACCACTATCTTAGTATATGGTGTGTGAGTCCCCTCGGGCAAAACGTATACTGTGCTAGTTTACTGTGTCCTACTTAAGTAATTGTATTGTACTTTTGCCTCTAGCCTCATAAAAAGACCAGAGGGGTGTGTTTAGAATAAATACATATATTTTTATATATACCTGGTGTGGTTCTCCTTTCATTTGATCATTCATGAGATTATAGACTGGTAAAACAAGCTGCTTTACATTCCTTCAAGACTTAGCCTGAAGGCTGCTCTCCACAGCTACCACTAGGATAGCTTTCTATAAAGGTTGTCTAAACCTACCATCAATAAGGGTCGTTTGGACTGGTGCAAGGTGCCCACTAGAATAGACATCGTATGCCAGGCCAACTTCTCACACCTGTCACCCCATTCCCTACAGATAATCTCCTAGCAGTTCTCCGCCAGGGCTCTGGTGGACGGGAGATATTCCTTCCTTTTAAAGCGTCGCTCCTTAATTCTCTTCAGGGGGGGTTTGGGGGCACCCTGCCATGGGTGATCCTGTGCCTCAGCTGCTCCTGCATCGCCACCGTCCTGCTCCGCATGACCCTATTTGCCTTGCCTTCTACCCTTTTACTCCAGGCTCTCTTCTGCGGACTGCTTTTCCGTCCTTGCCTATGGTGTTGTTTCCTCAGTCTCGGGAGGCCCGATGATTGGATTCCTGGGGGCGTAACATTATCGCTTCATCCAGTGCTGCCTTGCGGGCGCTCAACACTCTGTGTTTTGGCTAGGGCTACCTCCAGCCTGTGGGATTCTGCAGAGTCCCTTCTTTCTCATGTCTCCCATGAAGGTGCCCACGCTGATCTACGGCACCATGTGTTGGATGGTCGGGAGTTGTCCGCGTATATTCTCCGTGCGGCCTTGGATTTTGCAGATGCTCTCCGTCGCCATGCTTGACTGCGGGATGCTGTTTTTCCTGAGAATATTAGGGAGCATCTAGTTGACCTGCCTTTGATGGGGTCCTTTTGTTTAACACTCATGCGCACTCCCCCATTCAACGTCTCCTTGCGGGACTCCGTCCGCTCCCCTCGATAGTCAAGCTTGTTGATCCTTCGGGGCTTGATGGGAGACGTTATCCCACCTGCTCCTGGAATCGGGTGTGTTTGAGTGGGCCGTTTATATATTCTTTGTGGTTTGACGTGCCTTCAGGATCCCTTGGTTGGCCCCTTTCTTCTGTTGGCTGCTGGTTCAGCCCTTTCGGCAAGTGTGTATTTTTTGGCTGATTGCTAAGCAGTCTGTGGTTCCTTCCGCAGGTCTTATGTTCTTGTTCTCAGATGCAGGATTTTTTCCCCTAAGAGTGGTTCCCATGTTTTCTTTGGAACGTGTCATACCCTAAGTGGGGTACTTGTAGCTATTGTATAGCTCTGTCCTTCGCTGAGTGGGTGTGGACTCCCTTTTGTGGGTTCCTCATCTCTCCTGGTGTCGCTGTATTCCGCTGGTGCGGTTTCTTTGGTCTTGCCTGCGCTGCTCCAAGTTCTGTCATTCATTTTCAGAATCCACTGCATCGCTAGTCTGTGGCGTTGTGCTAGGGTGTTCCACCCCCCTTTTTTGTCCGGCGTTTCGGCCTGGCCCTCTGTCTGGTGTTCCAGGGGAGGTATTTTCCTGTATTCTGGTTGACGGCTTGGTTCGTCCTCCATCTTTCTTTTCTTCTTTTCTAGCTGGTCCCACTTCTTTTTGTGGGTCAGTTTCTGTCCGGAACGGGATCCTTAGGATCGTTCTGGATTTCCTTGGCCTTGCTTTCGGACTGAGCTTGGCTTGGTCTGGGTGCTCGGCTTGTGGTGCTTGCCAACTGCCGGCTGCGTCTACCTGCTCTTTCTGGTCCAAGGCTGGGGGTCCTGGCGTGGGTCTTGTGCTCCTACCTCTTGTTCTGCTGGAGCCTTGCGCGACTGCGTCTTTCTTCTCCCGCCTTTCTTCGCTGTGGGACCGTTCAGCCTTGTCCTTTGTCTCAAGGCTGTGGCCGGTTCAGCTGTCCCCTTCACTGTGTGTGTGTTTTTCGATGGAGGGCTTTGCCTCTGTTTCTCCCTCTTCACCTTGGAGTCTTGAGGTGATTCTTCTTCTTCGGTACTCCTCTGCCGTTGTATGTCCCTTCGGGGCTCTCTGGCAGATGTCCCTGGTATCTTGGCTGAGCTTGGGTTGTCCAGCCCTCCCTTTTCCTCGTCCTTGCTGCCTTCTGCTTGGTGGGGGCTGGCCTGCCCTTCTGTCCCCTTTATACATCCCCTGCTGGGGCTCTGTGTTTCTCCTACTGGGGGGCTCTCTCGGAGGTCCTCCTCCTCTATTCTGGGTATGGCTGGGGCATCTATTCTACGTTAAGGAATCTGCGGCTAGTAGTCTCAATACGAGTTACTTACCTTCGGTAACAATGTATCTGGTGGAGACAATTCTAGCCGCAGATTCCTTCACGACCCACCCTTCCTCCCAGTTCTGCGAGGACCCCTAGCTTGGTCTTCTGCACTCGCCTGCCTCTGGGTGGTTTGTTTTCTGCAAGTGCCCTCTTTCACTTCCTCCCTAGAGGGATGGTTGTTCTGTTTGTTTGCATCTACTCCTTCCTTTCTGGTAATTGTTTGGTGGTTCATGTGTACTTCTGTATCCCTACACCCTGGCGTTTCCAGTGTGGGGCCTACTCATACTTTTTCCCCTTTTTCATTGCCTAAAATTTCTGACTCATGTGCAGTCCTCTGAGTTGGGGTCCCTTGGCTGTGCCTCAGCCCTTCGCTCTTTTCAGGGGATGCTCTCTCCTTGATGGTGTTATCTTAGGGTACTTTGTAGTTACTCTTCTGTTCTGGACTTCTTGTCCTTCACTGTTAATAGACTGTGGTTGCGGGATTTTTCACATATTTTCCTGTCTCCAGGGAGAATGTTGTATATGCTTGCAAGGTTGCTTTGCAGTCACTGTGCCCTGCTCTTCACTTCTATGACGTTCGGTGCCACAGTGCTTGGCACTTCCCCGAGTGGTGCTGTTCCTCACCATTTGCTTCTTTCCTTTCTGTTTGTCTGATTGTGTGCACCCTGTTCCCATAGTCTCAAAGTTTTTGTTGGTGATGGCTCCGCGTTGTGGCGCGGAAAAGTTCTCAGAAGAAAACTGATGTCAGCGCGCCGGGGTGGGGCTTATGTGAGTTTGCTGACGTCACACCCGCGGACGACGTCAGGGCGGAGTCACGTGGTACTGCCCCCGGCGCGCAGAGATGCTGTGGCAAAGAAAAATTTCCGGATCCAGTCTTACGCCTGGGGATAATTCTACGTTAAGAAATCTGCGGCTAGAATCGTCTCTACCAGATTCATCGTTACCGAAGGTAAGTAACCCGTACGTCAGAGACACTGTTAGCGATTCTCAATGGGGTCGCAAATTGCATTCCTCATTAATATTCACGAGGCACACGCAATTTGCGACCCCATTGATAATGGCTGGCCCTCCCAGGTAGGGTGGCCTGCTGGGCTCAGCAGACCTCCAGGTCTGTGACTGCTTTTAAATAAAGCAGTATTTTTTTTCCAAATGTAGCCCATTTTCCTTAAAAGAAAACGGGCTGCATTTTCAAAAAAATTTAACATTTTAGTTTCCATTTTTTAAGGGCAGGTAGTGGTCCTTGGGACCACTGCCTGCCCCTAAAAAATATTTCCCCCTGCATTTGCCAAGGAGAAGGGGTCTTCTGGGGTCCCCTTTACATTTGCAAGTGCATTACCACCCTCTTGAAGAGGGTGGTGAATTGCGAGTATTTTGCGACCACAATTGCAGTCGCAAAAAATTCTTACATAGGGTACCAAGTGGCAATTAGGAAGGGACGCACTTGGAACGCCCCTTCCTAATTGCGAGTCGTGAATCCTATTTAGCGAGTCACAAATAATTTATGACTCGCTAAATAGGGTTTGTACATGGGCCTGTAGGTTTTTGCATGCGCAAACCCGCTTGCGCACACTAAAACTGGTCGGTCATCAGTATAATATTTGCTACTATCATTTTTCATATATTCTGTACTATTTTGGCTTCTAATAGAAGCCTTGTACAACATTAGTCCAGATTTCTTTGGTGTGCTGGTTCAGGGAAAGAGTGAGGGGAACACAAAAATCAAACTTGTTTGTGCTTCCAGACGTGGAACCTCGACGGGAGAGATTCATGGGGAACCTATCAGTTTTCTCCACCTCAGATGGTAAGTTGATATACCTGTACTGCCTGGGGGCCAAGACAAATTATCTATCATGCCTGCCAATATGGCTCTGTAACACAAATATTTGATTCAGTAAGAAGAAAACGCTACTCTGGAGGAGTGTCTCAGCATTACTCTGTTAAGATCAACCAGCTACTTTCTATGAATTAAGCACAAGTAATGCATTTTCATGTCTTTACTGAAATGGCTCTCACAACGGATGGAACGCAGGTAGAGCAGAAGCTTGTACCAAGCCTTTCCTGCCAATACAGATAAGAAACAACCTCCAGACCTAGCCAATCAGGACTTAGGAATCTGAACTGAGAAGGCAAACGTCAAAACTCTGGAGAGGTATAGGGCAAGATTCCTCAAGTAAGTAGGGCCTTGATACATGAAAATGAATACTTTAAACAAAATCCTTTTTAGGTCGAAACCTACCAGACAGCATAGCTGTCTGGTTTGCTAGCAACATCTTGGGAACATTCGGAAAGCTTCCTTGGGAATGCATTCCGCCTATTGCTTACCATTGGCTTTGTGGTTTGTAATAATATTTTCTTGCTTTCTATTTGTTGGATTGAGTGAGGAGATTGAAAAGTGATTTTTTTATTGCTGGTAGCCAGTGCAGTTGTCGGAGGTGTTGCGTGATGTGGCTGCGGCGGGGGATGTCAAGTACTGGTCTGGCTGCGGCGTTTTTGACGTTCTGCTGTTTCTGGGTGATGCCAGCGTAGAGTGCGTTTCCATAGTCTAGTCTGCTGGTGATGAGTGTGTGGGTGACCGTCTCTGGATTCCGTTGGGGATCCAATTAATGTCTTTCAAAGCAAGCTGAGGAACTTGCGTTGATTTGGCGGTTCATGGTGAGCGATGATTCCAGTCTGATACTGAGGTTGTGTGCGTGGTCCGTCAGGTTGGGGTGAGATCTTTCTTGTTGAAACCTAGCTTACTGTGTTGCCAGCTCCTGACATACTTGAGGCTATCTCACAGGATTATGCAATCCTGAGGCAGCACAGACCAACTCAAATGGGAGGGAGGGGGGGGGGGGGGGGGGGGGGGGGTGGTAATTTTAAAACGGCATATCCCATGTACCTTCTCAGAAGTACAGATTGCAGGCTGTGAGGTGGCTTTCTTTTCACTATCTCTATCCAGCAACTGCACTTTAGCAGGATTTTTGATTAATCGCCAGCCTGACTTAGCCTCACAATTCTCAACTGCATTAGCGGACATTCTACCCACATATGCACTACGTTATTCAAACTTTTAAATTCTGGGTGATGTTAATTTGCATTTTGAAGATGTCACATGCTGTCTGGTAGCGTCTCTTATTGAAGAACTAGATTTACTGCAATTCACTCAACTGGCTCAGGTTCCCACTCATAGACATGGCCATACCTTAGATCTCATATTTGCTAATTCCACTTGTCTAAGTGTGCAACCCCCATGCCGATGGCATGGTCAGATTATTTTCTTCTTCCTTTTCAGGTCTCCATGTCTTTCTCTGCACTTACTCTTATCTGTAGACTGTCTTATAAAACCTGGAAATGGTCTAAGGTTGCTTCAGCCGCAGTTACAATGGCTCGGAGTGCCAATCGCCATTCTATTAAGAGATTGTGCTTATTTAGCCAACTCGTAGTTAGTATCTTGGATTAGTGAGGCCTTGAATTGCATTGTGCCTATGAAAAATTGTAGTGCTGCTTACTCTATGCCCTCAGCGGAATAGTTTCGTGATGAACTATCGTCTATAAAGAAGTCCTGCAAACCCCTTGAACATCTATGGCGCAGGAACTACAGTACACTAGATAAAGCTAAATACCTCAAGTCAATAAAAGAATATCATAAACAAATTAGTCACACACAAAGTCAGTATAACACTCAGAAGATTGAACGTGCTCACAATTCTTTATTGGAGCATTTTTGGATAGGGAAATTGTTTTCCTCCTAGGAGCATGTTTCTGCCTCTATCACTTCCTCAAAAGGGGATGATGGACGGAGCGTTTGAACAAATCAAACACACCCCCCCAGTCAACTGATCTGGGTTTAAACCATCACCATTCTTTAGTTCACTCAGCCACCCCAGTTCAGACATGGCTATATGCAAATCAGTCTGACCCTGTGCCTCATGGGAACAGTCCAGCCCGAACTGCCAAGCCATGTCTTCCCTGGACCGGAAACAAGCATCCTGGGACCGGTTTCGGATTCATAATCCTCATCAGCCAGGCTATCTTGAATCCAGTGGCCAAGTGAACAAGGGACTCACGTCTGAGCATACCCTGCCACACCTAGGTCGAACAAAGCAATACAAAAGGGGATGATGGACGGAGCATTTGAACAAATCAAACACTCACCCCCAGTCAACTGATCTGGGTTTAATCCATCACCATTCTTTAGTTCACTCAGCCACCCCAGTTCAGACATGGCTATATGCAAATCAGTCTGACCCTGTGCCTCATGGGAACAGTCCAGCCCGAACTGCCAATCCATGTCTTCCCTGGACCGGAAACAAGCATCCTGGGACCGGTTTCGGATTCATAATCCTCATCAGCCAGGCTATCTTGAATCCAGTGGCCAAGTGAACAAGGGACTCACGTCTGAGCATACCCTGCCACACCTAGGTCGAACAAAGCAATACAAAAGGGGATGATGGACGGAGCGTTTGAACAAATCAAACACTCACCCCCAGTCAACTGATCTGGGTTTAATCCATCACCATTCTTTAGTTCACTCAGCCACCCCAGTTCAGACATGGCTATATGCAAATCAGTCTGACCCTGTGCCTCATGGGAACAGTCCAGCCCGAACTGCCAAGCCATGTCTTCCCTGGACCGGAAACAAGCATCCTGGGACCGGTTTCGGATTCATAATCCTCATCAGCCAGGCTATCTTGAATCCAGTGGCCAAGTGAACAAGGGACTCTTTTGGAGGACTTTAAAAGAATTGACCTTTCTCCTTGATTCTCACAAGAAAGATTTATGAGACTTGAAAGTGCCAACCATTCCTCCTCTAGGCATTCAGACTGAAGGCTTGTCTGTTTTATCATCTTTTCTAGGGGCTGACCCCATAGATGCCTGATACAACCTGTGTATAGCTACTTCACCTTGACAAGTAATCCAAGATAAGGAACATAGGTAAACTTGAGGAAGGGGTCTTCAACCTGCAACTCAGACTATGGTAGAATCCATAGTTGGTCATTACTGAATTCTATTCTCTGTGCATTGCCTCAGTTTTAGTAAGATGATTCTTTGGAAAACATCGGATCACTACTGTTTACACCTAGTACTACCCATTTGACATCCTTTGCCCAAACTCAAATTACTGCAAGGTGAGATCCCCTTATGTACGAAGGGGGTCAATTTAAACGGAGTATGGATTGGACAATATGGTAGCTGTCACCACTTTGGGGGACTGGGTAAGGTACACATGATTCATCTCAGCAGCAGCATCTAAGAAGTCATTTTCTGTTACCACCAAGAGAAGGGGAGCATCATCGGGTGGTAAGAAAGCCAGTTGCAAAAAGTGATGTAACCAGTCATAATCAGGGTAAATGAAGACCGCCAGAGAGTGTTACAGCCTTAAACTCAAAGGTCATCATCTGCTGCATCAGACAAATTATTGTTTATCTCACTCTAACTGATGTAATAATTTCTTTGAGAGGAGTAGCATTCGGAAGATATAATTAGAACATGATAGTACCATTATCTTGACAGCGGCTGCACAGTGACAACCACAGGTGAGACTGTGGAGGATAATAAAGCAACTTAATGGTTATTACTGGACGTAGGTTGTCTTCAACCAACTGCTCAAGGCCTCTGTAAACAAGGGTGCCCAATTAACCGAGTCTACTCTGCTTCCAGTGGAAGCATTAACCTTCCAATGTGCCCTAGTCCTCACTTTTACTCCACCTTCCGATCTAGACCTATGAGCAGTATATCATCTACATACAACTGTTTGTGTGTATTCCTGTGTCTGAAAAGGACTACCAAGAAGCTGTTGCTTGGAGTTCCAAGGTTAGTAGGAAGAGGAGTGGGGTTTGAGGGCAACCCTTCTTGTGCCTCTCCTGACTGTGGGAGAGAGGAAGCCCCAGAGTTTCCTGGTGCCATAGGATTATTGTACAACAAATGAAATGTAGATATAAAGTCATTAACTAAGCCCATCTCTCAAGCATTCAAAATATAGAACTCAAGCTGATTCCATTGAATGCTTTCCCTGCATCTAGGGATAGGTCGATGGTTTAATCACAGAAGTCTTTACTACACCTGTACAGATGTTATAGAATTCAAAGGTGGTTCTGTGACCATCTTTTATGGACGAACCCCTTCTCTGCAGTGGCTGGATCACACTTTCAAGTCTATTCGCCAGGAACTTTGCTAATATTTTCATGCCTACATTGATGAGCGAGGCAAGTCAATAACCACTACAGTGAAGGTGATCCTATTAGAGTGTCAAGTAGCACTGAGATCAACTCTTGGAGTTGGTGGACAAATAGCCAATAGTCTCCACTTCCATGTATTATCAGATAGGAAATTAAGAAACTGTGCATTGCCTAGCTTACAGAATTTTCTATCTAAGCATTCTTCTTGTGTGGACTTGAAAGGTCACTTAGAACGTCAGGTATTTCTTCTTCAGTGATTTTGTAACTGCTCTGTGTCTTTTCATCATCTGAAACGTGTCAGGCGCATAGGTGGGTAGGAAGGCAGATTCCTCAGATACCAAAGTCTGTTTCTTCAGGTTTATAAAGATTTTTATAGAAGGCAACAAAGGTTTCAGCAATATCTTGAGAATACTATGAGTTCAGTATTGCCAACTGAGCTTTCCCTTACTTCAGCTGGACTACTAAGAGCCTTGTGCTGTGTTGCCCTGTTTGTGGTGACGAAGTTACAGATGTTACAGAGCATATTTGTGAACAGAAAATGTTCAGATTAAATTTTGCTCTTTCCGAAGCTTGTCTCGTCAGTTTAGTAGTGTGTTTAATGTATTAATGCAGTAGGATTTTGTTGGTGGACCCCCAGCTGAATACATACCAATTGTTTTATAAGTCTCAGCCTACCAGATAGCACAGCATTCTGATTCGCTAAAGACAACTTGGAGACATTCAGAAAGATGACCTAGGAATGCATTCCACCTGTTGCTTACCATTAACTTTGTGGTTTGTAACTTACATTTTCTGGCTTTCTATTTGCTTTAGGCTGTCCAGCTCAAGTTCATCCCTCCCATTGGTCAAACCGTGTTTAATGTATTCTTCCACAAACTCGCTTTCTGGAAACAGGCCTTTATATCTTGTTCCTATCTTGTCACATTTGCTGTGCATTCAAAGACAGAGGTTAAATGTCAAGCTGTCTTTTTCAGGGATCTTGGATTTTACTTTTCTTACTCTGACTTCATAGTGAGAGGATTTATGTGACAATCATGCTGGTTAGTGAGGTCTGCTCGAGGAAGGCTTTTCAGACATTTCTTTTCCTAGCACACAACAAAATGCTATGGTCTGTAAATGAACTGTGTTGACGTTCAATTCAATACATTGGATGATGATGTTTCCACACATTGGTGATCTCTGTATACTTCTATCAGTAAAACTGTGAGTCCAAATTAGTGATCATTTCAATTGAAGATGTGTGGTCTGTAATGACAGTACACTACCATAACATGCATACTCCATGTTACTCCACTCTATCTACACTACTGCGATCTACTCTGCGCCACTTCACACTACGCCGCTCCACTCCACATCACTGCACTCTTCTCTACTGTACACCACTCAACTTTATCCCACACTACTCTACTATGCACCCCCAGCACTCTTCACCACTGCACTCCACACCACTATACTCAAACCCAAAGCACTCTACGCCAATCTACTCTGCACCAAATCAGTATGCCACTGTACTCTACACCGCTGCTCTCTATGCCACTCTATTCTACTCTGCATCACTGCACTCTACGCCACTGTATTCTAGTCTGCACCACTGTACTCTATGCCACTGCTCCCTATGCCACTGCACTCTACTAAACACCAAGGCACTCTACTACAGTTTACTCTGCAACACTACACTCTCTACTCTGCACCACTGCAATCTACGCCACTCCACTCTGCCACTGCAGTCTACGCCACTATTCCACTCTATGCCAATCTACTCTGCAGTAAACGCCACTCTAGGCCACTGCCCTCTATTCCATTGCACTCTATGCCACTTTAGTATGCACCACCGTAAGTCACTGCACTCTACAACACTACTCTGTAGCACTGCACTCTGCCACTGAAAATTATGCCACTCTACTCTGTACCACTATACTCCACTCTTCTGCACCCTACGCCACTCTAATCTACTGTGCACCACTGCACTCTATGCCACTTCACTCTACACTGCTCTACTCTATATCACTCTGTTCTGTGCCTGTTCAGTCTACCCCACTCTACTATGCACCACTGCACTCTATATCACTCCACTCTACCCAGCACCAATCCACTTCACTCCGAAACAATCTACTCTACACCACTGCAATCAACGCATTGCCACTCTACTTGATGACTCTACTCTATGCTAGTTACAGTCTGTGCTGGTAACAGCAGTGGAGCTGGGTGGGAGGAGGTGTAGTAGGACGATGCAGAGGTATAATGAAATAATTAATTTTCCCTCTGTATCGTCTGTCGGAATCCCTCTCACTCGGCCCCACCTCTGTTACCTGCACGGACCGCAGCGGCTCTACGCCACTGCGCTCTACCCTGCAGCATTCTACTCAAACAATCTACTCTGCGCCACTGCACTCTGTGCTACTCTACTCTAAACCACTGTAGTCTACGCTGATTCACTCATCACCACTTTCCTCAAAACCAATGCACCCTACGCCACTGCTTCTTTGCCAGCTACTTTGCACCACTGCACTTTATGCCACTGTACTCTACACATTATACTCTATGCCATTGCACACTGTCACCCTACACCATTGCACTCTACGCCACTCTAGTCTACTCTAAACCACTATAATCTACTTCACTGCTTTCTGCACTACTCTACTCCGATGCACTCTACCCATCACTTCGCTCCACCCTGCACCACTCCACTCTACGTCACTCTACATCACTCTACTCTGCAACACTGCTCTCTCTGCCACTGAATTCTACACCAATCCACTCTAAGCCACTGTGCACCACTGTATTCTGGCACACTACACCAGTTCACTGTTCTCAAACAATCTACTCTATGCCACTCTATTCAAATCTGCTCCAGTCCACGCTACGTCACTCAATTTTACACTGCTGCACTCTATGCCACTGCACTCTACACCAATGCTCTCTATGCCACTTACTCAAAACCAATACACTCTGCGCCACTTCCCTCTATGCCAATATACTCTGCACCACTGCACTGTATGCCACTATACTCTACGACACTGCACTCTACACATTGCACTATCTCGCTTTACTCTGCACCACTCTACACTACTGTACTCTACTCTGCAGCACTGCACTCTGTCACTGAACTCTATGCCACTCTACTCTGCGCTACTTTACTCTATGCCACTTTACTCTATGCCACTGCACGCTACTCTGCACCACTGTATGCCAATTCACTCCACACCACTCTAATCTACTGTGCACCACTGCAATCTACACCAGTCCAGTCTAGGCCACACCATTCTTCGCCACTAATCTATACCACTCCATCCTACCCTGCACCACTTAACTCTACTCTGAAACAATCTACTCTACATCACTGCACTGTATGCCACTGCCATCAATGCTGTGCTACTCTACACCGCTGTCCTCTACCCTGCCTGTAATCTCTTCTTGACAAGGTGCCATGAACGCAAGTAAGAAACATAGTTTGTTCTCCGCTGGGTTCAACAGTCTCCAAACACAGATCGGACCATGATCTTCAATTACATTGGAGTACACTGTCAAAGGTATTGATTGGATGGCAACTAGGTACATGGCCAGGTTCCAGTTCACTCCGATCAGCATTTGTGTGGAAGCAAATTTGGTGAGGACTCTGGATAGCCCAGAAAGAAAGCCAGACTAGGGGAGTATATTGACCCAACCATAATCAACCTATTAGAAGTTATTAGTTTTGCCAACATATTTTGTGATCTTTTCTCTATCCTGCAAGGTAGGGTTTCCTGGGAAGAATCGCAGCTTCACACATCTTGGGGCTAGCATGTGAAGTGGTACCCAAGTGTGGGTTGGGATCACATAGCTACTAAATACAGCTGTGAGAACACAAGTTGCATTTTAGCTTTTCAGACTCTCCTGTGAAAGGTAGGTTTCCTACAAGCTTATTTGGATAAGAGGTATGAAAGGTACTTCTTTATTTTGATGTAGCTCAAGACTCAAGTAACATTAAGCAAAAGGCTGGTGAATCTTTAAGCTCATACCTGAAGCGGACAGCCACATAACACTGTGTGAGGGAATGTATAAGAGAAAATTATCAAACCGAATCTGGATACGTGTGCTATATTGAATCTCCTTTGGGGCGGGGAAAGCTGTGTGTGAGGCAGTTGGTACTGGTTACAATATCGAAGGAAGAGCAACAAATTCAAAGGAAAGAGAAATCAGAGAAGGGGGCCTGTGTACTGCAAGGTTGATACAGGGAAGGGTGTGAAAATGTGTAGCTGCCGGGGAGGAAGGAGAGCAATATAGTAGAAAACACATTTGGGGTTAGGCTTTACCTTTAAGTGCCAAGTTACTTCTCCAAACACTTTTGTATGCTGACCAGCCATAGGCAACTAGTATGTTGGTGTTTTTCTTGATTTATGATAAAGGGGTGAAGGGTGAAAGGAAGGAAGCAGAAAAGTTCATAGGATCAATAAAATGTTGATTGTATGGGAATCATAGGTCTGACCATATTGGGGGTGCCAGAAGACAGTGCTAGATTTACGGATAGGGAGGAGGACAGAAGCAGAGATGTGCTGTATGGAGATGGAGACTCAACCACCGTCTGCTTCAGAGGTGACTTGGACTTGTCAAAGTCTTTTACCAGATCCTCAGCCACTCAATGCAATCATATTGTATCCAAACATCCTTGAAATGTTCTGCCCATGTGTTGAATCTACACGCAAGCTAAGTATTCTTGTGGAGAATGTTCTCTTTTGCTGGGCAATTGCCTGGAGAGAGTTCCATGCAGGTCGATTTGTGACAGTATTAGAACCTTGTCAGGTCCTCTTGTTCTCAATATTCCCATGACTTAGCAACTAGAGTGATCCACATCATGGATGGTTAAAGGAGGTTACGTTTAATGACCCATTTGTGGCGTCTCGGACTCACCGCCTTGAAAGCTTTCATTATCATGATGATTTCTGCTGAGCTGTTTACAGTATGACCATCTAAGCTGAATGGGCCATTCCCACATCTTATGGGCGCCCTGGAGAACCTGTTGTGCTTGTTCATGCCTCAAAAAGAATGCAGTTATAGGATGCGAGAGTCATTCCTTGTCATGTTCCATGACAGTGTGGATCCATGGCAATGTGGATTCAGTCTTGAAATCTTTCGCAGTAGCGTGGATAAGTAGCTGTTTACAATGTCTTTTTGGAATCTCTCCAGTATGCTATAAAAGCGTACATTAAAAATATGATCCATCTTCCATGTAGATAAGTTTACTACAGCTCTGTATGTCTTGGACAAATTCATGTCACAGTCTTCCGAATCGTTAAGTTCTTGGTCATAGTTCGTATGCTGTGAAAGATGGTCAACTGTGTTCTCACTGGCCTAATTTGTATCTCACTTCTGACAGACTGGTATCCATAGCTCCTACTTTGGAACCAATGGCTGTATTTTCTCATGGGTAGAATCCAGTGTAGCCCTCTGGGAGTCCTGGACAGAGGAAGCATGCAGTGCTGTGGAAATTGCCACTACCTTGGAGAACAGCAATTACATTTAGCCTTTTGAAGTAGATAAGATGGTGCGCTTGCCAAAGGAGAAAAAAAAAGTATCAAGGGAAGAGCCAAAGCCCGTCTTTCGGAAGAGGTGTGACCATGAGAGGCCCATGCAGAGTAACAACAGAAGCGTCACAGTTTCATCCCTGAGTGAGTGTGGTTAGAGGATCTTTTGCAAGTCACCCCACTGCTTATTATGAAAATGCGCCGAGACACCTCAGGGTATTTGTTGCGCAATACAAATCTCGTAAACATAAACATAAAGATAAAAGTGAGTGGCCTATAAGAAGACCCCAGGACCTGTCAATAGGGGTCACAGTCATGTTTCGAGGCAGCGGGTTGTGCCTTGTGTAGAGGGATTGAATTCCTTTCTTGACGCGTCCTTGTATAGGTAGACCACTTCATGGTGCATAAGCTGGAAACAAAGTCCAGGATCACAACTGCTGCCGCAATCACACAACTTGCTGTATATGTAGAGCACACCCCCTCCCAGGTGTTTCCAGCACAATCTGGACCTATGATGTGTCTGGTACTCGGTCCACTTCTTTTCCTGCATGGGCATTTGCGATGCTCTAGCATGTGACTTCTTTGCTCTGGGTATGCAGCAAGCAGGGGTGTTGGCTGTGTGCCATGCTGATCTGCTCAGTTTTCACATCAGTCGTCTCTTAGAAACCACTGTGGCTTTTGCAAATATGAGGACTGTGTTGAGTCAGATAGAAGTACTTCTGAATTTGGCCGGCAGTCATTTAAAAATGCATTTGCTTCAGTATCCACCATCCTTACTATGTACTGAAACACTTTCAAAGTTGTGCGAGCCACCTGCAACACGTTGATTACCTTTTTATTTAATCAGATTCTCTCTCATATCGTTGTGTCCTTCAGTTTAAAATTATAGGTATAAACTGACAAGCAACACAGTGGTAAAAGGATGAGAGCATAGAATTAAATTGTTCTTTTAATCAGTCTGCTAACGTTTTTCTGCCAAAGCCCACTTAAAATGTAGCTCTAGCAGCTACTGCTGTTAATTCTGCACACAGGTGTCCATCAGTAATAGCAAACCCATAGAACATGCTTCCTTCCCTCAATACTCTCCACCCCCACCCCCTTCTGCGGCTGGTGGTTTACTGCAACTCAAAAATCATGATCAGCTAAGAAAAGCAACTACTCCATGCATCTGAACACCAACATCATCACCCTTTAGTACGGTAGTGTAGGAATGGACAACATCAACATCAAACAGACTACACAGGATGGAAGTTAACCACATAGTGCCCAATTCATAGTTGTTTTTTTTTACTGCAGGAAGACTATATCAATCCTACTTTGTAATAAGACACTTCTATTCACAGAAAGAGCTTTGTGAATCGGGCACACATCTTCAAGAATAAAGTGCTAGTGTTCTGATGACTTTAAGGTCACCTGTAACATATGATGAGTATTACTAATTCCAAAGGACCATTAATCGGGTGGTGCATATAAAGAATTGTAAACATTTGCTTACCTTTTCCAGTACGCTGAAGAAAATCAAGTGCGACGGCAATAGGGTTTCATTGAAAAACTCTGCATTGAGCCAGGCCAGCGGGCTCATGTAAAATAGATCTGCCTCATCGATGTAACCATCGTGTTCGGTTAAGTCTGGAGGGCACTCAAGGAAGTTCAGCGAAAGAGGACAGTGAACATGGCTGTAAAATACACACCTTTAAAAAGCAATGCTCAAGATTTATGTATATATTACAGTTTCTGCACGTGCATCCTCTTGCAAAGACATATTAGCAGCAGGTTTGACTTTCGTATATAATAATCTATAAAACAAGGAAACAGGCATTTAATTTTTTTTTTAAATAAGCCAATCAATACAGAAACCTGTATTTCACAGACACAAAGATACATGTAAAACGTTGTTATTAAAGGCACTCAAGTAGCGTTGTGCAGTAAATCAAATTACGTAATCAAAGTTAGGCACTACATTTGTCATGTCACAGACCTAAAAATCAACATTTTAAAGCAAGAAATTACTTGGAGGTCAAAAACATTAAGAGCAATAATCCACCGAGGTCTAGACAGACCTGAGATGGAAGATGGTGAGCAAGGGGGACCCTGGAAAGTCCTGTCTACCAATTAGGAACATTAGCACGCTGCTCCTGGCCCGGCTCACAAACAGGGTTCGTAAGGGTAGACCTTCTGTGTGAGCCAAAAACATTATTTCTAAAGCCCTCCATGAATGTTTCAACATCCTTTTGCCAGGAACATCAGTTTTGTTTTTAGTTTAGGGATACACTATGTGTTTTGCTAGGGTGTGCACCATACCCTACAAAGATAGTCACTTTCAGTGATCAACATATTAATAACCAAGAGAAGCCGGACCTCCATCCTCCAAGTTACCTCTGAAATAGCCTGGTACTGGAGTTTTTCTAAATGTAGAATCAGCATGAGAGTTCTTCCTGAGGTTGTATGCTTCCCATGTTGTTCCTGTAGCAATACACACCAAAGACCTTCCGGGTCTTGCGCGGTCACTGATCAAACGACAAAACAACCCCTCTATTTTGACAATTTTTTGGGGGCGAGTTTTGTATAGTGTGAACTAGAACCGAAGGTATCAGAGCCCTTTACATAAGCACCAGTTGTGTTACAGATGAACACATTCATTTTTTGTTAAGCACGGTAAGATTAAGTGCTTTGCCCAGAATCAGAGGATGTTGAGGGTCTCTGCCGAGACTCGAACCCGGTTACCCAGCTTTGAGATCGGCCGCCCTAGCCGTTAGGCCACCTCCTCCCCCCGCACAGGGAGGTCCTTCTGGACCCTCTTGAATCTGCAGATTGGGTACCTCTTCAAAACCTGTCGGAGGTTTTCGCCCTAGCAAACAATTTTAGAACTCTGTTCAGGACAACATTTATAAATTGGGCCAGTTCTGACAAGAAATATCCATCTCCGAACTTCTCCTGTCAAGAGAAGCAATGTGCATAGCCACCTTGTTCAGTGTCTGCATAGAAGCCACCATCGTCTCTGCATGTCCTCCAACTTGGCTTCCACAGCACACACCACTGTGGTAGTACAAATCTTCAAAGCGTTGATGGATGCAAACAGGACCCATTCTGAATTCCATGTATGCACCAAGTACGTTCTCCAAAACCATTTAGGGATGAATGACCCCCATGGTTTCAAACATTCCCTTGGTGCCCTTTCTTTCTAGTCAGCTGTGATTTAGTTTTACTTCGTTCAAAAGTACTATTCAAAGATAGCCACCATTTTGGTTTTCATGGTATAGTTCATGGTCACCAATTCACTGAGCTGTAATATGCAGTCATGAAATATTGACTTTTACCTCTCCTGTTGTAAATGTGCTTTGGGGTCCAGGTCATCAGGAGACACCCATTATAATTTGTTATGGTCTCATCCTGCTACAATTGCTATTGTCTGCAGTTGATAAAAACCCAATAAAAATAGTTTCACCATCAGGAGACACCCATCTAGATCTCTGGCATCAAAAAGGTCCAGTCAGGTGTGAATGATTATACTTTCATGGCCGCTCCTTTGCTGGCGCCCTCTAATCCTGTCGTGGTCTGCTCCATCCTGCAACGCCAGTTCACCACAGACCTCTTCAATGAAATCTGCCCCCACAGACTCCTAGGAACCCATGTGAAAAGCTGCTACTATGAACCTGTGTTGCCTGTTACCAACTTATTAACAGAAACCTCTGTTTATAGTATTTCTTTGGAATCTATCACACTAAAATCCAATCACAGTAAAGCCCAACGTTTAGAGTATACAGCAGGAACGTCTCTATTTTAAAGTTCAGATGTATAGTTATAGTTATAGAAACCTTAAATAACTTATTTCTACTTTGATCACAGTGCTTCTCTTGCTGAGCTCACAGTGTCCTTGGAAAGTGGACCAAAAAAGCCTAACTTTGTGGGAAACCCTGTGATTATTTAAAAGCCCCTTGCGCCACTTTTGCGTCATTTTTAACATGGGAAAAGTGACCTACGGGTGGCGCAAGGGGCTTAAAATCTGCCCCATAAAATCTCAAACCTTCCTGCATTTAATATAGGCCAGTGAAGGATGAGCGTAGACAGGTCTTCAAAACACTTAAATCAAATAGTTTTTACTAACTTAATCCTCTTGTCATGTGCATCTTTCAAATGCTCACAATAAAATGAAATATACTGTCATTTTGTCCGTCCATCTTGATGAGTGCACCTCCATCCTTGGTGGAAACAACATAAAAATCAATGCATCTCGAACATTTTTAATCTTCACCTTCTTTAGAGTGGTACCTAGAAGTAGGGCACACTAACCCCATTCCATCACTTAAAAAAAGAATAGTGCATGCACGATATGCTCCCCTTTGGCACAGACTATTGACGTCACCATCCTGAAGGTAATTAGAGGTTTTTCAACAGAACTGAAGTAATGGCTGGCTTTCTCATGTGTAATAATAAATCTATCAGTTCCATTGAGCAGCATATCTAAATACGGTTCTCCGCTGTCAGTAGTCAACGGCAGCATGTATGCTGTAAATTACGTTATCCTTCTGACAGCGAAGAGCCTCTCAATAGTTCTGTAATCGCATAATGTCACAGCTCGGTATACTTCAATATCTTTTGTGAAGCACGTATGGAAACCGCTTTGATCGATCAAGTTTAACATACATTTAAATAAGACCCAGTCATCCTTTTCATGTCTTTGGAAATCTCCAATAACCCACCTGGTCAGTGCAGGAGGACTCTAGTTCCAAAGTTTTATTGAGTATTTAACTTGCTTCCTCACAGCCTGGAGCCAGATATGTAGGTGCTCCATCCCAGACCAACCCACTTGTTGCATTTGGTTATACTCCCAATAATGTGTAGGTAGGGATGGATCTTTTGCCTCCCCCAGTTGCAGCACACTTAGGGCCTGATTCTGATGCGGTAAGGAAAGCTTTCCCACCTAGGGCCTGATTCTGATGCGGTAAGGAAGGCCTCCTAATGGCATTTGCTCCTTCCATATCGGATCGGGAATGTGTCTTCCCGACCCAGGGCCCAAGTATGATGCGATTAGGAACATAAGCTCCCACTGAAGTTAATGGGAGTCCAACCAAATCGTATCAGGAAGCATCCGGATGCATCATACTCCGTCGGTCAGACTCTCCCGATCCGAGTGGGTCGGAAACCATTTCCAAACCGATTCGGTCGGGAAGCTTTCCAACCCGCATCAGAATCAGGCCCTTAGTGTGTCAGTGAATATATACCCTTGATATGCTTTGATATCCCACTCACTAAACACCCTCCATTCTATTTTTAATAAAAATATATTTTATCTTTTTAAGCATGTCTAAGGTGTACTTAGTGATAGATGCGAATCAGCTGTTATACCATCAATGAAAATCTCAGCCCAGTCATCATAGGATTTCACAATTTCTTACGATAGAAGCTTCTTGGCTAGGATCTTACATCCCAATATAACCTTTATTTTGTGAAATATGATGTCTACACAGTATTTGTCCTTCTTTCTTATCGAGCAACGAGGGCACTCAAGTGCAATTGCATAATAAACAGGAAAAAGAGCTAGGAATGCTAGCTGTTCTATATTCATAACCAGAGATCTGTAAATAAAATTATATTCTACGATTCATATGAGTCTCTCTCTTTCTGCTGGTTCCTCTCTCACTCCATGCCTACTTCCTAAACTCTCCATAATTGACACAGTTATAAAAATCTACAAAAATTAGAAAGTAAACCTTCTCCCAATATTTAAGGACACAGATACGGACAAGCTCAAAAAGTAACAAGCGTTCAACAGCAAGTGTTTAAAGGCCTTAATCATAAATAGGGCTCCAGGTTTTATGGTATTTATTTTTGGAACATTTGCGTCTGTATTTATCCATATTTATTTTTGGAAAATTGTATCTGTATTTATCCATATTTATATTGGTCTTTGTGAATAAATAAAGCTGAAATTAGTATATTTCCACATTTATTTAACTGATAAATATGCACTCATGCTTGAATGCTTGCCAGGTTTAAGTGGTGTAAACACATGCTGAAGTTAAATCAATGCACACAAGTAAATTTAAGGATAATTCTTGTGTATATTTACTGATGTTAAAGCCTCTTTACTAAAATCCCTTTCATTTTTAACAACCCTTTCCTATCAACCCACACAACTATTGGCTTGGATGTCATGGCAAACAGAATTTAGAATTACTCAAAAAACAACCCAATTTCCGTTTTTATCTACATTAAAAAAAAATACAGACACAAAAATAAATGTTTTCGGTCTGTATTTATCTGTAAAAATCAGTAAAAAGTAGCCCTAATCATAAAGGATGTGCCATGATCTTTCTTTCAAACACTACCTTCTCATAGGTGCACCAGGTACACTATCTCCTTTGGGTGTGTCCTTGGTTTTCATAGCAGGTCAAGATCGATAACCTTACAAATGTATGTGTTAAAAAATGACAACTTTTGTTAGCTTAGTAAAACTTGATGTAAGTATTAATTCACTCAAAATTATGATACCAATATTTTTAACTCTCATAGGATGTGATGACTGAACAAACCAAATGCTAATGTAATCTGAAAAGTATGTTCCATTGAACATATACCATTGATTAAAACACCTTGCAATAGGATAGGCTGTTGCACATTTTAATCCCTCATCCCAATTAATGATGATATTCTCCTGACTTCAGTACTCTCTCTAGTTTCCTGAGGAATGTTATCTAGGTAACTCTCCAATAATAATATTTTGATGGAGAAAGTCGTAAGATAGTATAACTTAAAACTCTGTTTTCCTAGCGTCGTCTTTTTTTTATATCATGAATGATGAGATTACCATATTAATTACCATCAGTCTGGTACACCAGATTTATGAATTAATAAATATTTCCATTGTAAAATATCAACAATTGTGTGTGTATATTGTTTCCAGGGTTCTGTATCTATATACAATACTCCTCCTGCAGGCGAGAGTTATATGGACAGCATTATCGGACTCCTAACGCTCCTTATCTGAATAAGCAGAACTCATTGAAGTCAGAGACAGCAACGGGTGTCCTTTTCTTCAAAGAAGGTACTTTATGTACTATCCCTCTTGGGGCTTAGAAGATGTAACCGCTGGTGCCACCCCAAGTTGTCGGGTTTACGGCAAAGGTTTAGGTGGCGTGCCAGAAAGGTACTCTGCTATCTGTTTTTTGGAAGGAGAGGAATTTTCGTAAACATGGACTGCTACAGATTGACATCCTTTGTATTTTGGCTCTGAACATGATGACTATATTTGTTGTGCTGTGGAAGGCCACAAACTATTGGGACAATTGGAAGGGAAATTATGATCAGTAACCATTTTCCAATCATGAGACTGTCAAAATGGTTTTAGAAACAGTTGCAAACCCAATATTTCTCTCAGTTTTTATCAGGAGCCCTATAGAAGTGGGTTAACCCCCCCCCGGGTGTACTAAACGGTAGGTACATATATTAAAAACAGCCACACTTTGCAGGTATCTGAGCACCCACTTAACCCCAAAAGCTTCATCTGTTCTCTTGAAACACTGAAAAACAAAATCTCCAGTCTGTAGAGATTGTTCAAATGGTTTCATCACCAAGAAAGCCAGCATTGTACATGTGGGTAAATATCCTCTTCACATCATTCATCTACCCACCATCTTCCCCCCCCCCCCACCCCCCAAAGAAGAGAAGGTTCAGAACCTCCAAGGCTCTCGGAGCCTGTCAGAGGACATACAAGGTTGCATAAAGTTAAGTGCAGGTTCACCAGTGTGGATGCAGAAAAGGGTCTCTGCATCTTCATGGCTTCGCCCCCGCTCACTTGTTGTCTTTGTCTTGCTACCAGACCTGCAGGACTGGATATTGTGGAACTTGGGCAGTTTAGGTTTCTAAAGGTGTTCTCTGTGCAGTATCTTCAGTCAGCTATATCCATGCAGATTCTCCACTTTTCAGTGCAACTCCTCTGCTGATATGGTTGTCCAGTTAATTTTGTTCCACAGCTCACAGCAACAAGAACATCCAGGATTCTGGTTTGGGCTCGGCCTGATGAGAAGACAGTAACCCAGCAAAGGAACTGCCTCTGGCAATGCATCTTTCTGTTCAGGGCTGAGGTACAGTGTGCAGATGACAAGATGATGTGCAAGTTACTAGCCCTAGGGTTGGTAGCATGTATCCTCCCTTGGTGGTCAGTGCGGTAACCTTGAGTCATACCAAGGTGAGCCTCTCTGAAAATTCAAAGCCTTCTCACAATCAGGGAGAAATGCATCTTCCTTTTTTGTGTTCACTTTATATATGGTATCTGGAACAAGGAATCTATGCCATACTAGTTTGAACTGTTCAAGGTGGGGATGTGAACAGGCTCTAATCAGAGCCCAAAAGAAGATCAACGTTGCTGGGTGATGGTCACTAATACAGGAGAAGAGAGCTGGATTTCCCTGAGGCAATAGAAACCTTCCCTGAACTAAGAAATTGGATCACAACCTTCCTTTACCTAACAGACTAGTTTCAGTGAGTGGGTCCTGATCACCGGGACGTACAGACTGTCATAACGACCAAATGTGATGGAGAACTCCCATCTTCTGCAGCTAGGGACACTGTGACCAACAGACACGCCAGTGCACTCAGTTACAATAACACATAGAAAATAAGGCCAATAGCACTGGACTTGAATTGCTGCCACCACTACATATCAACTGTTAGCATGGTTTCGAAGGGCAGTACCACCCTAACCCACTACTGGAGCTGGCCTTCTCTGCAGGGCCACCCCAAATGTTTTGCCTTCACTCCCTTTGTGTGCTTAACCCGTTTTTGTTGGCTTTTTGGACTCTGTGCTTATTTCCACTGCTAACCTGTGCTAAAATGCTTGTGCTCTCTCCCTAAAACAATGTAAAATTGGACCACACCTAATTGATACATTTAATTTACTTGCAAGTCCCTAGTAAAATAGTACTACATGTACCCAGGGCCTGTAAATTAAATGCTACATGTAGGCCTGCAGCATTAATTTTGCCACCCGCTGAAGTAGCCCTTTAAAATAGGTCTCAGGCCTGCTACAGTAGCCTGTAGTGCAGTTTAGAATAGCCATTTCGACCTGTCAAAATAGACCTTTGGCAAGCCTAAACTTTCATTTTTATGGTCTGGCTTGACAGCGCAGATGTTGTTAGACAATTATGTGAGCAAAACTAAAGGGGCTTCAGCTCCACCCACATGTTGGGAACATGGAGTACATGTTTAGATTAGGCAGAAGTTGTGTGCCTCCACCAAAAAGTGCTTGCCCTCCACATGCTGTGATCATTTTGTTTATTTATCCAGCTGGCTTAGCTTGAACTTTCAGGGGCACACACATGACACTGTAATGCGGTCTCTCATCACTTTAAGGCGTTTGTCTTTTTCTAGTGTATTTTAAAAAAGTGATGGATAGAATGCTAGAATTAATCTCAGCCACAGGTAAATACTCTGGATGCATCCTAATCCATTGTTGTTTTGCACAACATGCCACCTTAGTTTGGACAGAGCTTTTTATGCAAATCAGTCTTGACCCTGCTCCAATGGAAACAGTATTGCGCGAACAGCCAAGCCAGGTCATCCCTGAACCAGAACAAAAGCAACCCAGGACCAGTTACACTCTTTTTATGGGCTCATCAGCAAGGTATATCTTGATTCCAGTGACAGTGTGGGATGCGGTACAAGCGACTTCCAGTGGCTGAGATCAGATCAAGCATTCCATCCATCACCTGGTTGTTGTTCTAGCTGATACCCTAATTGCGATGGGTATGTCCAGACGTGGGATCTATGCTAAATGTGCTACTGGAAGCTATACCTGGCTGATGAGCTCTTACCAGAGCGAAAATGGTCCTAGGTTGCTTGTATTCTGGTTTCGGGAGGACCTGGCTTGGCAGTTCCGGCAGGAATGTTCCCATGAGGAGCAGGGACAAGGCCGTTTTATATATGGCTGGATCCAAATTGAGGTGGCATGGTTGGCGAAAAACGATGGATTGGAGGCGGCCCGAGGGACCGTCAGTTGCTGACATTCAAGAATCCCATCCATCATCTTGTTGTCTTTCTCAGGCAGCAGCACCGATAGGAGGAAGACATACATTAACCTACAAGGAATTTTAGCTCTGGCTTGACAAAATAACCGTCACCAATATTATTCTACAGTTCACTGCTTCCAGACAAATACATATAAATTCCCATACTATTTACCAGTAATGCTTCACATTACCATACAATATTCCTTTAAAGCCAACGCCTGTTAATACTTATACGCCATCCCTAAGTTAGGACCTAAAGGCTCAAAGGGTAGGGTGAACTGTATTTAAAAAGTAGGACATGTGAGTTCAAGTTTTACGTGTCCTGCTAGTTAAAAAACTCTGTAAAGTCGTTTTCACTACTGTAAGGCCTATCTCTTCCATATCCTAACACTGGGTTACCTTATTACATTTACTATGTGCTAACTTTGGATTGGAGCAGGTAGAGATGTCATGTTAACTCTAATTGTAATTTGAAATCCTGTTTAATGGTAAATTTGGATTTTAAGTCACAATTCTAAAAATTCCACTTTTAGAAAGTTGCCATTTCTTGTCCTAACCATTTGTGCCTTTTGTCAGTATCCTGGGCCACATGACTGTGAATGGCGCAGATATTGGGGTTTGTGAATTACTCCCAGGCAATGACACAATGGCTCGGGCAGAACTGTTCCCTGCCCAACTTACACTTCAGTGGGCTTTACCCCAGTACACACAAAGAAACAAGACACTAGCCTTTGGTCACCCCACCCCACCGACCCCCCCAGATTTCCTGGAGCTTTGACAGGGGAAGTGAAGAACCTCTTATAACCAGATGTGAGGGTAGGACACACAAAGGCTGGAACCAGGTGTAAATACTGGACCTCTTGAGCCATTCTTCAGTACACTCCTGGACCAGTAGAACTACCAGGAGGACTGCTTTGTCCTGCATAGGACTGCCCTGCTGCTACCAGAGGACTGCTTTGCTCTCCGAGAAGAAAAACTGGACCTGCTCCCTTCATTCTAGGGTAACATGCATGACTGCAAGGGTCAGTTGACTGTCCTCCTGCCTGAGGTACACAACAAGCACCAGAGGCCTGCCTGCAACTGCTCAGCTGACCAGCTGCACTGGTCCTCCCTGGACCTGCACAAGTACTGCTGGCCTCTGCTAGAGTGAGTTGTTAATCTCCAAGAGGTGCCTCCCCAGGTCGTGGACCCTTGGCTGACATCAGTTGAGCTCCTCCTGTGAAGGAGGGTAAAATCCTGACGTTTTGGGCTCTTTGCATCAGTAAACAGAGCTGATGGCGTCAAGGTTCTGGCACCTACCAATACAAAGCTCCAGTGAACCCGACCGACTCTTTGTGCTACAGCGATCGGAAGCGATGACTGGCAAAACAAGATCTGCACTTCGCACTACAGCAATGACAGTCTGTGGTGACCACCAAAGAGAAGCTCAAGCACCGACCGTTTTGACATCCAACCAGCTTTTCGTACGATAGTGCTGACAACCTATACCTCCCAGACTGCTGTCTGTGCTACAGTGACGACCATCCGAGACGCTCTCCCAGCTCCTTGCGGCCTCCTCTAGTGTGAACGGAACTCTCCAAGCCAGACTTTGAGAAGGTAACTGTTTCAGCAGGACTAACATGGTCCCTGTATCCAACCTGCACTCCATCACGGTCATCCTCAAATTGTGACTTTTCACTGGTCTAGCATGACCAGATGACCGCCAGTTACACTTTGTGCTTTGAGGCGCTATAAGTACTTAAAACTTTGAAATTGCATAACTCCGGTTCCATTGATTGGATTTGTGTGATTCTGGTATCATGTTATTTATTGAAATGTACTCTATTTTTTGTTGTTTTGGGATTTTTCTTGAGTCGTGTTTTCACTTTATTACTATTTGTGTGCTGGAAAAACACTTAAACATTGCCTCCGCTTTTGTACCATGCTACCAAATGGTTAAGCATTGGTTAATTTAGTAACTCGTGGCTCACCTTGACAATCTATTTGGCTGTTGCCTGAAAGCGGCTTTCACCTCTCTAGACTAATAACCCAATTTTTCATGCCCACGTTGGGGGTTTCATTTAGATGCCCCCCGTGTTTTGCTAGATTTATCTAAGCTCTGCTGAATAACATTATAGTAAATATGTGAAATATCTCCAGTGTATTTCACTAGGGTTAAACATTGGTCAGTCCATAAAAAAAATGAACAGAGAGAGTGGCACTGCCCTTCTAAGAGACACATAGGACATGCATCCCAATAATACCTCCTATTGTAAATTCAACTGGTGTGACATGTGGGTGGAATTATTTGAAAAGTTTGTCTATCCTCCTACTCCTAAATATGGGACACATCTATAAGAAGAGGGTACCAGAGGCTGAAAAGTAGCTGGCTTATTAAAAATCCAGCATGCAACTTAAGAAAATATCTTGAGTTTTTAGCGCCTTGCTGCAAGGGATGCACTGCAGTGAAGAGGAGGAGAAAGTGAAGGATAAACTTGGGAGAGGAAACCTATTGGATTGTAACTTTGTATAAATAATGCAAGGGCATCTAAGACATGTAGCTGTAATCTGTTTCTGTTAACACTCTACATGAGATTCCTGTGTCCCTTCACTAAGCATCTTGTTGGTTAATTAAAAAGCTAGTTTAACCTTTGGAAAGTAAGAGACGTGCTGGGAGTTGAGGGGCTGCTGGGGTGTGAGGTGGAATGTGGCAACTAGTTACTTTTAACTAGACTACTAACTGCAGCCATCGAAGTTCAAAGTACATCCGTGAAGAGTTTCTCTCTCTTTCCTTGGAGTCTCAACAAGTTAATTATATGCTGCCTCTTAAAACCAGCACATATTCCATCTAGTCCGATCATATTACCAGAGCTGGAGAAACTGGAAAAAGCTGCAAACTATTAACTGCCTTCTTATCTATTGGGAAGGATCATTCAGCTGCTTCTGGACATCAAATCAAACTGACTAGGGCTTGGTGCTATCAAGATTAGTGCAACTATGTCTAGTAGGAAATTGACCCGAAAAATAAAGAGTCACTGCCTTATTTTAAAGACATCTGACATCTCTCTGGACAGCTAAAAGTACCACTGTCTACCAGTTTTACAAATAATACAATTTAACTTGGCTGTAAACCATCAAAGCTACACGTGTTTGGGCCCCAGATACCTAAAATGTATTCACAGCCTACACACCCAACCAGAAAGTGAGATCAAGTGAAGCAAACTTGACTTTACAAGCAACGTTTAACCATAAGAAGCATGGGGAGAGTTCAATCTGGGTGTAGGTCAGACAACCTTGGAGCTCACTGGGCCCAGACCTGAGGAAGCTCAGTAGGTAGACAGTGTTAAAAAAACAACTTGAACAAGGCTGTTCATGCAGGCTTTCCAATTGATTAATCTTTACATTTTCCTCTTGTGTAAGGGACAAAGTCTCAAAAAGGACTAAGTGACCACTGTGGAAGGTCAGAAAGGAGAAACCAACATAAGTTACTTGACTCAGCAGATGTGGACCATCACACGTGCTAGGGAAGTGTGCTGTCCTACATGTATGCTCAATAATGGCGCTATGACGTCACTTCCGTCACATACAAGCTTGAAATAAACATTCAAATAGGATGAAACACTATGTGCAGAAAGGCTGCCACTACCATGTGTATAAGGGTTCAATTAAAATGCATGCACATTTTTAAAATGAATGTCTTAACCTCTGTAGTTGGATAAAAGCAAATAATCTTTTCACAATAAACAGTGCAGTGCTATAAATGTCTGCCAATTCCTATAGTTACCTGTAAAAAGGAGTAGAGTGGCAAGGCATCAGTATCCAAACAGACGTTCTGGACTGACCCGAAGAGTCCTCCGCCGCGCAGAGATGCTGAATGTGGCTCATGACGTCGAGGGTGCCTCGCTGATGGATCAAACCAGAATATAAAGCAGGAACGAGGTTTGAGAGAAAGAGAAACGCCACTGCAGGTTTCTTCCAGGTTTTCAAATGGGTAAGAGAATATCCTGCATTCAGATAAGTGAAAGTGTGCCAATTATTACATAAAGCCATGTATCTTCATATCACATTAAGTATGCCTTCCCACTGGTGAGCAACCAATCAAGATGAAAATACAACTAACCATTACACATTCATTACTAAAACGCAGATGTCGAATTCAAGTTTATTACCTCAATGCTAAACAATTAGCATGAGAGGAACACTTTTTGCTGCCTAACAAACTGCATGTTCGAACTCTCCTAAAAGTCACAAGGACAGTCTTCAATGTGATTTGACCCCGTTACACACATTTAAACCATTGCATCCCTTTTATTAAAACAAGTAGGCATGAATAAAAACGATATAAACCATGTATGCAGCAGATGCACTGAGTGGAAAAAGGTTTCTTGTGGGTCACGACCCCCTCCCCGCGTTCAACAACGATAATAAACCGCCTATTACACTTTGTGCAGCTGCGTGTATGTGTGTATAAACACACACACAATTTTTGTGTATACATATACACACGCATATGCGCCAAGTGTAATATGCTATTCATTACGAATGTTTAGTGTGGGGAGGGGCCATGACTCAGGAGAGGCATAACCTCGAGTCATTAATGACGCCCCTCCTCCCGCTCCCAATGTAGTAAATAACATATTACACTTTGCACATGTGGTTTATGCCATGGTAGTTTTACGTGTGTATTGGTTATTAGGAATGAGGATATAAACAAGACGACAACCATAGTATACCCACCCCCCGCTTGTAACAATTTACTGTTAATTCAGACAAAATATTGTGCTTAATCAAAGGTTTACACCCTTCGGCTACAAATTGTTGTCAGTAGTGGCTTGTCAACAGGGGCGTCAGGGCACCACCTTGGTACCTCGAACCACCATCTCTAAAACGTAATATAAGAAGCCAGCATCCCGCGATTAAAATGCCTGGAGGGTGCATGTGTGAGGGTGCATGTGTGAGGGGGCGTAGTTCAACAATCCACTTTACTAAGCACACATAATGCACATGCGTATGGCAGCACAGTATATCTGTTAAAATGGTGCTGTCAAGGCTCTCCTGAGCCCAATGAGAATACACAAAGGCGGGGTGGGGACTGAGACTAAGCCCTGTCCCACCGTTTGATAGAGTTTGGATTCCAGCACTGTCAGAGGCTGGAAGCGGGCTTGAGACAGGTATTTCTTGTGCCTCTGCTTTCCTGACTGGGCCCTATATCAACAGCTGGGCTCCTGCCCTGTTGCTGCAATGGAGAAGTCACCAATGGAGGCAAGGGACGGCAAATACATAAATAAAAAAATAATTCCAAAGTTGTTGTTCTGTGCATATGTGAGTTAGAGTGAATGTGTGTGTGAGACTGAGAATTGGCGAGAGTGATAGTGAGTATATCTACAAGTGTTTGTGTATGGAAATGAGTGAGAGAAACAAGTGACAGAGTGAGTGAGATACAGTGAGAAGGAAAGAGGGAAAGAAAGTGTGTAAAAGTGCCTGTATGTGTTCGAGTGACTGTGGGTATATGTGAGCGACAATCAATGAGTGAAAGTGAGTCTGAGAGGCAGTATATTTGTGCGAGTGAGAGTAGGAGTTAAAAAGGGAGTGAGTGTTCATGAGTTAGAATGAATGATTGTGAGTGAGTTAAAATGAGTGAGTGAGTAGGGAGAAGTGGGCTAAAGTGCATGTGTTATGCTTGTGAGTATGCCACTGGCCATGGCATAATCAAGGTAATTCTTGGCTTATGTAGCTAACTTTGACCTTCTACTGGAACTGACCTACTGGAGGTAATTCTTTAATGGAGGGCATCCAAGGCGAAGTGCAGCCCCAAGCATACTGGGGGTTATTCTTGCAATATGGGAACACTCACAGCAAAATTCAGGCGTCAGCATACTGGAGGCAATACTTGGCCTGAGGGAGGGCAACGAGGGCATAAGTGAGGAGGAAAAGCACCCACATGAAAATACTGGCCCTGGCATACTAGAAGGCATTTGTAGGCCAAAGCCTACTAGATTTTGCAAAGACGTCTTGGGGACATTCAGAAAGCTTCCCTGAGAATGCATTCTGCCCATTGCTTGCCATTGGCTTGGTCTTCTGTAAATCACAGTTGTTTGCTTTTCATTTGCTGGCTTTATTTGTTTTAGGGTGTCCAGAAGGTCTTTGTCCCTCCTGTGGAGCAAAGCCAGTTTACTGTATTCTTCCAAGAGTACTCGCTTTCTGTAAACAGGCCTTTACATTTTGTTCTTATCTTGTCACATGTGCTGTGCATTCAAAAACAGAGGTACATCTCGGGCTCTGTCTTCCGAGTAAGCTTGGTATTTACTTTTTTTGCCTCTGGATTGAAAGTGCGAGAATTTATGTGACAATCATGTTAGTTTCTGCTGGTGTACTGGAGGAAGGCTGTACAATGTGCTAGTACACAGTAATATTTAAATGTCTGTAAATGAGCTGTGCAAACATTTCAGAAATATATCAGAATTAGCAAAGCACTAATGAAGCAAATGTTTTTGTAATTCTGAAGTGTAGTGGAAACAAATATTTGAATACGATGAAAACCAATCAGTACACTAGGTGATGCAATTTCCACATATTGTTTGTGCATTGTATAGTTTTATTAGTAAAACGGTATGCTTGTGCAAATGTAATGGTCATTTCAATTGAAAATATGTTGTCCGTAATGGTAGTGCGCTACCACACCCTCTACTCCACAACACTCGACCCCCCTCTAAACTGTAACTATAATCGACTTTACGCCACTCTACTCTACTCTACTCCACACCACTCCATGCCGCTCCACAACACTCTATGGCACTGCACTCTAGGTCACTGTACTCCACACTATCCTATGACACTCCACTGCACGACACGCTATGGCACTCCACTCTCTCACACTTTACACCACTCTAAGCTATGCCACACTACATCATTCCACTCTATGACACTCTACCGCACTCCACTCTACGCCACAACACTTTACACCCCTCCACTACATGACTCCCTACTCGACACCACTCTACGACATGCCACAACACTTTACTTAAAATACTCCACTCTACACCATTCTACCACAAACAACGCCACTCCGTGCCACTCTCACACTCCACCCTACTCCACTCTATGCCTCACCTCTCTACTACTGCTATTCCACTGTACATCACTCCACTATACACCACTCCACACCACACCACTCGATTCCATTCAGTGCCACTCTCCTCAACGGCACTAACTTTTAGCCGTGCTGAACAGCACCCACGCTGGTGTACATCATAGCTGAAAAACCTTGGCAAAGTCAATAGCTCTTGCATAGACAAAACTTATTGGATTTGCAAATGCTAGTTTGATTTATATAGAGTAGCATGAACTGCAAATGTTTGGTACTCGTAGAGTATGCAATTCTTGGCATACAAGGGGTACCCATCACAAAAGGCTGGCAATTGCACCCTCCAGTATGGGTGCGACCCCACACTAAATTTTAAAAAATAAAGTGGGATAACCCTGGGAAATGCTTATAACAATTTATTATGCCTTAAAATGTATTAACAAACTTTTCTTGTGCGGAGAGCCGCCAACAACACCCTCCCCCAAAACAAGTTCAGTTAGCTTACTACACTCTCTTGCTGGAATTCGGTATAGGTATTACACCCTACCACTTTTAAAGGTCACCAGCAGCTATTGGCTACAATGACAAATTTGCATCTTTTAAAGAGTTGTGCAACTAAAAAGGACAGATCACGTTTTTAAATTTAGTCTTCGCAAATCTTACATGTGTTGAATATTTCACCAAATACCACATCAGAAGAGGCTCTAGAAATCTAAAAGTGCCCTCAGATAATACTCCATAATACCCCATAATGAATGAACAGCACTCTACTGCTAATGTCAGAAGATAGCATTAGTGGCAGCAGGGGTCTTACTCTATTTATCATTAATTATGTTTTTTAGCTCAAGCTTCATAAACATATATTTTGGAAATATTCCACCAAAAGGCATAGTTCCTCCTTACCCCCAGAAACACTACCTCGAAAACATGGCAGTAGTGCAGGCTGTAGGGTTTAAGAATGGCCCCATTGTCACTAAACATCTCTTTCAATGAACCATTAATTAGTAAGAGAGGCTAGTTACCAAGAACGATCCCTTTCCTTATTGACTGCACAGACAGCAGAAGACAGAACGGAATTGTGTGGGAGCCAAACCCCAATAATCATCTCAACATCCATGGTTGAACACCCCAAATGTTTATCTAAGTAATTTGGCTGCAGCGTCTCCAGTTGATCTAGCGGTTAGAGACTACAGTCTTCAGCAGAATAACACAGAATAGCAGAGTTAAAAAGAAATAAATATTGGAATCGTAAAGAACTGAATTCTAGGCCGACAACAAGGCAAAAATATTCTTATTCATACAGAATAATCAAAATATGGTATAGGAAAAATGCATGAAATGCCATGTAGGCTCCAATAGACAATTACAAATAATATAAAATCGTAAAAACTCATTTAGCTAAGCAATCATCTAAGCATGAATTCTAAGTGTCAAACTCATAAAGAGTACCGACACATCCCATAAAGAATCTAAGCCAATAGGACATAGAAAAATAAAGTCTCCAACAGCAGCAGTTTTAAGAGAAGTGTAAAATCAAACAGGACTACAAAACAGCCTCTAACAAGCCTAGGAACATAAGAACGTGAAAAATTAAAGACCAATCGTTTTTATAACTAAATCACACTTTCTTTAATAAATTCGGCAAATTCAGCATAGTATGATCATGGTTAGGGTAGCAGTGGAAAATCAGAAAAACAAGTAATTTTCAAAAGCATTAACACTAACCCATTTCTTAAGGTAAAATACATTTTCCATCTTTGCGCTCAGCAACTGCGTTCAGGAGATGATCAACACTATATGAAACATCCCTCTAGCAATGGCTCATAGAACTTGCACACCACTTACACTTCCAGGGGAAGTACTTGAGAATGATACTCTGGGTACATTTGCAACACAGGCTAACAACTTTGTACATTAATATTGTCATTAACTCGATGCTCCACTGAAACAAGGGAAGAGATGACTTTGCAGCAGGACACTGATTGAGAGGGGGATCAGTAGGAGCAAGTTGAACATTGATATTAGAAATGATAGTGTCTTTCACGAATATGTTGTCAAAAACAACAAAGGAAACTCTCAAGGTAAATAAGGACCTTGGGTAATAGTTATGAACAAAAACATTGGTCCTTACAAAAACAGTTTTTGCAAAGGACCTATGTTTTTGTTCATTGCACGAAAATGTGGCATAAATATTCATCTTATTATCTACTCTTCTAAATGACTTCAGGTAACTCGTTTCAGGTGCAATAACATTAGTTCATCGTTACAACTATGCATCATAAAAAGCACTAATAATAAGAAAGAATTTTCAGATGAAGTTTGCACATATTACATATTTTTGAAAACACTAACACTTGACTGAAGACTGTCAGGATATGGGCATTCAGAAATAATAAACCTATTGAGCAAAAACATGGCGTAAATACAAAGGAACAGATTGAAGACTATCCACATTCTTAATGTTTTGTGGCCTGAGCACCAAAGCAGTATGCTCCCTAATGAGTGAAAGCCAATGCTCTACCACATTCTTCCTAACAGAGGCAGCTCAGGCAATGTCCCCGAACTCCTCGTGGAAGACACAACTGTGAGTTTATCAGTGTGGCTGTGGTGAGAGAGGACAGCACTGGAAGATTGACTGGATAAAAAGGGATCTTTGCCTAGCCAGGACCACAAACAAGCCAAACAATCAAACAATAGCGATGAATGTGCTCAGGACACAGGAAGGATACAAAAATAAGAATAGATAACTGACCCATTGTAAAACAAGAGACTTATAAACCTGAGAAGGAACCAGGTTGAGAAGTTGTACGTGTGCCTTCCACTGGCAGCACAAGCAAGGCAGCCAGCTGATCAGGAGTAAAGCTGGAGTTCAAGGCACTGACTAGAGTCTAGCACCCCAAGAGCCTCGGGACTGATGCAAGGGTAAGTATCAAACTCCCAAAGAAGTGTTCAACTACAAGGCCAAGCAACCGGGGAGAAAAGACTACTTGGCGTAGGGACCACAGAAACTGATGGTGTTTATAACTAGCACTGCCAACCTACAGCAATTTGGTAACAGTTATTTTCCAGGTCTTCTGAATAAGTTCTGTAGAAAGTGAGGACATCGTTTAAATGTACTCTTCTTTCATAATACACCAAATAAAAAGGTCTTCCTTTATTAGGATGACTATGCTGTGTCCTATGATGGATAAATAATATATTTGAACACTTCATTACATACGTTTTTATTGCAACATTATCTACAATCATAACTGTTCAATTTAGTAAATAGTCTCCACAATCATGATAGGGCATGGAAGAAACTGTTCTAGACAAGCCTCGCATCATTAAATTATGTTTATAGGAACTAGAAGTCACCTACAACTATTTAATGAAGGCCACATGCCCCAGAAGTAGGGGATAATGCAAGAAACTCACCTGTATGTAAATCTGAATCTATTTCTAGACTACTGAAATGGGGCAGAATGTCACCTTTTGTGCCGTTGATACTGGACCATACGGTACCACCAATTCATATCGACTATAACTAGGAGTGTGTGAAATTTGCGTAATTTCTTTTTGCGTAGTTACAAGAACTTTGTTTTAAAGAAGAGAATGCAAATCTGTCATTTAGGGCCAGATATACATCTTAGCGGATGGGGTTAACGAGGTCAGAGTGTATTATTCTGTTGCCCTGAAGGAGTCCCCGCCTGCCAAATTTAGAAGTGACCTCCAAGGCAACAGTCATTTATAAAGCAATGCGAACCACCATCATGGCAGTTCCTGTCAATGCATTTTTTATTTTGATGTACGGGTCTGTCAGCATGACAAATCTGTCTGTCAAACTGATATCCTTTTCAATTTTCTAAAAGAAAATCCCAAAGCAGGATTTTCTTGACAAAAAAAAACCCAATGATGCCCATCCGCATGGGAGTCATCTGCCATGGCGAGGGGGGCACTTTTTTAGTTTTTTACCGAACCTTACTGCCAGGGTTTTCCTGGCAATGATGGACAGTTAAAAACAGCTAATCTAAATTGGGCCGGCAGACAAACAACACGTACTCCATCAGAGAAGTGTGGCCACGGCTGAAACAGAGTAGTCTCCACCAGCCAAACTATGGTCCACCCACATCTAAATCCGGCGGGCGGACCAGTAGGTTGGTGGTAAGGATACTCTTTTGCTGTGGAGTATCCTTACCGCCAACCAATAAATTGGCCCCTTGGTGCTATACATTAGTATAAAATGCGCCCTCGCATCCATTTCAAATGAGAAGACACATTTCCTACTAAAACCAATAGTGAAAACAACAGCTGCAGATGTTTTGTTTGTTCTCTCTGTTCCCATTCTCCCGCAATAGTATTTTTAGCCAAAAAGATTTGAAATTGCGTGATATCACGCAATGGAGTCATTTCATGAATTTCACAAAAGAAGCACAATATGAAATTATGCAAGATTACACCAGCATAATGAAAATTTCACCCAGGCCTAAAGATCACCAATGTTAGCACTGAGCTTTTAGGGAACAGGCTCGGATACTCCCAGTACGCTTAAACCAGTATGCTTTCCTTGGTCTCATGGGCTTTGCAATCTCCCCACCTACCCAAATGTGCTCTTCGCCGCATATATGTGGGCTCTTTTTCAGAACAGTCTAGGTAATAAAGCACAGCATTAAAAAACTCAACACATTCCCTGATAAAAATAGTTAAAACAGAGTTATAGTTAGTTTGGGCCTCAGAGAGGCCAACATCAATTCAGCACAAAACACAAAAACATCCACCAGTTATGGTGATCAGTGAAACCATAACATCCCCCAATGAACCAATCATGAACTTGCACACCATGTACAGGACCAAACACCATGTCAAATCACCTTTAAGGATAGGGTTTTTGTGCACGGAATCGGTTTGAGAGGTGGGACCTGATCGCAAAAGAGGCTCAGGCACTCAGGCTCAACGTGCTGAACCTGGCAAGCAGTTACATGGAAAGTATTCCGAATTAGTTCTATGGTGCATGGAATCCCTACCAACCCTAAGATTCATCACACCCTGGTATGCAAGCATTGCAGTTCTGGGAGTGAAGCCTGGAGATTTCCTAGAGCTGGAAGATATTCTGCAGGCTTGACGGGCAGGACAGTTGCTAAGAATTAACCCCCTCCTGCGTAGCTGCCAAGGTTTCAGATTGCCATGTGTGACATTTTTGTAATTTCAGGGTAATTATTAGTGACATTTCAACACATATAAGTGACACTTTCTCGCGATCAAATCAAGCCATGAAGACTAGGAAAACATATGAAATTATATTACATTGGTGCAACAAGAAAATCTTAAAACTGCTGCCAAGTACCAGAAATGCATTATACCCCACGCTGAGGCGCAGAGAAGACTTAGGCATAATATGCAGCTAGGGCACTGTAGTGTTTATAATTTTATAAACACGTCTCTCTCAACACTTAATACAGTTGTTTCCAAGTGCTTCAAGGAATGACCCGTTCAACCTGAGCCTGCCCAGCATGAATTAGTTAATGTACAGAATAAACTCCTGCATTCTCCGTTAAATTGTATAGTTTTGATGCACTTCAAATCAGTTTAGTTAGCATTCATGTACCACACGCATACGTCCAGCTATCAGCCGTCTCACAAACATGGGCACCACCTTCAAGAGACACCCACCAGCCTCTCGTGAGCGATGGATTTAATTGTCCATCATCGCCAGAGTAAAAAGATATTCGGAGCTGTTGGCAGGCCCAAGGTGAAATGAAAAGTAATGGCGGAAGACTGCAGCACGCACCCCAGGCTTTTGAACAACGCAGCCTAAGGCCCTGTGAGGCACACACTTGGTCACAGCCTGCACGGCCGGCAGCCTCGAGCCAGTGGGCAATTATGTGGAAGATGAAGATCATGTGTAGTGGCATTAGTAAAACAGTTTCAAGTGAGCGTTTAGGCCAGCATAGAGAAATCAGCCGGCCGGAGAAAGGTGGTGTGCCGTGCATGTTTTGTGTGTATGTATCACTGCTGGCCGCTATGTACAAATTTGTTAGGCTGCAAGTGTGGGTGTGAGTCATGTGTGTGTGTGGAACAGATCAATTGAAACTTTATGTCCAGCAAGTACTCTTATATTACGCCCCTATCTAACTCCAGCGTTAGGCACGCGCTTACTTGAAATGGAATTGCAGCTCGAGAGCAGCTGCATTTCACGCGACACCTACCTGGCTCCCCTCTCTTTGTTGTGACCGCCCACCTGCATCAGACTCTCTCGGACTGGCTTAACTGCTCAGTGAGGGGTCCGAATGCTACGCCATCCTAGAGGTGGCTTAGCAAGGCGCAACGAGGAGAAATGTATTCATTTCTCCTCGTTTTTCCCTCTTTTAATGCGTGCTGCATTCTACAGCATGCATTGAAAGAGGGAAATGCCTGTAGTGATTGTTAATGTGCAGGAAGGGGTCCCTTCCTGCACAAAAACAATCTCCCTATGACGCAGGCATCCTCGCACCATGGTGCAAGGATGCCTACGCCATCACATGGCTGCAGGTTGTGCACTAGCGCAGGAGGAAGCAAAGATATGCGTCATATTCTTGTAAATATGTCGCATCCCTGTGCTTCGGAAGTGCCGCAGCCAAAGGGCTTGCAGTGCCACGCTGTGGCACTTCCTTGTAGATCTGCCCCTGGATGTGGAGCACAACCTGAGGAAGGCAGTAGCAAAAATCCATCCACAGATTGACCGTCTGTGGCGAAAAACAGGCACACCCGTCACATTTATGTTGATGGTGTTATCAATCAATGTCATGTGTAAAACAAAGTATCCTAGTAAAAACAATTTGTGCACATTTTATTTAGGAAAATGGTTGTTTGAGCTGTGTAATAACCTGTCATTTCAGCACACCCACTCACAAACCTGCACTTTACTAAACGCTCTTATTGTGTTGAACATTATTTCCTAGATATGGCCCGGGATATGCCCACAGCGGTCAATTATGTGGTGTACCAGTTTCCAGAAATTTCTGTCAGGTGGTGGGGGGGCCCAACAGCTAAACAAATTGAGCTGGGGGGGGCTCAACCTACAAAAGTTTGAAGACCTCTGCTCTAAGCTATGTAAAAACTGGGCAGTGAGTAGCACCACCAGGTGCTTATATGAATGATGTGTGGTGGGCCTCTGATATGGCCAATTGTTGATAAAACATCACCTTATCCATGGTATACCCACTGATAACTAGGCAAGTGGGAGGATGCACCATTGCCTTCTAGTAAGGTTTAATAGGAGCTTAAGTGTGTCGATGAAATAATGTGTCAGCAGCTTCATGACATCGCCATCCCGGATGGATACAAGATCATCAGGAGGGACCGCGTCAACCAAATCGGAGGAGGCGTCGCCATCGTCCACAAGGACACCATCCGCATCACGACCGACGCCGACGTCACCTACACTGCCGCCGAACACCTCCACTTCCAGATTCACACCGACCCAAAGGCGACCCTCAGAGGCACCCTCATCTACAGACCCCCGGGACCACACACACAATTCAGCGAAGACATCGCCAACTTCATCAGCCCGCACGCCCTTCCCTCCACCGACTACATCCTCCTAGGGGACCTCAACTTCCAACTGGAGAACAACAAGGACCGCAACACCGTCACCCTGCTGGACAACCTCGCCAACCTCGGACTCAAGCAACTGGTCAACACCCCCACCCACTACGCCGGCCACACGCTTGGCCCCGTCTTCTCATCCAGCAAGCACATCGCCTTCAGCCACTCCACCGGACTTCACTGGACCGACCACAGCTGCGTCCACTTCAGCTTCAGAAAAACCACCACCCATCACCACCCGCAACAGGTTCCTCACAGAAACTGGAGCAAGATCACCGCCAACCAGCTCACCGCCTCCCTCAGCCAGAACCCACCTGCCAACACACCGGACCCCAACGAAGCAGCCCGCAACTTCACGCAGTGGTTGACCGCCTGCGCCGACGACCTCGCACCACTGAAGAGCCCTCCCAGCAAACCCAGAAGCAAGAAGGCTCCCATGTTCACCGACGAACTCAAGGACTCCAAGAAGACCTGCCGCACCCTCGAGAAAGCCTGGCACCTAGACCGGACCGCCGACAACATGACCGCCCTCAAACATGCGACTCGCAAGCACCACCAGCTCATCCGCACCACCAAGAAGAAATCACTGAAGGATCGACTGGACAACAACACCCACGACAGCAAGGAACTCTTCAGCATCGTCAAGGAGTTCTCCAACCCCAGCACTGGCAACAACGACATCACCCCCTCACAAGATCTCTGCGACTCCCTCGCCTCGTTCTTCCCCCGCAAGATCGCCGACATCCACAACAGCTTCGGCACCCCTTCCCCGCACCCAACCGTCGAACCAACGCACCCCACTGCCACCCTCCGCACCTGGACCGCAGTGACCACCGAAGACACAGCCCGCACGATGAACACCATCCACTCCGGATCTCCGACTGACCCTTGCCCCCACCACATCTTCAACAAGGCCGACTACACCATCGCACCCCAACTCCGAGACGTCATCAACACCTCCTTCGACACCGCCACCTTCCCGGAGAGCTGGAAGCATGCCGAGCTCAGCGCCCTACTAAAGAAACCAACAGCAGACCCCACCGACCTCAAGAACTTCCGCCCCATCTCGCTCCTCCCTTTTCCTGCCAAAGTCCTCGAGAAGATCGTCAATAGACAGCTTCCCGCCTTCCTCGAGACGAACGGATCCCTCGACCCCTCGCAGTCCGGTTTCAGAGCCAACCACAGCACCGAGACCGCCCTCATCGCAGCCACCGATGACATCAGAGCCCTTCTCGACAACGGGGAAACAACGGCACTCATCCTCCTGGACCTCTCCGCCGCGTTCGACACTGTCTGCCACCGCACCCTAGTCCAACGCCTCAGCAACACCGGCATCCAAGAGAAGGCACTGAAGTGGATCATCTCGTTCCTCGCTGGAAGACCACAGAGAGTCCGCCTCCCCCCGTTTCGTTTAGCGGCCACCGAAGTCATCTGCGGCGTCCCGCAAGAATCATCACTCAGCCCCACCCTCTTCAACGTCTACATGAGACCTCTCGCAGCCATTGCACGCCAACACAACCTCAACATCATCTCCTACGCCGACGACACCCAGCTCATCCTCTCCCTCACCAGAGACCCCGACACCGCCAAAACCAGCCTCCACGAAGGGATGAAAGACGTCGCAGAGTGGATGAAGAACAGCCGCTTGAAACTGAACTCAGACAAGACGGAAGTCGTCATCCTTGGGCCATCACCCACCGCCTGGGACGACTCCTGGCGGCCCCCAGCCCTGGGCACCGCCCCCAAGCCGACAGACCACGCACGCAACCTGGGCTTCATCCTGGACTCCTCCCTCTCGATGACCAGACAAGTCAACGCCGTCTCCTCTTCATGCTACCACACCCTCCGCATGCTCCGCAAGATCTTCCGATGGATCCCGACCGAAACCAGGAAGACGGTCACCCAGGCCCTCATCACCAGCCGGCTGGACTACGGAAACACCCTCTATGCCGGAACCACAGCCAAGCTGCAGAAAAGACTACAACGCATCCAGAACGCCTCCGCCCGACTCATCCTAGACATCCCTCGACGCAGCCACATCTCCGGCCACCTGAGAAACCTACACTGGCTCCCCGTCAACAAGAGGATCACGTTCAGGCTCCTCACCCACGCACACAAGTCTCTCCACAACCTGGGCCCCAAGTACCTCAACGGCCGCCTGACCTTCCACACGCCCACCCGCCAGCTACGCTCCGCTAGCCTCGACCTCGCCGCCGTACCACGCATCCGAAGAGCCACCGCCTGAGGCAGATCCTTCTCCTTCCTGGCGGCCAAGACATGGAACTCCCTCCCCATCCACCTTCGGCGGACCCAGGACCACCTCGCCTTCAGGAGACAACTCAAGACCTGGCTGTTCGAGCAGTAGCGGCCGCCCCCATCCCCCAAGCGCCTTGAGACCCTTCCGGGTGAGTAGCGCGCTATACAAGTGTTATGATTGATTGATTGATTGATTAATTGATGTTAAAAAGCAACCAATTTTCATTGTTCGCAAGTGGGTAATTAACAGTACACTACAGTATTGATGACATCTGGGCCCTTTCTGCTTTGATAAGCATAACACAAACACAGCATTGTAATGCATATAGGAGACCATCACAGAAAAATGCACAGATTTCTAAAAGGAACTGGAATCAAAAACCTCACCACAGAACACCATGCAGAGGGGTAACACAGGATAAATAAACCGGAATTCTTTATGGCTCAACATGCTGAAAGAAACAATGCAACACAAAAAAACCATTATATTTGAGTTTTGACTGACAAATGAACAGCAATATATTAGGTTGCCGCTGGAGTGTCTATGCGTTATGCCTACATTCTAACTAATTTCCAATCCAAGTATATTTATTGTAAAGAGTGTCCTGGTTTGACATTAATGCTAGATAATAATGCCTCGCTGAACAGTAAAAGTGTTGAACCTTTATAACAAGAATCACTGATTGTTAATTGAAGTCATGCTTGAGGCCACCCTACCCACCTGTATATCAGCACTGTCCAAATCACAGCTACTAGAAGGATTCGATATCTCTTCTGGGCCAGGAAGCAGCCATGAATAAAGAACGGGAGGTGCGTCCACAGGACAACCGGGAGTCCCTGGAATATGTACCAGTGCCACGGATGAGATCCATAGAACGCGCCCAAATTCTGTAGAACGTTGAACTTTAAGAAGTTCAGCTGAACCAGGATCCACTAGAAAATAAAAGCTATGGTTAACACAAACATTTCAATAGACAAATTTGTCTACATTACCACAGTTCAAGCGTTAAAAACTGTGACTACCTGCTTTCTGATACATAGTTATATTCCATACCATAGTCTTCTAAAAGATGGACACTTACCTTACCATAAAATATGCGATCAATTAGTAGAGAAATTCCCAGAGTAGTTAATCTGCAACACAAAGCAAAACAAGGTTTTTTAAATGCATCCTACAACGATGGGGCCTCAGATACACAGATGGCTTGTCCATCTAAGAAAGCAATGATTGCAAATTGACATGGGATGGAGTCCAGTGACTACCTGCCAACATTGTAACCTAAATAGCTTGAGTCTAATGCTACCTTTGCCACTTAACAGAACAAGTATGTCACTCTAGGACAATCACTTTATGGTGCTGTGCCTCAGATAGAAAATGCATAGAGTAAAAATGTAACCGCTAGCCGTGCAATTTCTTTCAGTCTGAATTACTTGTTCTCACCCCATCATAGCCTGGTTTCTGTAATCCAGTCTAGACCACACCTCGGTAGCATTCTATTCTGCAAACATCATCCCAAACACTAAAATATAAGTGATACATGCATGTTGCACCGTACAGGTTATAGAGGCTATATCAGGTGAATAGCTGGGTCTACTTGGGCTTTTGTTAATCCACTAGCCAATGGTTGTTACAGGAGGTTCTGAGCTCTGTTCTTTTATGGATCTAGGAGATGCAACAGGTTTGGAGAAGGAGTGAAAGGGAATCGGAGAACTACCAGCATAGACTGCATTGCACTGCTCCTTCATATGACTATCATTATGTGATATCAATTCATTTTGTCATAATAGTAGGTTTGTGCTCAGGGTTCATAACAATTTGGGGCCTGCAGGGTGGACTAATGTTAGATTTATGCAGTGACCTGTAATATGTGGCAGATTTCTCTAGCCTTCGCAAGCCTGTCTGGGTAGTGTTGAATGGTTAGTAAGATCCATAAGATCTAAGCTACATTATATGCCTATCCTGTTAAAAATGAGGGGATAAGGTAGGGAACTGGTATATGGCATCACGGATCACAGACTGACAATGGGAGGACCGCTTAATAGATTGGAGTTATTGCCCTCCATCTTGTGGTTCGAAGCAGGTGATAGGGCAGACACTGACTACAATCTTCTTGAGTCCAGTAATAGCAATCCTCACACTGTGGTTGCATACAGGGGTTGTACACAGGAGTGCTAATCCACTGGAACCCAATGACTTATCCCCTGTTTTGGCGCATGGCTACTTACCTTGATGTCTGGAGGTGGAGAGGCAGAATTTCTGGTCCTAGACTTCTTCCAGGCCCCAACAGGCAGCAATCTCAACCACTCACCCTTTTGTCGAATGTCCTAAGAGTTGTGGTTAAATAGGAGGGAAACCCCTCGTTTTTAACAGGTGACCTAGATCCGACTGGTCATGATCAGTCAAGTGTCCCAGATCCAATATGAGCCCTACCCTTTCATTCAGGTGACCTAGGTCGAATGGATCCCCTAGCAGTCAGGTAACCCAGATCCAATGGGAGCCCTAAACCCAACAGTCGGCTGACCAAGATCCAATGCTCTAACCCTGGTGATTAGTTGCCTGGGCTTCAATAGAGGCCCTAGGAGTTGCAGCATGGAAGGGCTACTGCTAAGCCAAATTCGAAGCCCCAATACACCACTTTACCAAGTGGAGCCGTGTAGCTAAGAAAGGTGTGAAGTTGATTCAATTCTGTACCAAATCATCAAAAACGAATTTTAAACACAATACAATCAATACAATTTTGTTTGTTAAAATAAACTACAACTTATTTAACAGATTCTCTAGGCAGCATAATGAGAATAAAACTTGTCTCAAGTATTGCTTGTTTTCTAAGCATCAGGCAGACAAATTAGTCTTCTGGAGCATGACACCACTTCACAATTGGAACAATAGGCTTACGCTTTGGGGATGGCTGTAGGAGAATGGCTATTAGGGGGCCTGAAGCCAGTAGGGAACTCTAGTAGTCAAAGACTGGGGGGGCTACTGCTGATCTACAATTTCCACTCATTCCTTTCCCAAACCCGTTACCTCCTACAGATCTATACGAGCAAAGAGAAGACGACCTCTTCTCATAGCCAACACAGTAAGCTGAATAGAGAACATAAAAGAAAAATTGCCCACACAACAAAAGGACCTGTAGAGCAATTCAGCGCTTCCAGCATACTACACATAATTTTCTTTTTTAAAGTACGTCCATCTTTCACACTTACTCATCAAACACACTGCCAACACCAAGCACTAGGTTCTGTAACACGATAACCGCATCTCAATGCTCACCACATAGGACATGGAGTCACTGCCCACATTCACTCAAATCAAGGACAACAAACTTCAAACTATTGCTCCCCTCACAAATGTCCCTCTCCTTACCTTTATCCTCTGCATGTCTCGTCTCTGAGTGTAGTCTACTTTAAGTCACATGACTGTCTGCCTTATTCTCTATTATTGTACCTCTGCAAATTTCCCACACCTCATTTCATAGATCACAACCTCCCCTTCTTTGAAAACTTGTGCCAGCAACCTAACAATATTTAATCTTGGGCAGCCTATCTATTCATCCCACTAACTATTGCATGAACTAATATACCCCCACTAATGAGCACACTTAACTCCTACAAATCTATTTTACCGCAACGAAACCGGAGTAAACGCGTGGATTGGATTCTTTGACAGCACACGACTGATCCCAAAAACCAACAATAACCACTGGACTAGTCACTAACATTGGGTTCCGGATGGGCGGTTACTCTGGAACACAGCGCTTTAATGCTCTATCAAGGGTAGTAAGCACTATACATATGCAATTACAGAATGTCACATGAGAAAGGTGCACATTTGCCAAAATTGCTTTTTGTTTACAGCCCAATTCTAGAGTGCTGCAAATTTAAGGTGGACAGTCCTGAATTCCATCTTACCCCACAGGTGCATAATGGTGTACAAAAAGATCCACTTTTTTCTGTTCTTTCCAAAAATGGCTGATGAGCAAAGGGATCCAAATAATGACAGCAGTCGGTCGAATGACAAATGCAAGAGCCACAAGGCTTAGATATTTAGAACTGTAAATAAGGGAAAGAATTGTCAGCATCATTTAAATACAGTCACATTACTAGTATTATGTTATCAGTCCATAAACTCCCTGTGCCTCACTTAAATTGGTCTAGAGCTTGGTTAAAACCCTCGTAACTATTTCATATAAAAATAAATGAGGACGAGTGCAGGCTATTCTTACCTGTTTCTGGACTTTGAACCCTCAATAGGATAATAAAATAGAGCAAATATGGTGAGAACCGTCTCTATTGTGTTCGTCAGAGTCCTCGTAGAGCAGTACCAGTTGAACCAGGAGCAGAGCTGGCAAAAGAACTGTAGAAATAAAACTTAGAGTTACCTTCCAAGGGTAAGAGTATCAAACTCTGTCCAATAGGAATGTATTTAGAGCGCGTTATTAATTTCTTAAAGATTCCAGAACATGTTGTAGCTCCTTCCTACAATCAAGAATTGTAATACATCGTATATTGATATTCTATGCATCTGAATATACAATATACATGTTTCGGTGCTTTTATTTTTTTTTAAAAGATATAGTGGTATAAACATCTACTTTTCACAAGGCCATACCTATGACATATACTCAATACTTCACCGAACTAAACTATTCTGATTCTAAATAGTATGTAATTGAGCCACATTTATTTTCACAAGTAAGCTATATATCATTTTACGAGCGTCCCAATTTTGAGAATGCACACAGGAACAGGCAGACTTCGTTAAACACCACAAAGCCTTTATTAGGCTGAACCGGCTCGACATTAGGTATTCAAGTTCCGCCCTACGCGTTTCGGAGCCCTGCGCTCCTAGTTCACGGGCTGTTGGTCAGATGGCAAAAAAGAGCACCAACGTCATCCTTGTTTAAATAACGCCCTCCAATAGGCAAGCGAAAGGAGCCCCTTGGGACTTGTAGTGCTCAAAATTAAATCCATGATGAATTTCGCCAAACAACCAAATTAATTCAACATATCAGACCCCTTGATGGGCCCCCGACAGTGTCCTCAGTTCATGAACTGCCTCCGGTTCCTCTGTTAACGGTCGCCGTATTTGTTTTTTTTTAAATAAATGCATTTACTCAAACTCAGGATGCAAGAGATTCAATTTGTGCAGCAGGATATAATTACACTCAGGAGATATTGCGAATATCAGCAGGTTGGTCCTATTGGTAAAGTAATTGTTACGTTCAGTCTGTGAGGCCATGAAACGGTTTTCCTATGTCACGTCCGCTGTACTGTGGCAAACTCTACTTTGACCTTTGAACTGGAGTAAATGTGGGAAAGTGTAATTATTAGCAAAATTGCTCTAAATAATATAGTTTTATTGGGGCAGATATGTTTTCATTGCCACGGCACAGATACCATGCTGATGAAAATAAATATGGTCAAATAAAACATTACTTGGATTCAGCATAGTAATGAACACACTTTTACTGATTAATATAATGCAGATTTCAAATTCCATGTTATTACAACACTACAGCCTAGATAAAAATTGAAAACTATGCCTCTTATATGAAAGAGCATCAGCTTCAATATATTTTTTCTGTTGTATAAAAATTAAAGGGAACAATACAAAAGAATGTGAAAATCAATCAACTTTTTTTGAACATATCAGACTATTAAACATTAGAGATAGTGCAGTGCTCAGCTTAAAGTGACTAGATTGAATATTCACAGATGGTGCTATACAATAGAACTAAGATGACTATATGTTTTAGCATTAGCTTGTCAATAGTTTGATGTGTTTAGTAACACCTGTTATGCATGCACACATAGCTGTTTTTTTCATCTTCTACCAATAGCTGTGTTATTATATGTTTGAAATAAAACTCAAATTAATGTGCAGTGTTTAGCTGAATGTTACATTTTTACTCATGTATCTGCTTTGTGTGTGTAATCTGTTCATTTTGGGAGTGTTTTAGAAACGAAAGTGGCATGGAGCTTCACGGTGATGTCGGAGTGGTGGCTGGCTGGAGGTGTGTGTGCTTGTGCCGGCTGCTCCTTAACATCTTCTGTTTTTGTAATGATCTAATAAGACTCCCCTTGGTATGCAGGACCCTGAGCCAGCCGGAATTGAATCTGAAACTGCTCTGCCCTGCTATCAAAACAGCAACAACTAAAAGAGGACTAATGACTACATCCTCCCTACTTGGTGGCCATCTTTAAAACTACTCCTGCTCTCTTTGGCGGCCATCATGGACTAGTCCTTCTGACTATTATTTACTATCGGTACCAAGGTCTCCACTTAGCCCTGTATTTAAATCTATGTGTTCTTAAGTATCTGTCTTTTACTGCGGTATTTATTACTAATGTATCTTACACTTTATGTAACCTAGTGCTCTTGATGTGCTTAAGTATCCGCCTTTTACTGCAGTATTATACTACTACTGGTACCCTACATCTTAGGCAACATACACCCATCCTCACTTTTACTCACTGACAGTGCACTGATTGCTACCTCATATTCTACTGTCGTATTTGTTATTGCTGTAATTTGTTTGCACATATATTGGACTCAGTAATACATTAATAGTTTAGCGCTATTTTCATACTGTATATGTGGTAGTACAACACAAAAGAAAACGGGTGAATGGGGAAAGTTTGCGCTGGAAAGAAAAAATTATTAATTCAAGACACTATTTGGTAAGCTCAAAAAGGATCAGATACTGGTCACCCAACCAGGATCAGACAAAGTGTGACTCCAAAGGGGCCACTTTTGTACAATTTACACCATGAACATTAGATCCTGAGCTAAAGAAAAGTAGTTCAATCAAGATATCAAGTCCCAATTTTAGTGAGTTTTTCCGTTTTATTCTTCTTTGATCTTTTAGTGGAGTTAGTCCAATCTTCACACGTACAAAAACAACCACTGCCAACACGTGTTTCGTCAAGGTCATCCAAACCAAATGACTTCGTCAGGGTTAGAAATGCAACATATGACGTATTAGTCAGTTTCAAAGGTGTCCTGTCCGTCCAAACACAAACCCAAAAGGGCAGTTCTTGTCCCATATATCCAGGGACTAAGTAGTTCAATATTTTCCCGATAGGAAGGTTACCTCCGAGTACAGAGATCCTGTATAAAACGTCCAGGGTCGCGAGCCCTGGACGTTTTATACAGCTTTAGCAACATGGCGCGGTAGCTGCACGCCGGTTTACATTGGGGAACCTGTCTCTGTGGATCTCTGTACTCGGAGGTAACCTTCCTATCGGGAAAATATTGAACTACTTAGTCCCTGGATATATGGGACAAGAACTGCCCTTTTGGGTTTGTGTTTGGACGGACAGGACACCTTTGAAACTGACTAATACGTCATATGTTGCATTTCTAACCCTGACGAAGTCATTTGGTTTGGATGACCTTGACGAAACACGTGTTGGCAGTGGTTGTTTTTGTACGTGTGAAGATTGGACTAACTCCACTAAAAGATCAAAGAAGAATAAAACGGAAAAACTGTATATGTGGTAAGCTGCACCTATCTCACCTTTATCCCTATCACTCACTGTTCGCTACCTCATTTATGTGTTGGTTCTTTGATGTAAGATACCTCACGATGTTGCACTGATTATTATTACTACCTCATTCACTTCGTTTGGTCATGTAAGCTGCACCCAGCCACCTTCTACACCTCGACTACACCGCTGTTACCTCGTACATCCTGATGTGTAAATCTGATTCCACCTAACCGGTTCCACCTCTCATATTTTGTACATGGTGTAAGCTGACTGCTACCTCGCATTTAAGATACATTATGTAAGCTGCACCTACGCACTGTTGTTCTTGGCTTGGATTGCACTGACTTCTACCTCTTACACATTGGTCACTCTCAAGTGTCACTCCTTTGCACTGTAACTAGCGGCTGACAGTTTTTATTGTCGTCCTATCTCCTACACCCAACATCACAGCCTTGCTAAAATGGAGCTCAACGGCACGCACACTTTTAGAATTATCTACCCTCCCACACTCACCAAAAAAGCCACTAAACGTTTTAAACATAACTTCATGAGATCGCACCCTGAAACACCCTTTGCCGACACCTACTTCTCACCAGGCAATGGAGCCCTGAATACTAATATCATCTTCCACACCTCACGCAGAGCCCAATGGAGAAAAGCGTTCCTATCCCTACTCACCGTCTCCACCACCAGGAAAACAACTCATGGCCTAACTCTCTCTATCACACCTTCCCACCTCTTCCCCGGCAGGACTACCATTACTATCTACAATAACGGGATTGTCCTAATTCAATCCACGGATAAGAACCTGGAACTACTAGACAACCTGTTCCCCAAGTTCAAAGAACACCTCTCCAAGATGCGGACCCCCACCCAGAACTCCACCAGCACTACCACCCCTGACGTCGCAGCCCCCACCTACAACATCTATACCCCTAGCACCCAAGTAAATGGCCGACCTGCGGTTAACGCCCCGCACTCCCCAAGAACAGTCACAAATGTCTCCACCTCATATACTAGCCGCCCCTCTAACATGACCCCTCGTACCCCCACTCATACCCCCTCCATCCCTCTCCCCCCTGACATAACAACTCCCACTCACAACACGCCACCATCTGAACACACCATCGCTCGGAGTTTATCCACCCCCTCCTCCCTTCCCCCCCACCGCAGACCCCTCTCCCTCCCCAGCTCCCTCCCCACTCCCACCCACGAGTCTCTCACACCTGACACAATAACTCTCACCCACACGCCACCATCTGAACACACCACCATTTGGAGTTTATCCACCCCCCCCTCCGATCCCCCCCACGACGGACACCTCTCCCTCACCACTCCCACCCAAGACACTCTCACCCTCCCAACAAAAGACACAGAACATACCGCCTCCCCTACCTTAGCATCCCCCTCTCTCCCACCTCCTATTCTCAGCCCCCACTACCCTCCTGTCTCCCCCACTGTCTTCAGCCTTCACTCACTCTTCTACTCACCGACACCGTCTCCCACTGACGTCACTACCTATGTCTCCCACCTACCGCCCATTTCACCTACTTCACCCACACCCCTCGCCCACAAAAAGGCCCCCACTTTGAATGCCATCCCACTCTTTAGCACCGCAGAACCCTCCAACAACGCTAGTATATCCACCCCCTCGATACCCTGCCCGCTTTCCAGCTCACTACTCAACGATTCACCAATGGCTCTCACCACAAACCTCATCCCCAACCCACCTCCTGACCAGACTTTATCCACCCTCCAGAAAGTCAAAGAGGATATTCTACAAATCAAAAAAGATGTCCACGCAATCAAAGAGCTTCTCTCCTCACAGCCCAGTCTACCTCCCACCATCCCTCTACCCTACAAACGACGCACCCTCCCTACATACCCTCGCCTCCAACGACACCCGCGCTGGCCGACTATCCCCGTTCGCATTAACGCCCACCGCCCCCGTCGTGTCCTCAACACATTGTCGGACCGTGACTTATGCTCTCTACTACGCTCTTATGGCCCAGGTCCGGTAAAACACATATCCAACACACACATCCCCATACCCACAATTCTTACAAACCCTCTGAGGCTCCCAACACTCAACAACAGAGGTTCCGTCCCTAACAACCTCAGAAAAGTTCCCCTCACACTAGAAAGCTCGACCACCCTTCTCTCTCCCAAACTCAAATGCATCCTACTCAATTGCAGATCGGCCCAGAGACACTCCTCCGACATCGCTGATCTCGTCTCAGCAATGGATCTGGACCTAGCCATTCTAACGGAAACGTGGCTTACTGAAGCCTCCACCCCGATTATGGACATACTAGTCCCCCCCAATTATCACATCATTAGGCTGGACAGGTCTCCTGGCAAGACGGGCGGGGGAATTGCATGCATTTTTAGGAGCAACCTCTCCGTTACTAAAATCACCCCCCCCTCCCTCTCCTCCAGTGAACTCCTCTGCCTCGACATCACCAGCGAGGGCAAACAAGCTTGTGCCTTACATCTACATCGCCTGTTGACAATCTCATATTCACCCAACAACTCATGGACATGATCACTTCCAATGCCGGTCGGCAGACAACCCAAGTCTACCTGGGTGACTTCAATCTCCACTGGAACGATCAGAAAGACACAGTGGTGAATAGTCTCAAAACTTTCCTTAATGCGCATGACCTCACCCAAATATGCGATAGACCAACACACGACAAAGGCTCGATACTCGATCTCATCATTGCCAAAGAGAACTCTACACAACTGGAGGCGATTCAACCCTGCGACTGGTCTGATCACCACATTATCACCTTCTTTATCAATGAAAAAGTTAAACCTATTCCAGCTCAACCAATCAAATCCAAAACATGGAAAAGGGACATGAAGAACCTTAACCCCTCTACCCTGCCTCCCCACATCGGCAATCTCCTCCTTCCCCCTTCAGGTGCCTCGGCTATTCAATCACTGATGGACCACTACCTTGACTCTATGAACACAGTAGTCAATGAAGTCGCCCCACTGCAACTGAAGAGAGTCTCCACCAAAACTTCTAACCCCTGGTATGATGATAGACTCAATGACGACAGGCGTACCATGCGAATGGCAGAACGCACCTGGAGATCGGACCCTTCAGCACTGCACCTCAAAAGGCTTAAGAACAAGAGAAATGCCTACTTCAGGAAAATAAAGCGCACAAAGGCGGACTTCTTTAGCCGCCAGCTGGACCAAGCAAAAAACAGGCCAAGAAAGCTGTTCGAACTAATCAAGACCCAAACAAAGACACAACCCCTACAATCAAACAGCACAACAAGCGACACCCCACACTGTGAAGCCTTCTCTGCTTTCTTTAAGCTAAAGACTGACAACATAAGAAATGACCTCATCATGGATGTAAGTCGATTCCCCAACAACACCAGAATGTCTTACACTCAACCTAAAAACAAGGCATCTTGGCTGTTTTTCGATACCTACTCGAAAGAAGCAATACGCAAACTGCTCTGCACCTTGAAGCCCTCTGATCACCTCACAGACCCTCTACCTGCTAATGCTGTAAAAGACTTCATCCCCTTGCTCCTCCCTCTCTGGACCAAAATCATCAACAGCTCCCTGCAACAAGGCCTCATTCCGGACTCCCTCAAGGTGGGGCAAGTCACGCCTATACTCAAGAAACTTACAGCTGATCCGTCTGACCTAAACAATTACCGGCCCATCACCAATATCCCCACCCTGGCGAAACTGCTGGAAAAATGTGTCCAACTACAACTAACTAAACACATTGACCAATTTGACCTCCTCAACCCTCATCAATCAGGCTTCCGAGCGAAACATAGCACGGAAACAGCTATGACACACATAATTGATGACGCCCTCCAAATTCTTGATCGCAATGAGTCCTGCCTCCTCATCCTTCTTGACCTCTCGTCAGCATTTGACACGGTCAAACATGAGAACTTGCTGGAGCTGCTAAGCACCAGAATGGGCCTATCGGGAACTGTTCTCAAATGGTTCTCGTCCTTCCTTCACAACCGGTCACAGAAGTTCAAGATCGACAATGTGCTATCTACACCTGTGCCTGCAGATCTAGGTGTTCCACAAGGATCCTCCCTCTCCCCCACACTGTTCAACCTCGTCATGGAACCACTCGCCACCCTGCTCCAAGCTTCCAATGTCCAATTCCATATGTACGCCGACGACACACAACTCTACCTAAAGCTACAATCCCCGGAAGATATCAAACCTCTGAATTCCACGCTTACTAACACTCAATCTTGGCTGGCAGATAATCACCTCAAACTAAATGCTCTGAAAACCGAGTTCCTACTCATCTCACCCCCGGCGAAAATGTTCACCACCCAAACATGGCTCAATAACCTAACAGCACTCAATGTCCAACCTACCATCGTGGATTCGGCGAAATCCCTAGGCATCACACTCGACGCCAAGCTCAACATGCAACAGCACGTTAGCAAAGCCACAAAAGCAGCTAATTTCCAAATCAACACATTGAGGAAAATTAAACCTTTCCTCCCTGCCGAAGACTTCCAAACTGCTGTACAAGCTCTAGTCATCCCTCGAATAGACTACGGAATTGTGGCCCTCAGCGGACTCCTGCTATCCACAACTGCACCCTTAAGAGCCTCCCTGAACGCTGCAGCAAGACTCATTACTGGCTCAAGAAAACATTCGCATATATCCCCAGACTTAAAGTCTCTAAAATGGCTGCCTTTTGAAGCCAGAATACAGCTAAAAATTGCAGTTATGACACTCGCGGCCATGCACCACAATGCACCCAACTACCTCGCTCAAAAGTTGTCTATATCAGGAGGTTCGAGATCCAATAGAAGTACAAAAAACCTACTCCTGAAACCTCGTAGATTCCGGAAAGAGAAAACATACAAGCGCTCCTTCTCTGGAATGGCACCCAGGATCTGGAATGCGCTCCCGCCTGAAACTAGGCTGATCTCCTCCACTGCACTCTTCAAGAAAGAGGTGAAAACCATCCTTCTGGCCAAGATCTCCTGAACCTTATTGGTGCTGGATCAGAGATTCTGCATTGCTTTGTATCACTGTTCACCTTGTCCTCTGGCACTATACTTCTAACTTGATGTTGTCACTACCAATATATGATACACGTTGGTTTACTGATTCACTCTCCCGATGCCCCCACTCAGTGTTCTTGCTACACTAAGACTTTGGTACAAGCCATCCACACACCCAAGGTGCACCTGAACACCTCTGTAGTGGGATCAATGACTTGTACCGTCTTATATTACTTGGTTACCTGATTGTATATTGATATGTTTTATGTATGTTTACTATTATCCTACCATGTTAGTGACTACTATACTGCTCCCATTATCTCTGTTCACTCCTACTGCCCCTACCCTGTCTTTGTGAAGCGCTCTGATATCTGTAAGGATCTTGTTCACGCTATATAAAACTTTGAATAAATAAATAAATAAATAAATTAAATTAGATGTATTTGTATAACCTTGTTTTTCCTCTTCCTCGCAACGATCTTTCATGTAAATTTTGTAACGTTTGTAATATGCTAAATGGCTCATGTAAAGCGCTCTGATACCTCCGGGTCTAGCAGCGCTATATAAAACTCTTAAAATAAAATAAAATAAATAAATAAATGCAGTGGAGGTTGATTGTGTGTGCGTGTGTAGTGGTGGTTGATTGGGTGTGTGTAGCAGCAGTTGATTGGCAGTGTGTGTGTAGTGGCGCAAGAACGAGAGAGAATGAGAGGAAGAACAAGAGAAAGAATGAGCAAGAATGAGAGAGAGAGAGAGAAAGAGATAGTGTGTGTATGTGTGTGAATAGTGGTGGTTGTGCATGTGTGTAGTGGTGTGGCGGTTCACTGACAGTATGTGTGTAGCGGTTGAATGACGGTGTGTGTAGAAGCAGTTGACTGTCAGTGAGTGTGTGTGTGTGTGATGACTTGCAGCTGATGTGTTTGTAAGTTGGTTGAAGTAGGGGTGATTGGTGGTATGATTGGTGTGTCAGTCCTGTTAGAATAACAAGCATTTGCAATGCAATAGGTCTCGCATTAGGAAAGTTTGAGCTATTGGTATTGTAAATTCCAAATTTTTTATTTATGTGTTGGTCTTGAAAATAGCGAAATTAATAGCTTTGTTAGTTACAATGCCAATAGTTTTAACTTTTGCAAATGTGACACCTGAAGCATTTGTAATGCAATATGTGTTGTATTTACGTGACTTAGATGTATTGATATTACAAATAACAATGGCTTTTAATTTTTTTAAATAATTAATACTTAAAAGTTATTGTAATTTATAATGGCAATAGCTTAAACTTGTGTAAATAACTTTTGTAAAGATTATGTTCAGTGTATTTTATTGTGATGAAAATCCAAGAACAGAAGTGAAATATTAACATCTTTTTGTGACATTTGTAATAAAGCTTGAAACATTGAGAGGACATATTTGAACTAGTTGTTGTTGAATGGTTGCACAGATTGATGCTGTGGTGGCGCTGAATGATGTTGTGGAGGCGACGAGTGATGCTGTGGCGTTCAGTGATGCTGTGGTAACGCATAGTGATGTTGTGGTGCCCCTGAGTGGTGATGCTGTGGTGGGGCTGAGTGATGCTGTGGGGATGCGATAGATTGACAGAGTGAGTGCGATAGATAGATAGAGGGAGGGCTTGTGGATGTCTGATGCTTGTGGATGTCTGATGCTTGTGGATGTCTGTTGCTTGTGGATGTCTGTTGCTTGTGGATGTCTGTTGCTTGTGGATGTCTGTTGCTTGTGGATGTCTGTTGCTTGTGGATGTCTGTTGCTTGTGGATGCCTGATGCTTGTGGATGCTTGTGGATGTCCGACGCTTGTGGATGTCTGACGCTTGTGCATGTCTGATGTTTGTGAATGCTTGAAGCTTGTGCATGCCTGACGCTTGTGCATGCCTTACGCTTGTGCATGCCTGACGCTTGTGGATGCCTGACGCTTGTGGATGCCTGACGCTTGTGGATGCCTGCCACTTGTGGATGCCTGCCACTTGTGGATGCCTGATGCCTTTGGATGTCTGACGCTTGTGGATGGCTGACGCTTGTGGATGTCTGATGCCTGATGTTTGTGGATGCCTGACGCTTGTGGATGCCTGATGCTTGTGGATGCCGGACGCTTGTGGATGGCTGACGCTTGTGGATGGCTGACGCTTGTGGATGGCTGACGCTTGTGGATGGCTGACGCTTGTGGATGGCTGACGCTTGTGGATGGCTGACGCTTGTGGATGCCTGACGCTTGTGGATGCATGACGCTTGTGGATGCCTGACGCTTGTGGATGCCTGCCGCTTGTGGATGCCTGATGCCTTTGGATGTCTGATGCTTGTGGATGGCTGACGCTTGTGGATGTCTGATGCCTGATGTTTGTGGATGTCTGACGCTAGTGGATGTCTGACGCTTGTGGATGCCTGACGCTTGTGGGTGCCTAACGCTTGTGGATGCCTGACGCTTGTGGATGCCTGACGCTTGTGGATGCCCGACGCTTGTGGATGCCTGACGCTTGTGGATGCCTGAAGCTTGTGAATGCCTGATGCTTGTTGTGCATGCCAGACCCTTTTTGGATGCCTGACGCTTGTGGATGTCTGATGGGTGATGCTTGTGGATGCCTGATGCGTGTGGATGTCTGATGCCTGATGCTTGTGGATGTCTGATGCTTGTGGATGTCTGACGCTTGTGGATGTCTGACGCTTGTGGATGCTGGATGCTTTTGGACGCCTGATGCTTGTGGACGTCTGATGCTCCAGGTTGTCTTATGTCTGATGCTTGTGGATGCCTGATGCTTGTGGATGCCTGATGCTTGTGTATGTCTGATGCTTGTGGACATCTGATGCTTCTGAATGTTTGTGGATGTCTGATGCTTCTGGATGTCTGATGCCTGATGCTTGTGGATGCCTGATGCTTGTGGATGCCTGATGCTTGTGGATGCCTGATGCTTGTGGATGCCTGATGCTTGTGGATGTCTGATGCTTGTGGATGCTTGATGCTTTTGGATGCCTGATGCTTGTGGATGTCTGATGTCTGTTGCTTGTGGACGTCTGATGCTTGTGGACGTCTGATGCTTGTGGACGTCTGATGCTTGTGGACGTCTGATGCTTGTGGACGTCTGGTGCTTGTGGACGTCTGGTGCTTGTGGACGTCTGATGCTTGTGGACGTCTGATGCTTGTGGACGTCTGATGCTTGTGGACGTCTGATACCTGTGGATGTCTGATGCTTGTGGATGTCTGATGCTTGTGGATGTCTGATGCTTGCGGATGCCTGACGTTTGTGGATGCCTGTGGATGTCTGATGCTTGTGGATGTCTGATGCTTGTGGATGTCTGTTGCTTGTGGATGTCTGATGTTTGTGGATGCCTGACGTTTGTGGATGTCTGATGCCTGATGTTTGTGGATGTCTGATGCTTGTGCCTGTCCAAACAAAAGGAGTCTCAGGGGGAAGAAAAGGGCACAGGCCGCCCCCCACTCAAACCATAACACACAACAACAGGCCTGTCACCCAAGACACTCTTAGAAAAATTCTAATATGGCGTGGATACTGATGATACAAATAAGCTTTATGTATTATCACCGCCCCTCAATCTTTCTGGTGATTCGAATCCAGCCAGGTGTCAAACATTAATGCGGTACAACCACGGTAACACACAATCTGTCGTGATACCACCACCCACCAGACACTACTTGTGGAAAAAGTGTGGAGAAGAGAGTGAGCCCCTCACGGAAGAACCGCCAATCGGGTTATCTGACTCACAATTGCCAGTATACCCAATTATCATCATTGGTGACTCACTCTCATAACAGTGGGAAAAGGAAACAGAAAAAACCAACAACATATAACAGTGTTTTTCGATATCAGCCCCACGATCTGCTGATAGTTCCTATCAAAACAAGACAATGTATTGCCCTTGCTGTACTTTGTGCACAATTAACACAAACCACAAAATCAAAAAACCCCCAGTGAGAAAGAAAAGTGGATCTCACACAATTAAAACAGAAGAGTTCACTAGCCACTCATGATTTATTCTGGGCTGTGAAACCTTCTGACATAAAAATGACTCACACCATATGTACTCTCAGGTGGGTCATAGTGGCACTATGACCCACCTGAGAGTACATATGGTGTGGCACTATGACCCACCTGAGAGTACATATGGTGTGAGTCATTTTTATGTCAGAAGGTTTTACAGCCCAGAATAAATCATGAGTGGCTAGTGAACTCTTCTGTTTTAACTGTGTGAGATCCACTTTTCTTTCTCACTGGGGGTTTTTTGATTTTGTGGTTTGTGTTAATTGTGCACAAAGTACAGCAAGGGCAATACATTGTCTTGTTTTGATAGGAACTATCAGCAGATCGTGGGGCTGATATCGAAAAACACTGTTATATGTTGTTGGTTTTTTCTGTTCCCTTTTCCCACTGTTATGAGAGTGAGTCACCAATGATGATAATTGGGTATACTGGCAATTGTGAGTCAGATAACCCGATTGGCGGTTCTTCCGTGAGGGGCTCACTCTGTTATGTTATGTTATGTTAAAATCAATTTGTAGAGCGCTCGTACGCCCATGGGCTTCATGGCGCTATAGGAAAGGTGAAGAATCCGTCTAACATAACACTGAGCTGACAATAGCTAATGGTAGGCTTGGGCGAACAACCAGGTCTTTAATCCCTTACGAAAGGTAAGTAAATCCTCACTCTGCCTAATCGATAAGGGAATGGAGTTCCAAAGTGAGGCTGCTAGATGGCGAAAACAGCAGCCTCCCTGTCGCTTCCTTTTGAAGCGAGACACCTCCAGTAGGGATTTTTGCGCAGAGCGCAAGCTTCTGGTGGGTATATATTTAGAGATCAGGCAACGAATAAAGGCAGGGCCTTTATCTTGTATGGCCTTGAAGGTGATACACCCTGCTTTAAAGGCTATGCGCTGGGAGATCGGAAGCCAGTGTAGCTTTTCTAGTCCAGGTTTAATAGAAGACCATTTTGGCTGTTGTAGGATGAGTCTCGCCGCCTGATTCTGGACAAGTTGAAGTCTCTTCGACAGGCCCACTGGAAGTCCCAAATAGACGCTGTTGGAATAGTCCAGGCGGGACATAACCAGAGCAATAGTAACCTGGATTAAGGCAGACTGGGTGAAAAGATGAGCAATCTTTTTTATTTTCCTCATTTGGAAAAAACTTGCTGAGACCACAGCGCCCACTTGGGTTTTTAAGGACAGGTCCGAGTGGAGCGTGATGCCTAAGCTCTTTACAGCAATGGACCTTACTTTTTCCACAAGTAGTGTCTGGTGGGTGGTGGTATCACGACAGATTGTGTGTTACCGTGGTTGTACCGCATTAATGTTTGACACCTGGCTGGATTCGAATCACCAGAAAGATTGAGGGGCGGTGATAATACATAAAGCTTATTTGTATCATCAGTATCCACGCCATATTAGAATTTTTCTAAGAGTGTCTTGGGTGACAGGCCTGTTGTTGTGTGTTATGATGCTTGTGCCTGCCAGGATGTGAACTGATGACCTTTATTACATAACTGAAGAGGTCAGCAGCGAGCGTTTAAAACACAGAAAAATCTTGCTGTGAATGTGTGTGTGTGTTTTCCTGGTCGTGGTGTGCGAGGCTTTCTTTCAAGTTGGGTGGGGGAGCAGGGGAGCCAGTAAGTGGGAGGGAATAGCTCTCGGCATTGCTGACCTCTGGTGTGAGAGACAAATGTTGGGGTGAGGAGGAGGGAGGGGGGAGAGAGTGCGCTGCAGAGGAAGAGGCTGAAGCTGGGAGGGCAGGGAGGGATCGCGAAAGGGTGAGAGAAGAGGCATTGCGCAGAGGGGGGGCGGGGGAGAGCATTCCTTTGAAGTGTGAAGCTCTCGGCATTGCTGTGGCAGCAAACGGCAAGCGCGTGCACGGGCACATGCACTCGGCGTAATCCGTCCGGATCAGCTTTCCTGTTTCACCTCTATATGTCTCGACATCTGCAATGCCAGAGGCATTGGCAGAGGTCGAGACCAAAAAACTATGTCTACTACAACATAGACCTGGCATTCAAGAAAAACCAGAAAGTCAGGTACCAGGTACACATAACCATAGAACATTACCTTCTCACTTGCATCTGTCCTCATTCCAATCTTTTCACTAGCACCCAGTCCCAACCCCAAAATGAAATTCACAGAAAGTCCGGCATAGGTCTTCTTTTCACAATAGAGAGGCCAATTCGATGACACTTCACAAACGCCCTGTAGTATAAAAGTACCAGAACACACACAAACATACAGGTTCCGCCTCCGTCAGCCTCAGAAATATTGGCTTCTCCTTTTCCATTCTTACACCAGTATATGTCCGACATTTTTCATAAAAATACCTATTTACTTAGTGGGATGAAGGAGTATCTTGCCTCAGAAGGGTGACTTCTAATAGGCGTTGTTTCTTGTGAAGGTTGGATGTGGGGACCTCCTCAAACTCCACAGACCCCCATTTTGAGTGCTTGCTGATAATGTGCTTGTTCTTGCTCTCCCTCTGATGTTAAGGTTTATGTTGCAGACAAGCCACCAGAAAAGCACCGTTGCTCTCTGCACCAAACAAACCACCATAACATCAGGTGTGTTTCTCACAATAGACACCCTCTGTGTAGACATACCAGCAACTAAGAAGTGCAGATTTCGAGGGTGCATGCTCCCTGTACTCTCTAACCCCACCCTCCCATAACACCCCCCCACCCCTGCCCCCCTCCCCCGTGCAAAGTCCTGCTGTGCAGACTGTGATCAGTTGAGGATCTATAATAAATCTGCCTGCTGATGATTCAGAGGAGCTCATTGAAATTCCCCCTCGCTGTATCAGTGTCACACTTAAGATCTAGCTGGGTGGGGGAGCTACACGCAACCTGCAAGAAAGGGTACAGCAGCAGCCAAATCTGCGTAGACTAGGAGAACAGTTTCAGACACCCGTTGAACTGAAGCAAATACAGAACTTTAGCTTTCCAAACAATACTAGACCCTGTATGCAAATTCATAAAGTTAAATAAGATTTGTGATATATGCTCATGTGTAAGAAGGACTGGATTCGGTAGAGTAGACCTTTTAATTTGTATTAATTCACTGATCACTAATTCACTCATGGCTCGGACGTAAATGTGAATAAAGTGAGTGAAATTGTTGAATGTCTGTAATGATGAGAAGTCCACAAGTGATGTAGTATTTAGGAGATGCTTTAATCCAAGATGTACAGAGAGAGACCCCACCAGGAGCATCCATCATGGTGCTCAGCCCAGCCAACTGTAAACTCTCAGGCAGATCACCAACATTCTGATAGATGCATCACATGAACATTCTATTAGAGGTAGAGAAGGACAGTATAGAGAATACCAAGATACTACATTATCCTCTCTTCTTAACGGAAAACAAAAAGCTAAAAACAGCAACGGAGAACAGGAGGAAATGAAAGCAATAGAATTGAGCAAAAGCGGAAAAAGGAACAGCAAAGAGAAAATACTCATAAAAAGAGGACAAAGAAAGAAGAATGGAAAAATCGTATAAACCATCCTCCCTTCTTACACCATGTAAACCATCCTCTCTTCTTACAGAACTTTAAAAAGAAGAAAACAAAGGAATGCAATAGAAAAGAGAAGGAACAAAAGAAACATTTGTTTCAAGAAAAAGAAAGATGAGGAAAAGTAGAGGTGAAACCTCATCAAAACACTATTACCTCTAAGCAAAATACAAAACGTAATGCAAGAGATAACAGTGCAAACACTTGCAATAAAAATAGATCAAATCTGAACATATTTAGCATAGAAAGCATAAATGTACATAAATAGAGAAAACATAAGCTAAATATGTGGATGTAAAAATTTAAAAACTTAGACTCTTAAAAATGACTGGTAAACTAGCATATGTGAATAAAAACACAATAGTGCCATAGGACTATAACCCAAGCGTAGCTCCTCTGAAGGAGACAAAAATACGCACACCCAACAGGGCATAAAACAAAAATAGACAAGGTCCGTGTGGACAACTGACATAGTGTCAGGTGGGACTAAAACCCACTTCAGTAATTTAAATTAAGTAGATGGGACTATAACCCACTACAAACAAATGGGACTTGAAACCCATAGCGAATATAAAGAAACTGCGCACGTAGGACTAAAACCCACTGCAAGCAACTGGGACTTGAAACCCATAGCAAAAACATTTAAATAAAGTAGATGGGACTAAAACCCACTACAAGCAAATGGGACTATGACCCATCGCAAATGCATAGAAATAGCGAAAATGGGATTAAAACCCACAGCAAGCTTATGGGACTTGAACCCATAACAAAACATTAAATAAAGTAGATGGGACTAAAACCCACTACAAGCAAATGGGACTATGACCCATCGCGAACATTCAAATTACCCGGGTGGGACTAAAACCCACAGAAACTGTAAACAAATGGGACTGGAACCCAATGCAAACATTTAAGAAACACAGATGGGACTAAAACCCACTGTAAGTAATTGGGACTAGGACCCATCACAAACATTTAATCTACACAGGTGGGACTAAAACCCATTGCAAGAAAATGTAGCGAACATATTAAACCACAAAAACATGTTTCTAAAGGAAATGGGACTATAGACCCACCCCTATGCTAACCACAGCAAAAAAGTACAAATAATGGAAATTTAGCAAAAGCATATAATTCTGATAAACTTGTTAAAAAAAAAAAACATATTACTGTGAAAAATTACATATGGCCGTGAAGGAACAATCTCTTAACCTCCATTTGTTTGTAAAGATAGGTAAAAACAGAATGACAGTGGTGTGACTGTCACCGGAATGAGGATGACAAGCAAGTTTCATTCACCACAAAACGCTATTACTTTAATGTCATTGGTGCGCCTGTCACCGTGTAAGAGTGGAGGCAACATGGAGGAAACACCGGAGCTCGATCCTTGCCCTCGAGAAATATCCATATTGTAATGAAGAACAGACAGCGGGTACACTTCCGATTTTCCAGCATTAACACCAAAAAAAACCACAGTACCTTCGATTTCACACGGCGCTCCGTCTGCAGCATCAAAAAGCTTAACCGAGTGAAAGGGAAACTCAGAATGACACTTGACTCGCTGACCGCTGAACCACAAATGAACATTGAGGCAGACAATGTACACAGAGCTACGTTGAGGAAGGCAAAGTATACAACGCTCGGAAAGGCTCCAAAAACAAACATGGCGGCACGCAGAGTGACGCATAGTAGGGTGGCTCACGGCGCTTCATCACAACGGGAGATCAGGTAGAGAGGACGACGCGTCACAGAAGCTCCACATCGGCAGCAGGTGAGAGCGTGCACACACACGCACTCCATTTTTAAAAGAGGAAACTGACAGTTGAACTGATGATAGCTTCAATGGCTCTAATTTTGGTGTATTTGGCTCAAATTAAAGCAAAATGTACATAAAAAAAGTTTAAGCTTTGGCAAGCATGGTGAAAACGATGAAAGTGACAGGACGTCAATAAAAACATGAGACCATTACTGCAGCGATCAGTTTGCTCTGGGCAAAGAAAAACTTTAAATAAAATTAACTTTCAGTCACTGTTTCAGTTACACTTCTTTCCCAAACAGCGTAAGTCAATGCCTAGCCTCAAGTGAAGGCATAACAAAGGATGAGCCATGAGCAAAAACGATTCTGGTTTAACTCATTAAAGGGCACAGTTCCAACATAGCATAAGGTAGACTCTCCTTGCAAATAGGACAACAGGCAGAGTTGGCAAGAGAAATGCTTACCCTCAAGTGAGGATACAGCACGAGTCCCAAAGTCAGTACAAACAGGCTTACCCAGCGTCAGGGTACAGCTCCAAGTTAAAATTTGTAGACTCACTGTTACACAGGACAACTGCCAGACTGCTGTGGGCGACCGGTTGTAGGTCACTGGTGGGGTCATGCTGGCAGTTGGGTTAGCTCTTCTTGTTGCAGGAGGTCCTTTCATAAATTGTAGTTTTCTTTCTTAATATCTTCTAGTTTGAAGTACTTCTTGACTTGACAGGTGTAGGTTCTTCCTTAAGATCGTCGCCATAAATGTAATGATGAGAAGTCCACAAGTGATGTAGTATTTAAGAGATGCTTTAATCCAAGATGTACAGAGAGAGACCCCACCAGGAGCATCCATCATGGTGCTCAGCCCAGCCAACTGTAAACTCTCAGGCAGATCACCAACATTCTGATAGATGCATCACATGAACATTCTATTAGAGGTAGAGAAGGACAGCATAGAGAATACCAAGATACTACATTGTCCAAGGATGATTAATCCCAGTAATAAGGCTTCTGCTAAGTTTGATATTACTGTTGTCAGTTATGGACAGGATTACAGTCGCAAAGATGGTTCTCCTGCCTAGATGCTGCAACATCTTTCAAAATATACAACGCCCAATAGGCCGACAACCGTTTAAAAGCCTGGACAGCTTCTTATTCTCTCTCATATGGGCCTGATAAACGCAGCAGAGTCCGACTGAAAGTGCTGACGCTAGACATGGAAGAAGGCGGGCTCGGCTTACCAAATATGGAACTATACTATATAGCAGCACAGCTAGAGCACACTGCTAAATGGTGTGTGGATGGGCCCAATAGGGAGAAACATTTTTGGGCAGGATTACAAGACACATTAAAGGTACCTAAATGGCTCATTCAAGGTCCCTCTATGAACAAGCACTGCCTCTATGTGGTGAGGCAGGTGCGTACACATCGGAACGGGTGATTCGGTCCATACTGCGCAAACCTCTGTTCTCTAAAAACTTACCAACATAATGGCTACAACCTTTCTTGAACATCATGAAGGATATGTCAGTATCAGCCTGGAAAGACAGCGGCCGTGAAACATCACAGGACTTATACCCGCGAGAGTGGTGCTGTGCTTTCACAGAGGTGCAAGAGACATTTGGGGTAGGCCCCGGTCAGTTTTTGCAATTCGCCAAGTTAACTAAGACAGCCAGCAAAATTTGGACTGGCTTTCCACAAACCCCTAACCAGTCGCAGACGTTGGGGGTACTGCAGGACGTGGGTTCTCCTCGGAGACTGGCCTCCCTCTTGTGTAGAGAACTAAAACACGACCTGCCCAAGGCTATGTTCCTGGTGAGACAGGGTTGGAACAGAGATCTCACAGACCCTTTGGAGGACATGGAATGGCGTAAAGTCTGAGCACTAGTATGGGGATTTGCATGTAATGCACGTTTTAAGTTGCCACCTTTGTATGTCCTGCACAGCACATATCTGTTGCCGGGGAGACTCCTCAGATTTTACCGGAGCAGGTCAGATACATGTCCTAGATACGGGGTGGAGGGAGCAGACTTTTTGCACATGACCTGGAGTTGTACGGGGTTGATATCCTACTTTGAATCCACCCGCCAACTAGGAGAGGTGGGTGACACACACAGATAATACTTTCCGTCATTGTCTTCTACACGTGATACCATGCTGCTCCAGCAGGAGCAAAGTCCACTATAGATTTGCGATGCTCGGTCTAGTTGGTGCAAACAGAAGAGCAGCTATTAGATAGATGGCTTTCACTGTCAATCCCCACATATACGCAGTGGAACACTGACATGGGAGAATGAGGGTTAGATGTCCTATAATATGTATATAATATGTGCCTAAAAAAATGAAAGTGTGTCCTCATGTAACGTAACTGGTGCTATGTAAAGCGCTCTGATACCTGATTCGGTTCGGGTCTAGTTCGCGCTATATAAAACTCTGCAAAATAAAAATGTCCTAGTGAGGAGGGTAGGAGAGGAGAGTGTAAATGTGGATGTAGGCCACAATCAGGCACCTGTTGTGCTCTGCAAGCTGTGACGCCAAAGTTGTTCTATGTAAAGTTTCATAATAAAATTGAAAATATATATTTTTTTAAATAAAGTTTGATGTGAGTTTGTCTTCGACTGGGTTTAAGCCATTGGACCTTGTTATATTTCTTAATTTACTGCACAGCCAGTTGGTCCCACAATCAATTACATTTGAAAGTTCCCACTCTAATGTGCGTACTTTGTCTATGCGACCTGGTTCTATATTTTGATAGAAAAGGCAAATGCATTACTACTTTATAACAAGATTATTCTTTGTTGTCCTCTAATTTTCGGCAATGCCCAGCCTCCATGCCTCCATGCCACCACAAACCCATGAAAAGGCGTAGCTTTTAATATTGACCAAAAAATATCGTATCCACGATGGCGTCAACCACAGTGTCGTCAACCACAATGTCGTCAAGGTTAGTATATATGTATAGAGAGCAGTATAAAGTTTTCATTCTTAATTGCAAAATGACACCACGCCACAGGTGTTGACTGCACAAAGGTCCGCAGGAAAGAGGTGCTGCTAGTGCTTCTACAGGTGGTATTTGTTTATAAACATGACGTGCACGCAGTCCAGCCCGTGCTATGCACGTGCGTGCCAATGCATAAAATGCTAAAAGTGGCAGTACTGTAAACGGCACAGCGCGCCCTGCAGTCCGAGAGGTGGCACCGTCGCTTTTCTTTTTTTTGACCGCTTTTCTCCCTTCCTGGCTTCAGCTGCTATGCCTTTTTATGTTTAAAAAAAGACCTGAAAGAGCTCACTCCTGCCTGCGAGGAGCCCGGGAGCAGGGGAGCAGGGGAGCGGCGCACGGCGGGCTCGAGGCTGCCTGGGGTCGCCTCCCTCGTCATCATTGATTGGTTTTGCTTGTGAGAAAGTGTCACTCGTAGTCGTTGAAATGTCACTCATAATTACACTGAAATTATGAAAATGTCACACACGGCAATCTGAAACCTTGGCAGCTGACGAAAGTCAGGTAAAAGTTACACAATATATTTTCTTAACCACGTCTTTGACTACGCCCACTTACCCTGTCCCCATTTGTGCGCAGCATCACGGTTCCCAGGATTTTTTTTATTAATGCACTTCGACCGCTGGCTACAGTAATTAATATTAACAACTTGGTGTGTTTGCAAATTAAATAAAACACAATTCGAATACGATGTTGTGAATGTTTAAATGGCAAAAACGTGTGGACATTTAAAGTGCTGTCTTCTATTTTTGCTGGAAGGAAGTAATATGAGTCAGAGCTGCAGCGCTTCATTTCCTTCCCTCTTTGCTGTTTACTGGAGTCTCTGTGACAGCAATTGCAGGCGTGGTTCAGCCCACACCTTCACCAAGATGGCGAGAGAAGGCTTCCGGCACT